>NC_137830.1:42008883-42396383 GCF_963921795.1 Nannobrachium achirus
TAATGCAAACTAGCATTTTTTCAAAAATAATTCCATATAAACAAAATAAGAAAAAGCAATTGTGCTTCACTCTCACATGAATTTTTACAGTTACAAGATAACATAATGGGAATATCAGAGTTATTACCTACAAATAACTAACTACCTTAATGATAATAAGAACAAGAATAACTTTTAAGTGCCTGTTTTGCAGTGGTTCTCAACCACAATAAATACATGTAAATCACAGGCAGCCTGTTAATTATATTTCAATTCATAGCTACTTCAATGATTGCCTTTATGCAGACAAATACATTTACTGCACCCAGCATTTAGCATGTCAGAGTGGTTGTTGGAGTGCCTCTGTGCGGCTGCAGAGTTCATGTGCAACTTCTTCCAGATAGATTGATTGATTGATTGATTGAAGACTTTATTAAAAGTACAGTTTCATGACAGTACAGTCAAGCCAAGGTCAACTAAAAGGAGATCCTAGTAAGCTTTTCGGCTTATTTACACAGGAAACCTTTATGTATCTCATATAACCTTGAATGACGGACGGATAGAACTCCATCATTTGCAAAAGGGGGGCCCTGCGATTTTCACTTGCAGGGGGGGCCTGCGATTTTCAGGGACTATCGTAGATTAAATGGTTAATCGGTTATTCAATGAATTTATACATGCATATCAATACCTATTAGATATGTCACAGCAGGGCATGTATGCATATCAATAGACCATTGTCTGAACCTGTTAACTCATGTAATGTATGTGTAAGTGCCGGCCACTTGACATCATTCAAATCCCCCCCCCCCCCCCCAAACACTGAATTACCAATGCTTGGTTCCAAAAGGTGCCCTTTTTTTCACTTGAGCACCCCCCCCCCCCCCCCTTCAAAATGTCTCTGCACGCCCCTGCCTCTTAAGTGATCCCTGACAAGTTAGCCATGTAGGCCTTATTATGTTATAATAACCCTCTTTAACCAAAATATACAATTTAAAACACTTACAATATATTCCTTTGAGAGAAAAAAAGTTATATTTTCAACCCATGGGGGGAGCCATTGCATTGTTCGGACGCATGCAGTGATGACGTAGAAGATACATTTTGGCTGGTCGGGCCCATAAGGTTAATATGGAAGGTCTAAACAACGTTCTCTTTACAATATTTAAAACATTGTCTTGAAGCTCAGATTAACTGTAGTTAGTAGTGTGGTGCTTTTCTGTTCTGTTCAATCAAGTAGGATGTTTTGCCAGGTTAGTAAAGTGTTTAATTCAACATCTAAAACTTGTTTACACCGCCATTTTAAATTGGCCCGTCCAGCCAAAATGTATCTTCTACGTCATCACTACATGCGACGAACAGTGCAATGGCTCCCCCCATGGGTTGAAAATATAACTTTTTTTCTCTCAAAGGAATATATTGTAAGTGTTTTGAATGGTATATTTTGGTTAAAGAGGGTTATTATAACATATTAAGGCCTACATGGCTTACTAGTCAGGGATCACTTTAAAGATGTATGTGACATCACAGAACACACATGAAGGAACTGCTTGGGTGATTAGGGCCATGGCTTACTAGTCAGGGATCACTTTAAAGATGTATGTGACATCACAGAACACACATGAAGGAACTGCTTGGGTGATTAGGGCCATTGTTATCTGGTCTGCACCTTTGAGAGCCAAGCTCTTTTCAGATTCCAATGAGCTATGTCCATAGCAATTGTTTCATGTTAACCCTCACTTCAACTGTTCTTTGTTCAACAGCTCAACGGGGGCCCATGCCCATGTTGGTTAAAAAAATTATAATAATCTCATGAGGCCCACAGCCTGTGTGGGGCTGCCTATTTTGCCTGTGTGGACTGCACGGCCCTGTTTAAGAGTAGCTTAATGAATGGCCACAGTCAGTGCGCAGCAGGCTCCACCAATCACTTAGCTTACTTGTTAAAAGCAACATATTATTAAGACATGACAGTAATATGGGTGCAAAATGTACTAGCCCCATATAAACGTAAAATATACTCTCCTCCCTAGCTGTGGGCATATGCCATAGGCCTATGCACATATGAACCTGCCGGTCTGTGTCCAATAGAAAGTTGCAGAGCATGGAGTTTTAAAAAAAAAAGTACAAGGTTACATGTGCAAAAATAACAGATTTACAAGCTATCAACACCGTCGGATAGATAGTACATTAGCTTGCAGATCTGTTCTTTTAAGCATGTGCCACCGCGCACAGAGAGAGAGAGAGAGAGAGAGAGAGAGAGAGAGAGAGAGAGAGAGAGAGAGGGGAGAGAGAGAGAGAGAGAGAGAGAGAGGAGAGAGAAAGCGAGGAGGCGAGAGACAGACAGACGATTTGTACTGTCATGAAACTGTAGGCCTACTTTTTTCTATTGCAAACTTCTAAAAAATTCTTCAATCAATCAATCAATGTGTGTGACGAGAGAAAGAGAGGGAGAGCGAAGGAGACGAGAGACGAGAAAGAGAACAAAAAAAAAGTGTGGGCCAAAATTCCAAAAGGGGGCGTCAACATTTGTGACGCGGCAGCGGCCGCCATTTTCTGTGACAAAAACTAACAGTACAGACCAGAGACAGTGTAAACAGTGACTCTTCCGTATACATTTTAAAACACATTTACTTTCCAAAAATGGTGCACGTTTGCTCCGTTCATAAGTGCAATAGTAGAAGTGGACCTCCGGTGAATGGGGAGGACAAAGTTCGTTTTTTTGCTTTCCAGCATGGAAGAGAAAGTATGGAGCTCAAATGGACGAGTTGAGCAAGAGACGTTGAATGGCTTTGGATCTCAGCCGTACGACGCAAAGGATTTACGTTCAAAAACGTACCCAAGGACAGCTTTGTTTGTTCGTGGCATTTTCACAAAGGTAAGTTATTATCAAACACAATAAACTGCCATTTTGTCGCTGCTAACTAAAAGTAAAGATGTAATCCTCCAACTAGGTTAGCCAAGCTGTTAGCCCTAGGTTAGCCCATGTTCCACATGAGCGTGTTTTTTTGATTGATTGAAGACTTTATTAGAAGTTTGCATAGGAAAAGGTACAGTTTCATGACGGTACAGTTCACTGGTACAAGGTCTACTAAAAGGAGATCCATGAAAAGACTAAGCTTATTTCCACTGGAAACCATTTAAGTATCTCATATAACATTGAATGACAGACAGATAGAACACAGTACTATGCAGTAGATATGTAAAGAAAAACAAAACAAAGACAGTAATTCTTAAACAAACAGTATATACAAAGAAGGGGCAGGGGAGGGTAGGGTTGGGGCTAGGTTCATTATTACCAGTTGCGAACGGCTGCTGCCTGTGTTACAATCTTAGGCCTATCTGTGCATAGAGTTGATTGATTAATATATTGTTTACACGCTGAGGAAGGCCTCCGAGGCCGAAACGTCAACATGTACTGGCTGCTGGGGGAAAACAATGTAATAAACAAGAAGGAGTCTATCTAAAGTGAGTGCTGGCGTCCTTGCTCTAAGTTCATTGTTCACCTGAGCCGTGCACCCTAGACGAATGTTTATGTGAACCATTTTTTTGACGAGTGCTCCTCTTCTCTCTTCCTTATATATTAACAACACTCATAACTATATTACATAACTATTAATGTATTTACTAGGGACACATTAATCACCATGATTAATGTAAATGAGCCAGAGCCAAACTTTCATCAGTAATCCCTGATTCCTGTGCCATGGCCATGCTGGCTTGTAGTGGACATTTCTTTTTACAACATTCTATTTTTGCCATGGACATAAAAACATGATAAATCACTAGCCCTAAATGACCATTACAGGTCTGACTGTTACTGTACTGTAACTGTACACTCTCAGAGTTATGGGGGTTCTTGAAAATAAAACGTTTGAGAATCACTGTCAGTGGTCTACTAAGGTGCCATAATGTCATAGTGTCATAGTAAATCAGTGTCATACCTATTCTGAAGAAAACCTGGAGTCTGAAATTAAGTAATTGGGTCTTATGATCAAATAAGAACATTATACTGTTAAGTCTAAAATGTGCCACATGTTGATGACCCCTAGTCCCTGAGCAGGCTGTTAAAACGTTGTAATAAAACAAAAAAACAACATATCAAATCAATACAAGAGAAGTAGACGCAATACAGGACACAGACCAATTACACTACTAATGAGCGACGTTGTTGTTTTTCCCTCAGGAAAACCAGCCATGGAAATGGATGAGTGTGATCCTGACTGGGCACCCTCTTTACACCTGGGGCACACAGAAGTGAAGGCATCATTGGCTCACCGGCTTGAACGGAGGAAGAAGAGACGAAGAGCTGCTGAGCTACTGAGCAACACTGGCCCTGCAACAGCAGCAGATGTGGAGATGGAGGGCACAGAGGAGGTGGAGGTAGGGTTGGGCGATATGGTGATAAATATCGTTGAGACGATACAATGTCTCCACGATATGCCTTTTCAGAGATATCGTATATATCGTGATACAATGAGGGAGCCATATAAAAAATCCTGTTGAATTGTTTATACAGAGATTCATTGCAGAACTCATTTAAACTTGCATTTTGGTCTAAATCAGTAGTTTTCAAACAACAATGTCATGGTCTCCCCTTAACTCTGACAGTATACAAATGAAACCAAATGGACCCGTAAGGGTCCATTTGGTTTTATTTGTATAATGTCAGAGTTACATACTGGTAATGGTCAATTTAGACCTCCCCAAAAGATTTGTGTTACCTTGTAGGTGGTTGAGTAACTTAAAAAAATATTAAAAAAGACAATCTATCTAATAATCTATCTTATCTATCTATCTGTCTAGGTTTACTCCTGGTCATGCTGAAGAAGCAGTCCATTTCTCTGTCTACAGTTCCTGGCTAATACCATCATTACCCAGACTCTGTTCAATCCTAAAAGTCCCTGAAGCAGCTCTACGATCCAGGAAAGGTTGGATATGAACTTCCTGTCCTGCGCCAGCACTGTGAGGGCCTCAAAGACAAGGCAGCAGTAACAGCAACACAGGCAGCGGTGGTGGAAAAGAAGACCAGACAGCAACATCTATCCACTGACTGGTACAATAGGAAGAATAACCGCGTCCAACATCCATTTTGTTGCAGCCACTTCTGTTGACAACCTGCGATGTCAACGGTCAGAAGGTCACACGTCAGGGCTCACAACGCCTCACGCTCTTGTAGATCGGCTATTTTCGGCAAAGAGCTTTGGTGTAGAGGGGGGGAAGAGCAGACTAAGTACAGAGTGAAAGGTCAAGTTTATTAAGTATTGACGGTTCAAGTGGTTAAATATCTGAAAACACAAATTGACATGAATCCAAATTATACTGAGGAAAGTGCAGTCAAACAATGAAACTATATGGAATCTATGAAAAGGTTGTGGGGGTCCCTGCTTCATCTCTCTCTCAACTAAGGGGTCCTTGGCCTGAAAACGTTGAAGACCCCTGATCTACTGTAATATATATATTTTTTACTGACCATCTACTGCATAGTACTGTGTTCTATCTGTCTGTCATTAAAGTATTGGTACCAGACTGTGCCAAAAGTAGCAAGTACTCATTATGCAGAAAGTCCCATTTCACATGTTTTAAAAATGTATACAAAGTAACCTTTGAAAATAGCAGATCTACAAGCTCACAAAGCACCGCAATGTGAGCTTGTAGATCGGCTATTTTCAAATGCCTGAAATGTATACGGGGATATACAAAGTGGTTAAATTATGTTTTGCAAAAATAAAGCATCAGAACCTCAGAGTTGAGCCATCAGGGTTCATACTAAATCCCTCATTTCCAGAAGTCTATGGCATCATTCAGTGTGGATGTTGTCTTGCTAAAGGCTGTCTGGAAGTGAAATGCCCACATTCACATAATTGATGGCGAGTACACCCTGAAGAAAAAACACCCATACTACAGCCAATTACAGACACAGATCTTTGTGACAGAATCAGACTACTGTGACTTTGTGGTCTGGACAGAGAAAGACAATGCTATTGTTTGGATCTTTCCAGATCTGGAATCTGGATTCTGGAATGAAGTTCTCACTAAGGCACAGGAGTTTTTTCTCAAGGTTTGTCTAACTGAGCTTGTGGCATGTCATTACTCCAGAGCACATAAGCTTACAAGAGAGACACGTTCTGATGCTTTATTTTTTATGACTATGTACTACTGTGTTCTGTCTGTCATTGGTATCAGAATGTACCAAAAGTAGCAAGTACTCATTATACAGAAAGTCCCATTTCACATGTTTGTCCCATTTCACATGTTTTATAAAAACCTTTGAAATAGCAGACCTATAAGCTCTCAATGTGCTGCATTGTGAGCTTGTAGATTTGCTATTTAAAAAATGCCCCAAATGTATACAGGGATATACAAAGTGGTTAATGTATGTTTTGCAATAACAAGTATATAGTAACTTATCAAATAATTGTGGTGGAGTAAAGGTACAATATTTTCCTCTGAGATGTGGAGTTTAAGTAGAAGTACTGTAACTTAGAAATACTACAGAAAGTCACATAGCTTAAAATTGTACTTAAGTACAGTACTTGAGGTAATGTAGTTACTTGACACCATGGTTGACAAAATGTTATCGATTGATAATAAATCTTTTGTTGTAACTTTATCTTGCGAATAAACATTCTTGAATCTTGAAACCATGTCATTCTTATTAATTCACGTGTCATCATAGGAATTTTCAATACAATATATATT
This sequence comes from Nannobrachium achirus, assembly GCF_963921795.1. Taxonomy (NCBI): domain Eukaryota; kingdom Metazoa; phylum Chordata; class Actinopteri; order Myctophiformes; family Myctophidae; genus Nannobrachium; species Nannobrachium achirus. Next base: position 42,015,562 of record NC_137830.1, read on the forward strand.
TATAACCACTTACATTAGGAAGTGAAAGAAAATTACTTCAGTTCGGAATGCCTTTATTTACAACAAAAAAATAAAGTGCACAAGTTTCAAGTACAGTTGACAAATAAAATATTAAAGTGAAGCCAACTAATACAATCCACATTCGCAACTGTCTGTCTTACTGCTGTGTACAGTCAGGAACAAAAGCAAATAGTAGTCAAAACAAAATCACGTGTTAAATAGCATGTCTAACAATGAAGTCTGACTTACAATGACAATAAGAAAAAAAAAATAATACATCATAATTTGTTCAGGTGTGTGTTTGTGTGCATGCTTGCTTTTCGGCTATTTTCACTTGTTTTTAATGTGTGTTTTTATGTATTTAAACTATTTATTGTTAATGTATTTATGTATTATGTCCATGAATTAAATACAGAGGTCTTTCAACGTAAAACAGACAGTGAAAGGTCTTATTTGAGATGTTCCTTTTAGGCAGGGTGTTTAACTGTAGTTGTACCATTTTTGGCTAATAAAATAATCAATCAAAATGTGGTAATCTCCACATTGTAGCTCAGGCTGTTAGCTCCTCAAGATTTGCAAACAGCCTGCCTACATATGCTTGTATATCATTTGTAAATTGATGTTTCTAGAGAAGCCTTTGGGTCGTCACTGTTAGTGTTTTGCATATGTATGCTGTAGTTATTTAATGAAAACCTGTTGGTCAAGAACCTGGGTCACTGTGAAGGAGTACTTGGCTTTTTAATGGCTTTCAATTTACAATTTCCTGTAAGCCTACTTGAAAGTTACACGGACACACTTTAGCCTACTTTATTCTGCACAGACAGTTGAGAAAGTACAGTAGCACTGTGTGGTCACCTACCATTGTACGAATGACGGTTTTGCTGTTTACGCTGTGAATCTGCAGCTTGTACACCCACCCAGAGGTGAAATAAACATGGGCCTGCAGAGATTTTTCACTATGGAATGAATCAAATGTATAATAGCTTGTTGATGAGGTAGCCTACTGCATCAGGTGCACTCGTGCAGCAATTCAAAAGCATCTTCTGACCATGATTCACCATGTTCATATGGGTCGAGTCCAGGCAGCAATGTCCTCAATTTTGCTCAGATAACGCTCTCTTTTTTCGTTATTGAGCTTGTCTTTGTAAGGTATTGGTAGTCCAAGCTTGGCTCTCTCCATCTTGTTCGGCGTTCTTGTGAAGTGTTTACAACTGCGGGTATTTAAATTCCATTCAAAACGCGCGCATTCCATGCATTCCAATGGGCGTCACGTTGGGATGATGCGTTATTGACCCAAACAATGGCCGCGCTCGTACGGGGGGGGCGTGGCTCGCTCTTGATGACGTAGCCGTTGGCCCACACTGGGTCGGAGGAGGGTAATGCTGGGTTAGGAGCGTACGAGCGTTGTCATTGTGAGTCTGTCTGTGCGTGTGTGTGAGGGAGACTTGTTTTTTTCATTGTCGAAATACCGTGCCGTCTTGTCGAACGGTTGTCGTGTCGGACAGTTGTCGTGTCGAAACATTGGCGTCCTTTTTTTCGAAAAAGGGTGCCGTCGAAACAGCGGCGCCGAAATCTCGCGATCCCTAAGTCGAACTATCGGCGCGTCGAAATTGCGTGCCGTCGAAAAAATGACACGTCGAAATAGCGACACGCTCCCCAAATAACGCGTAACCGACACGACCCCGCCTCCTCGAGGTGCGCGTGAGAACCAACGTGAATGGTCTCCCCTCATGTTCACTCATGTTATGAAAACTGTGGAGTGACACTGACACAGTGACCGGTCAGCGGTCATCATAACATAACAACGATACGTCTCAGGAGTCCAGCGGATTGGAAAACCGGTAAACTATTTACATTATAAAGATATTATCCTTGTTTCATAATGTCTCTTTGATGCAGAACGATCATGTTACATCGCGATTTGATCCTCGATAAGGCTAGTACCATTGCTATGTCCGTGCATGCACACAGTACACAATGTTCTTAGTATGTTCCAGACCAGACGTGCATGGGTACATGGTGAAATGTCAGAGTTTTGCATCAATTCTGCAGTGAAATGCTTGACATTTTCAATAGTCGGCTAATGACATGAATCGGTTATTTGTTTAACTACACTGTGTTCCAAATTATATTAGGATACACCGTTGCACGTACTGTTTTTTATTGTTTTTTCCCCTAATTGTCGCCAATTAAACGATTAAAGATTTATATTAATCTCAAGAACTTTAGACCTATGTTATTACCACTTACCAGTGATCCAGAACTGAGTCGGTTGCACAATTTAAACACATTTAACTACAGTTTGCAGCTATAGCTTGGTTGTTCAACTATTATTTGCATAGTAATTATGCTACTTAAATTATTTACTTTTTGTGTAGTTAACCACTGAGACCCCAAACAGTCTTAGTTTTTCTTCTTGTTTTAAATATAGGCTAGGCCTAACAGTATTCTGAATATAGCCTATATTGCTCATAGCAGCCCAGTCCCAGACCCATCTAGTATTGAACCCCCTTAGTTTGATCAGCCCCGCCCCTTTTCTTTAATTGGAACACAATGTATGTTGTAGTCTTGCAGGCTTGTGACTGGTGTACTGTACTTACATAATTGTGAGCTATTTGTAGCCTACTTTACTTGAGTATTTCCAATTTCCAATACTTTTACTTATACTCCACTACATCTCAGATCTAAATATTGTTATTTTACTCCACTTTAGCCTACTAGTTACTTTGTACATTGATTATTATTACAATACATACATAGGCCTACCATATATTCATTTCGGCCATTTGAAAATAGACGATCTTTGCTTGTAGATCTGCTATTATCAAATGATCTTTAGATATTTTATACATTTGAAACGAGACATTCTGCATAATCAGTACTTTCTACTTTTGATACTTTAAGTACATTTTGATGCCATTACTTTTGTTCTTTTTTGAATTCCAGACTTTTAATTGTAATTCTATTGATAATTTGAGTACTTTTTCCACCACTGTTTTGTACCACAGATCACCTGCACTTTGGTCCACTTCCACTGGCTACAATGCTCCGTGCCACCACTGCGTCCCTGTGCACCTACTGCCAAAGAATGAGGGTCTTCATTCCTCCCTCGGCTGCCTCCAGCTCTACACTGACCGCTCCTAACAAGCGAGCTGAGAACCAGCACACAGTGGACGCACTCTACGAACTGTCCGTAGACATCCGCAAGGTGCGCAAGTTCAAGAGCTGGGTGCTACACGAGAACACGTCATACGTGTCCGAGGTGGCCGACTTGCTGAGAGACATGGGCGCAGACACCGTATCCATCGCCCAGGTCCTGGAGACGCACCCTGAGGCTGTCCTGTGTCGGCCTGAGGACGCGGCGGCCCAGCGGGACCTGTGGCGGTCCGTGTGCCCCAACAGGCGCGAGCTGATAGGCATCATTGAGAAGTTCCCCGCATCCTTCTTCACGATCACCCACCAAGCCAACCAGCGGGCCAACATCCAGTACCTCCAGAGCCTGCGCCTCAGCAAACGAATCATAGGCAAACTGATGGCCAGCGCCCCGCAGAGCTTCAGCCAGCCCGTGGAGCGGAACCAGGAGGTCATCCACACGCTGCGGGAGACCTACCTGGACCTGGGCGGAGACGAGGGCAACGTGCGCGTCTGGCTCCAAAAGCTCCTCAGCCAGAACCCGTACATTCTGATGCGGCCTGCCGAGGCCTGGAGGGACAGCCTGGGTTTCCTACGGGAGCAGGGCTTCACCACAGAGGAGCTCCTAAACCTGGTCTCGAGCCTTAGGGCCTCAATGGCAGAGCTGCAGCCAGAGGCTATGCGTATTGCACTGGGCTACGTTGAGGGCGCTCTCCAATGCACAAAGGAAGAACTCAAAGACATAGTAATGCGCTGTCCCACCATATTGTATTATTCCTTGCCTACCCTTATTGGACGGTTCCAGGGACTGATGGACTTGGGCGTAAGCATGGAACAGATAAAGGACTCCCCCAATGTGCTGGAGCTCACCACACAGATAGTGCTCTATCGCATCCAGAAACTGGCATCGTATGGGTACGATGTGCGCTGGGGTAGCCTGGATGTTATCGTAGGAACCAAGAAGGACTTTGAAATGAGTTACGGCAAATTGCACCTTAGGCAAGAACGACCTCTGTTCAATCCTGTAGCTCCTCTCAGGTCTGCAGAGGAGTGAATTATGAGGCAATATGTTCTTTATATACTGTATGTGGTAGGCTTTATGAAACCATATGGAACCTGGTTAATTTTATAGTGACCCAAAACTCTTGTGAAGATAGGAAGGTAGTGACCATTTGAAATGGCCACCCTCTCAGATATTGTGAGATTGAGAACCAGAATCATCAGACATCCAACATTCCCGTAGCCTATGGGTACTGTACGTAAGACTGATCAATGACGGAATAGAAGATATTGTGTGGAAAAAAATAAATTGCAATTACAAATTTCTATATCTGTGTTCATTTTAATGGGTAGTGCCACACAAAGCTGATTTGACCTCTGACAGATTCCACATAACAGTGAATAAGTCGATAATATACTTTTTTTTAAATCCAATAAGCATGCATGTATTGGCAGTTATAAATCAAGTGACAATACACAAAGAATAATTTTATAATTATGATCAAAGATATACGTTTGATTGTGTTTTCAACTTTAATTAGCAGAGCTTTTCACAGACCAGTGTACCTATTTCGCAGGGTTATTTCATGGGACAGACATCCAGGGCATGTAAGCTGATAATCAGTGCCTTCTACTATACATAAAGCATGGCATGTCTGCAGTTTTTAATGATACACAGGCTTGACATTGAGTTACAAATAACAAGAGACAGTTTGAATATTAACCCAGGTTTAATTAAACAAGCACATTGAGAAAGTAGAAGGAGCTTAGACTCCAGCGGTACATTTATTGATAATTACACAGAGGGGAGGCTATGGAATGAAGTCCCTCGTCCTGTCACCATTTTCTAAATAACCATTGACAAGGTCCATAACACTAACTCAAAACTCATATCACCTCTTAGAGGGCAGTTTACGAGGCTAATCGCCCCTATAATAACTTAGTGTTTAAGAAATACCGGTAAATGAGTCAACTATGCAGTATTGTGACAGAAAGGAAATGTGCAAAACACCTGTCGATGTATAAACAGTTTTCAGAGAGGGGAGAAGAGAAAATGTGAAAATACGATGGGAGTAGGAGACAGGAGAAGCAGGTAAATACTAAATAAGCACAGATGTGATAATGAGTTTACCATTTAGGACCATTTATAAATGCTTACACTTTTATTTGAAAATGTTCAAAAAAGAACAAGGATCCATCCACAATGATTCATTATATCAAAAATATATCAATGGGTCTATGGCTACACAAAGAGAGAGAGAAACATACAATATCAAATATGTACAAGTATGTGAGCAGAAATGCACAAATCCATTATTTACAGGAAGATTTTCATCCCAGCAACGTTGACCTCCTGAGCACCATTGTGTTCTGTGATGACATTCCTAGTTCCACTATATTGCATGGATGTCGGCATTGGCTGGGTTGTTGAGTTCATGTTTTTTATGTATAGTCCCAAACACGACAAACCGGTGAATGTGCTCAAAGACGGGATCATGCATCCTTCAGGCTTTATATTCACCCATATATAACACGTTGAGAGCACTGTTGTGTAACAGAGCTTAAGAGTCTTAGCATCCATGAAGGCTGTGTACACAGTACAGCAGACACCGAGGCTTAAGTCACACCTGCATGGGAGACAACATGTAGAAACTGTGTTACAGGGGCTTTGTGTACTGTCAGTTGCAATGCACATTCAAACGGACAATATGCTAATTCAGCTGCCAACCACCCCAAATACAAAACACAAGAAAAGTTTACCCGCGTCATTCTAAAACGGTTCGAGGACCACTTCACCCAGTTTCAGCCCTATCTTCCAATAGAGTAAATGGTCCTCACTAATGCCATTTATAAAATGTTTTCCATTTCTGTCTACTCGGTCTGTGTCACAGCCTCAGGTGGGGCTGTGGACGGTTCAAAAACCTGCCTACCAATTATTGGTGGGGATTCCAAGCTAATGGAAATTATAGCCTTTCTCTTCCTGGAAAGTTAGCGCTGCTGATGTAGAATCAAAACAAAAAGGTGTTCTGAACTGTGAACGAGTAGACGGGAATAGTGCCATCTTAAGATGACCAGGACCAATTATATGAAGACAGGGTTGAAAATGGGGGAAATGCTTATTTGATATAAAATGGGAATACAATTTGTTACAGTGCTATGTAAGTAATGCGGGTATGTATTGTCTTTCCAACTGACCAGTTTAATGGGTGCTCTGTCTCTGGAGTTTGGTACCAACACCATCCCAGGTGTCCTCGCTGTGGCGTTTGCCACTGGTCAGAGTGTTGGAGTGGTGCCGAAGACCTGAAGAAGAGAGGAAGAAAGGTTTTAATGCAACCTGCAATAAGTATTTCCTGAAAATGTACATATACATACTAGGACATTCATGAATAGTGATTTTTAGTATTCGAATTATTCGACCTCAAAGTATTCGAATATTCGACAGGACTGGCCAAACTGTCAAATATTAAGTAAGCAAGAGGCGCGTTGCGAGGCGTTGTGAGCATGTAGATCTGCTATTTTCACAATATTTATCTGTGGAACCGAGTCACATTAATACCTACAATTCCAAGTGCTTTTCAGGGTGGGGGTGCCGGGTGCCCAGTTCAAATATGTTTATTTTGGGGGTCACGGCCTAAAAAGGTTTGAGAAGCCCTGGTATAGAGCATTCATCCACGGGGCGCCTGATGGCCTAGTGGACCAGGCGCATACCATATAGGCGTTGCCATTTCGGCATCAATGCCTGTCGGCGTTGCCGGTTCGATTCCCGATCCGAGCGACCTTTGCCGCATGTCACTCCCTATCTCTCCCCCATTTCCTGTCAGTCTACTGTCCTATCCAATAAAGGCAAAAAGCCCCCAAAAAATCTAAAAAAAAATAATAAGGGGCATTGACAACTCATTCTTATGACTTCATATCTAGCCAAGCTTTATAAACTATATATCTTTTAATAAAGAATATATATATATTTGGTGAATGCCCCAATACATACAAGGTTTCCAGCTGAGAGTGATAATATGAATTACTGAATCATTTCCAGGCAATGTAGTGGTTCAACACACACCTTGTTGTATAGAAGGGCCAGGAATCTGTTGCGTGCCTTGAGTGTAGCACACCATATTGTTGCTGGTGCCTGCATAGCCAGGAACTTCAAGAAGAGAAAAAAATGAATTCAATATCTTTCAGAGGTACAGTAGTAGTAACTAGCATGGATACAGTAAAATCAGAAATGGAAGGGAAAAGAGTTTGTGCTGTATGAGAATAAAAGATAGCGAGTGTACAGGTGAGGGTACCCACCCTGCTGAGTGCTGATGCTGGTTTGTGGATTCCCCTGGGGGTAGACCATAACCCCACTTTGCCAGTCAGCCTGGGTATGGACAGGTATATGGTAACCTGGGGAAATAAAAACATCTCATCTCTAGTAATCCATATAAACCAAAATGAATTGCTATCAACTAATGATATGTTACTAAAGTTCGAAAGAGGCCAGAAGTATGGAGTATGGAGAGTGATGAGTCGCCTGCTACCCACCAGACTGAACTGCTCTGTCTTGTGTTGCCTCCATGGATGCAAATCCCATCATGGCTGAGGATCCATCACCACAACCGTTGCCATTGGATGGAACTGTAGCTAAAAGGCCTGTGGAGTGTGGACACAGAAATAAGAAATAAGAACATTAATGCAGGTAGCAAGTCTATTTGCGGTAATTCTACCATCCAACAATAAGCCATCACATCGTATGATCCTGGTGTAATTTTCCTGTGTTACATATAACACTGACTGAGGAAAATTATAGCATGACCTTGAAATTCATCCATGATTGCTTACCAAGGCCTCTGTAGCAGGACAGCTGCATGTAGATCTGTTTCATGCGCTCAATGTTGATGCGGCTGGACTCTGCATGGTTTACTATAGGCTTGGGGTAGTGCACGCCAATGATGCACTTTGCTGCCTTCTGCACGCTCTCTGGAGCGTTCCAAGGATCGTAAATGTACTTGGCCGGAAATGCTCTCAGAACGGGCAGGTAGCGCCTGGAGTGGGAGATGGTCAAGATCATCACTTAATAGCAATAGGTTTTTTCAAAACATAGAAAGTACTATGGGGTAATGTAGTTGACTGAGAAGAAAGGAAAAGATCAAATGGTGTGTTCACATTTATGAGTGTTGTAAGATACAATACCAACTCAGTGATTTGGCAAAATCACCGCATATTGAATAGCTAAGAAGCAGTGCAATGGGGGAAACAAATATAAATTCGTACTCACCGAATGTAGTCTCCATTGGGGTCTGTGCGTCGGCCAAATCCCACGGGGCAGTAGCAGTGGAAGAACTGCTGGAAGAAGGAACTGCAGGACAGCCACATCCAACTTCCTGCATTCACACTCCAGTCTGCGTCTAGCAGCAGCTCCTCAAATACCTACACACACACAAGATCTCATCAAATGGTGGTCCATGGCTCAAATACCGAATAAATAATGGACCTTGATATGAAAATGGTTGAAAACCACTGCTCTACAATACACACAAACACACACACACACACACACACACACACACACACACACACACACACACACACACACACCTTCATGCCCTCCTCCCAGCTGATCCAGAGGTCTCCTCTGGTCAGGAAGCAGGCCACGGCGTGTCTGGCCAGGTGGTGGATCCAGCCCTCCTGCCGCAGCTGGGTCATGATGGCGTCGATCCAGGGAAAGCCCGTCCGGCCCTCCGCCCACTTGGCCAGGGCCTCTGGGTTGCGGTCCCAGGGGATCTGAACGCAGATGGGGTTGTTCTCCATCTTGTCGAAGCGCGGGTTGTTGGTGGCCGCCGTGTAGAAGAACTCACGCCACAGCAGCTGGCCGTACAGGGAGAGCGGAGGCGAGCTGTTCTTCTTGACCTTAGATGGGATTACGGAACGTTATTTGAGATTATTTTGACATTTAAAAATCATCAGAAGTGGTTCCCAATGTGTCGAAATATTATTTTAAGAAACAGCTATTAGCCCTCATATATCTTTATTAACCTCACGTCACCAGGCTTTGGTCTTCGTTTACTAAACAGGCCGGTCTAGACCGTATGGCATCCTAGACCGGATGGCAGAAGAAGCGGCGTCGCTTTGTTTTGGTTCCCCGTTTGTTTCCCCAATCCCTATTTTAATGCTAGAGGAGTTTAGTCTTGCCAGTCGCTGCGAGTTGGACTAAAAGATGGATATACCAAACGAACTTTTCAAAAAATAAGCAAAACTACGCCGCATCAAGGGTTTTATTGGGTAGGTACTAAAATTATGTCATTGAGTGCGGGGAATTGTTTTGGGTTCAAACTGATTCCGGTTTGGTATTTCCGGCCAAAGTGTAGTGCGTTTTGACAAAATGACCCCAAATGACATAGGACGCCATCCGCTCCCGACCGGATCAAAAGCCAGAAATTGGAAGCGATCCCAGCTAGCTGGGTGATATGGTGATAAATATCGTTGAGACGATACAATGTCTCCATGATATGCCATTTCAGAGATATCGTATATATCGTGATACAATGAGGGAGCCTTTTAAAAAATCCTGTTGAAATCTTAATACAGAGATTCATTGCAGAATTAATTTAAACCTGCATTTTGGTCTAAACCACTAGTTCTCAAACTTTAAAATGTCAAGGTTTCCCCTTAACTCTGACAGTATACAAATGAAACCAAATGTAGAGTTACATACTTGTAAGGGTCAATTTAGACCTCCCAAAAGGAACCCAGAGAGTCCCTGGACCCCACTCTTTTAGTTTGTGTTACCTTGTAGGTGGTTGTACTATTAAGTGAAAATAAAGATAAAAACCAACATGAAAAAGAATCGCGATAAGATCGTCTATCGTGATATTGCTTGGAAAAATATTGTGATATCGTATTTTTCCATATCGCCCACCCCTAATCCCAGGCTATACGTTTATATGTGTGCGTTTACACCTACAGTATATGGCGTCATACCTTTCTGTAGAGGTCGGTAAGTTTGAAGTAGAAGAGGCGACAGGAGAGGCAGCCAAATCGTAGGTAGGGGCTGAGGCCCGTGGGACTGGCCAATAGGGAATTGGCATTCATCCTGGGACGCTCAAAGTTAGCTACCCATGCCTGACAGTGATAGAAACAAATGATCAGATATGGCAATATAAAAACTGAAAGTAACACATCTTGAATTACATCTCACATCACAATATTACCTCTTAAAGATGCACTGTGTGTATGTAACTTTCCTCTTCTACCCTGGATGTTTTACCATTGAGCTAATAATAGAGCCTACCAGCTTGCAGCTATGTAATCTTGACAATCCGTGCCAGATCCCAATGTATACGTTATATTGTACTAACATACTCTACCATAAAGATTGGACAAAATTACATGTTATTAGCCTGGGCCACTGGCGCAGTGTAGCCCCTAGCGTGTCGTGGGTTTGAGTCCCGATCCCAACGGCCTTTGCTGCATGTCACTCTCTCCCCCATTTCCTGTCATCCTACTATCTATCCCTATCAATAAAAGGCATAACCCCCCCCCCCCCCCCAAAAAAAAAGAAATTACATAGGGCTGCTTTAAGTCAAGTTGATATTTCATAAAGAATATAATAAATTGTAATGTTGGTTTTAGTATATTATCCAGACATTTGCAAATGTTGTCTGTCTCCCAGACAACGTCCAGCGGCCCTCGATTCAGAGACTGCTATGCTGAGACCTCAGAGAGTACACTTCTTACACCTTATGCCTAATTCATGCTCTATCAGTGGTGTGGAAAATAGCCGATGCACATCCGCACAGACCCAGATGGCTCTGGTTGAAATGTACTCTACAGCGTATGTTGTCTATTATACAGTCAGCGAGTTTGAAAAGAAAGTCAATTAGACATTGATTTCACCTTTCTCTCCAAATGCCTCTCCAGTCTTGTGAGGGCTTCGGTCTCTCCCCCAGGCCACACCGCAGTTGAAAGACCTTCAGTGTCAAAACCTGCAGAAAATCATATTAAAGTTGCTCAATACAGCTCAATCTGTATTGTATTTGTGTAATGTGTATGTCACAATTATTACATAATCGTCTAATTGCAATTATTTGATATAATCGCAATTATTTGGTCATAATCGTTTCCATGTTGAAAAATGTTAATATATTTTCAAACCGTTTAAAAATTTGTGGAAATAGCAGATCTACATGTTCACAACGCGTCAAGCTTATAGATCGGCTATTTCCACTATCAATGTTATTTTTTAAGTATAAAGTTGACAAATTATGTCAGTCATTTCTTTGTATATTTTAGGTTATGTGCCATGTGGAACTTCAAAACCTACAAGCCAACAAAAACACAATTAAATCGTTAATCGCAATTACTTGAGTGACAGTTAATCCCCATGTAAAATGTCATAATCATGACAGCCCTACACTCACCCAGCTCTTCCAGGGATGGGACGCCAAATTTCTCGTCGTGGTCATCCGACAGGGGTGTGCTGCACTTCCCCATGACCTCAGCCGTGATGGACTCTGTGGGCACCTCCACCGCATCCATCCGACTGATTAGGGTCTGGAAACGCTTGTACGTGAGGGGAGACTGGCCACCATTTAACTCTATGATCCTGCAGGGAGACGATGGGGGAGAGCGTGTTGTGTAAGGAAAACGGAAGACTGACACAACTAACTGACAGCATTCTGGCAGCTTAGAGGTCAAAGGCTGGAGACAGGAAGAAGCATAAGGCGTTGACATAACACGGTAAATTCCTCAGTTAATGTTACTCTGTGAGTGTACAAATGGAAAAAAAAGGACATGGCCATTTGTTTCCATTTGTACATGCTCAAGAGTAAAATGAACAGTAGGGGTATGGGTTAGGGTTAGGGTTAGGGTAATAAACTTACTTGTCGAGGTCATAGAGTGTGTGGGAGATGCGAACCGTCACCTCCACGTTGGCCTCGCAGGCCAGCTTCTTGATCGCGGCATCTCGCTCTTTCCCAAAGGGCTCGGAGTCGTACTCATAAGACAGACGATTGATCTTCCACTCCTGGAAAACAGTGAACCAAAATGTAACACATGTAATCACACAATGGAATAGTTTGGGGTTTACAGAGTAAAATCCTCAGTGCACAAATGTCCTCTGGGCACAAATGTACCCAATGGTGCACATACCTCCAGACCAGTACATATCTCGATGCACTCTTGTGTAAACATGACACAGTCCCGACTGCCGCATTAAATGTGATTAAGGTTGTGTGTGCTGTGCCGTTTGCTCTTTTTGGGAGTCTGGCCAAAATATCCCACCTTGAAAAGTCGAGGAAAGACATCCGTGGGCTGGCCCCGTATCACAAAAAGACGAGAGTTGAGCTTGCGGAGGTTGGCGTCCAAATCCTCAAGACTCTGCAGTAGGAATCTGGTGGATGAGAGGGGGAGAAGGGAGATGGGAGGGAGACCAGCAGGTTAATACATCATTTCAGAACTCTGAGTATTTAAATATAGGTTAAAGGCATGGTGTAAGTACACAATTATCCCAGGTTACATCTACCATGTTGTGAAAAAGGCCACCATATCAAACATGATAAAACACTGCGTTGCAACTGAACCCTGTTGACCTATCAATGTATGAGTGCAAGTCACTCAAACACAAATGCATAGATTATTCAAGACCACAAGGCAAACCTAATGTGATCAAAATGTATGTGATCTCTCGATAAAGAGAAATGCAATGCATAATCAAGGCCAAGGGTATGGACTTCCACAACGAATGTTTAAGGGTCCATGATGTTACTAACTATAACCTTTCAAGGATTGGTCTAGTAGTCAGTGGTCCTTATTCTGGTCTGTCCTAGCTCCCCTATCCTCACGTAACCCTACAAGTGTTACGTAAAGAAGGAAAGGACATCTATATGAAGAGAACACTCGTAAAATGTGATCTACACCAGTGGTTCTCAACCTTTTCAGGCCGTGACTCTCAAAATAATCATATTTTAACTGGAGACCAGACCACCCCCGGCCACCCTGACGAGCACTAATAGTTGTAAGAGTTGAGGCATTACATTTTGTATAACACGGTTCTATTCTGAAAATAGCAAATCTACATGCTCAAATCGGCTATTTTCACGATTTCTGCCTCTAATATTGGACAATTTGGCCAATGTTTAATTCGTCATTTTAGAGGTATTAAAAAGTCCTTAAATTGTCACTTTAGAAATGTGCATATAAACCCTCTATACACTTAAACTTTATGTTGGTTTGTTTGCTGTTGAGGGAGAAAACAATGTTGCACATCACATCAAACGTATAATTTTCGGAATGTCTGAGTGAGTGAGTGAGTGTCTGTCTGTCTGTCTGTCTGTCTGTCTGTCTGTCTGTCTGAAACAGCATTTCTCCTCAGTGGCTGGAGCAATTGATCTGAAATCGCATCACAATTAGCATATGAACACACCTGACATAACTGTGAAGCCCGTTTGTCACTTTCACAAATCATATGCTGTATTTTAGCATTTTTATGGTGTATCTACTATCTATTCTGCATCTAGCATGAGGCATATCTATTCTGCATCTAGCATGAGGCAACATGTTTAACCAGCTCTCTCTCTCTCTCTGTGTGTGTGTGTGTGTGTGTGTATGTGTGTGTGTGTGTGTGTGTGTGTGTGTGTGTGTGTGTGTGTGTGTGTGTGTGTGTGTGTGTGTGTGTGTGTGTGTGTGTGTGTGTGTGTGTGTGTGTGTGTGTGTGTGTGTGCAGGCGGGCGGGCGGGAACACAGTATCTCTGTAGCCATTAAACGAAACGGGTATTTCTTACATTGATGCTCCTACATACTATCATTTAAGCACCAGTTAAAGTTACTTTCCATCCCTCATATACTGTGTGCACAGTGCACATCCCATAACCCACACACTGCACATCATTTCGGAGCTCATATCTTTGAACGGGTAAGGCCTAGTTAAGTTAATCATCCGGGGACCCCCAAAAAATAATTTGGGCCCGACCCACAGGTTGAGAACCACTGATCTACACACATGTACATTGAAATGTTGGAGTGAGAATAAGAGGAGCTAGGACAGGGCAGAATAAGGACCGGAGATACAACCTCTTCTGTAAGGAATGTTAGGACCTCTTAAGACTTATGTTGAGGAATTAAGACACTGGGGTTGCTTGACAGCAGGTGGCAGCAGAGGGCTTGGCATGGAATTGACACTATAACTGCATGAAGGTGTATCTTTAAAGTAAGTTATATTTAATTACCATAATAAAACAGTCAACAAATATGTATTCACAAATATGTATTCATATAACCCTAACCCTAACCCTAACCCATATTTTAAGACAACTTGTGAGTGAAATACCAAGGCCAAATATTACATCAATACATTCATGAAAACACAATTTATGAGTCTGTTTTTTCCAGCTGGGAATGGCATCACACAACTAGTGTCAGCCTTGGCCATAGCATCACTTTTATAACACAGACCTGACGCAGGTTGTCCAACCTCATCTTATTATAATCATATTCAGATCTGCAAACCTGCCAATGCCCTACTACTTCTATGATGAGACATTATAATACTGTCCAAAACAGCCATTACAAACAGAAGACCCAATGAGTCCTTACGATTTAATTGAATCCATTTTGGGACGTTCACACACAAGTTCCTTCAAAATCCAATAACTGGCATCACTGGGCAACTTGACTATGCCAAAGTGGTGCATTAATAGTATTTTATGATTATTTAGCCTATATAAAAGCATCTAGCAAAAATGACATGCTTTATACATTTACTTTATTGTTCCACCTAAAACGAGCCCATTATCCAACAGAGAGGCAAGGTTTTACGGTAGGTTAAGACGGCATCTGACTTCAAGGTTTTCATTCTGATCAAAGAATAGGATCTAGGGGCAGCCATAGCTGAATGGCTAAAGAGCCTGCCTGTGAAGCCATGGTTGAACATTCAATTCCAGGCCCAGCAATGTGTCGAAGTGTCCCTGAGCAAGACACTCGACTTAACCTAACCGCTCCCCGAGCTCCGTAATGTATGGCTGCTCACTGCTCCCTTTAGTTATAGGATGGGTTAATACAAAAGGACATATCTCACATAATCTGCAAATATACAGAGACAAGAAACAGCCCAAGGAGTCGAGTGGCTAGATTATAATTATAACCTTCTAAGTTGGCAACACAAGACAATAAGACTTGGCCATGTCACACACAGGCTTACACATGACATAATGTCCATCAACCTTAGATCTGAAAGCCACCCTGCATCGTGATTGGTTAAAGAAATACCAAGTTGCCAACAATGCAGATTTAGTTTCCACCTTCATAAAACAAAGCAAGGAGAAAGTTCATAATCATAGTATGAGAGATTATGACCAAAGTTAAATATACTATAGCTAGAAATGCCATACCAAATGATGCACTGCTGTCCAGTTCCACTATTTAATATGCTATTATATTGCTTCCAATTCCAACTGAAAGCAATCTCTCTATCCACATCAATGTTATATATATATATGTTTATCAGGCTGATCTAGGACCAGGTGAACGATCGTTTTAGGTATAACGATCTAGACAGACAATCTTTAGCTACAATTTATAGACCAAGTGCACAGAGAAGGCTTAAATAGACTGGCACATTTTCTTGAAGGCATCAAATTCTTTCCTCAGTCAGGATCCATTCTCATGATTTAATTTAATTAACTACTACACAAAATAGGCTATTACATAGCTACAGTAGAAACACTGTAGGCTTAGGCTATGACATTGCTACGGTAGTCAAACCACTGTAAGCGTAGACTATGACATAACTTAACTGCAGTACTCATAGTGTCTGTCAGCCAGACAGCCCAATTCGAAATGCATGGCAATGGCAAGCGGTTTCCATTTGACTAATGTCCACAAATTGTACAGTACAATGCCAGGCCAGGATGTTCTGCTTTAGGCGGTGTGACTGACAGATGAGACAATTGACCCAGCAAAATATGTTATGCAGTGTTACGGGATATATCCTTTAATTAAACCTTTTGGATTAAATATAGTCAACCGTCCAACAAGTCCTTTCATATGACGCATGTTGACCTGTTGCCATAGGTAATGCCCATTGTTCATAGGTGGGAACTTCCTGTAGAACTGGTTCTATGCACGGTTGCTTTTCGGAAATGAATGCCAGTTGTGTGCAGTCAATATGAGAAAAGTGAGCTTCAGATGGCAGTGAAACCGAGAAGGTTTCTTTTTCCTAAAAAACTATATATGTTTATTTTCTGGAAAGACAGCAGTAGCTCAGGATCTAGAGCCGGAAGGTTCCTGTTTCGATCCCCAGCCCCTCCTGGCTTCATGTCAGTGTCCTTGAGCAAGACTTTGAGCCCTTGACTGCTCCCAATAAGTAGGTTGGTGCCTTGCAGGGTTTGAATGGCATTGTAATTCTAAAGGTGCAGGTACAGAAATACAGACCATTTTCTGCCAAGTCCAATTTTGTGCTCCACATCATCTCCTGTAACGTGTCCTACTCCACATAGTAACCCTAACTCCAAGTTAGTTGATTGAATGTGGTGTTACAATTATTTAACCACAACAACCCTTGATTGCAATGAATGCAAGACATGATTTTGAGCTGCAGCCAAAACTTTCATGGCTTCTTTGACATCTCTGCCACACATCTGCAACTCATCCTCATTTGGTCAGCAATGTAATCAGCAAACTCTATAAGCATAACCTGTCACCTGTTCACCTGTCCCAGAGAATATGATAATATTATATAAACAGTTAACATATGCTTATTATCAGGTAATCTGCATAATCCCATAATGTGAAATAGAGCACAATTTGCAGACTTCCCAGCGCACATGCTGCAGCGTACAGCATCTAAATTGAGTGGATGAAACTAGGTTTTGACAATCAGAACAACGCAGCATGACTGATACTCAACTACAGACAGTTGGTATGCCAACAGAACACAGTAGGCCTACACCCAGATAGGGTTACCATCTCTGGCAGAAAATCGTCGCTGTGCATTTGTAAGCTTGATGACGCAGGAACGCATGTCCCCTGGTCTCACTTGATTCTTAACTTTTGCTGTCTGGAAGTCTGGATACTCAAACCTATCTCAGGTTTATATCGAGTCCCTTTAGTTACAGGGGAGGGCGGCCCAGGCTGTAAAACTAAACTGTAAAAAAGTTAACTTAGTTAGAACTTGGTGTGTTTCGGCACATCGCTGCTGCAAACTGAGGTACTGTCTGCTTGAACTTCACTTCTTATACTAGCCTTTGATCTTAGCTTTAATAGTCCTAAAAGAATATCCTATGGTAGTGATATGTTTTGAAGTTCTTTGTTGTCTAAACAGGTTTTTATCAGTGAGAGAGTGAGATTGGTGCATGGCAGCAGAAATACAGTCATGCCATCTCATCTCGGTTTGTTCATTTGCTAAATTAGATGTATACTTCGTCATAAGACAGGTCATACACCAAAGTATAACTCAAGCTTAAAGGACTGGGGAGCTGTTTTCATTATTTCTTTTCTGATGCAAACATATCACCAGTTGACGATTTTTGGTTATCTGACCCAAAAATAAATGGAGTGATCGCGAGCAAGGGAACTTTGAGTATAGTACTACAGGCGTGTCCTCTGCAGAATGAGGAATGGATAGGCTATAATAACTTGGTCTTCAGATGTTTTTCAAAACTGTTCCCAAACATGAAGTTCACAAAACTACATTTAAAAAAGGCATAATTAGTAGGTTACAAACAAAACTCACAGGGGAATAGGCTACTGAGTATCATAGATGAGCTGTAGCCCCAACTCTCCCTTCAATGGAATGAAAAACAGTGGGTGTTTTAAATATGTGCCAGGGCCAAATGGCTCATTTACATTTACACAAATACGAATTATCAGTTCTACTGCATTGCTTGCCTGAGATACTGTGTTAGCAAAAGTATGTCACAGATGTGAGGGATCTTTCTACTAACACACTGACCTACTTGGGAAATGAGGAGATAGTAGAGGAATAACTTCACATCATCTGCCATCGACCCCTCTCATTCACCCACCAGATCCCAAAGATATGACCGTTATTATACAATAACTCACTTGTTGTTACAGAGCTGTAGTTGCAAACTGCGGGTGCTAGCTCTGCGTAGGCCATAAGCACTGCTTCTCTTGTAAAGGAGATACATAATTAATCTACATTTAATTACAAGCCTATGTACTTTTTATGTGCATGAACTGATTTGTAGTTCATCCTTTCAAAAGCTTATCTGCAACTAGCAAATGCTTCTGTCGCTGGTGACTTCTTTGTAGAGCTTTAATCAAATATACAGTTGGTGGCCGCCAGCCCGCCACAGACCGAATAGCAAGATGTTTTTTTTTTTTTTTGCTTCGGTGTGTCACACTTGCTGTGTGATTTACATGTTAGTCAGTTGTATTGTCTCCCTTTTTTCAACAAAATAATTTACTCATCATTGAACACTCTGTGAACTGTGTTTGGTGTTTCATTGAGTGTTATTTCTTGAGCATTCTAGATTTTCTCTATGTACATCTTCAATCTAAGAATGAGAAGCAGACAGGCTAGAAAGCACAACCAAAGATAAAAAAAAATCACAAATGGACAAGGAAAATGAAAAAGAAGGAATGATTGAGGTCAGGCAGACTGAGATCTGAGTCACCTCAGTCTGCCCGTTGCATAACTTTGTAAAACATGGATAGTCCCCCAACAGAAGATGCCCCACTGTTCCACTGACAAGCAGGAGGTGACTCAGGGTATTAAAAATACATGAAAAAAGGTTATCGAAAAAACACGACCTACTCACATATTAGGAGGGTAGTATGAGTCACCAGAAAAGGTAATGGGTGTTTTTAATGAATCTATCATGATTAAAATGGAGTTTGAAGTTACAATGGGTGTGTATGTTGAGAGAGGCCCTACCACTGCTCCCTGTTGAAAGTGGAATATCCCTTTAAATACCCAGGAAGGTCGCCGACTCGGGCGCCCTAGCTAAATCATTAGAGCATGCCCTGAGCTACATCTGTGCAAAATGTTGCACTTTTAGACTGATTAGTGCGAAATATAACGCCCCCGACTAGTAATAGATCTTTGTGGCTAGAATTCACACAAAATGCCATCGACTTTGATTCCTCCTAACCAGGCCTGGAATTTCATCATTTTAGGGGCAATGCCACTTGGCCTTTGGTGTTGTCCATTTTTTGAGGGCACAAAGGCCGAATGCCAGGGCAGGAAGGCCATCAAATAAAACAAGATTTTAGTCCATTGAAAGAATTTGTTGAATTTAAGGGTTAGAAATGATAACCAAATCTTCAGTGAAATAGATACATTTTGGTATTTACAATCTGATCCATGCTCAGCCCTGCACCAATCAAAGTCACTGGATTGGTTTAAAGATGGGGACTCAGGGGAGGGGAGTTAATATTTCAGAATCTCAGCAAAAGACACTGGTGTCTACATGACAAGAAAGAGACACCGGTGTCTACTGTCTACATATTGACAAAACAGTGACAGAGGAGAAAGTGTTACAGTCGGCTGGGACATTAAGGCCACTGTGGCCTCAGGTCATGTCATTGTTTTGAGGGGCACAAGGCCAAACTGAGGGGGCCTCCCTGAAATTCCTGCCCTGCTCCTGACATCATCTCAAGATAAGTTGAGAACTACATGCACACCAATCTGCTGTCATGTATGTTGATGTTGATGTGACAGTCACATGAACCTTCTCAAGAACATCTTGAGGAAGGGAGAGAGAGAGAGAGAGAGAGAGAGAGAGAGAGAAAGAGAGAGAGAATTTTTATCTTCACTTCCTACATGAAATCCTACTGAATGCATCACCATACGTGATACCTTCACGGACCACCATTGGTCCGTGGACTGCATCACATTACACAGTGAAATCCTAATTGATCATTTTGTATCCAACTTGTAACCAAAGGGACCTATAAAAGGTTTGTTTGGTAACATGTTGAACATAGTGTGTTGGATTGACACTGAGGGTTGTTATAGTGTGCTACATTGTCTTATGTCTATGGATGGATATACATTTACAATAATATGACCAAAGCCCACTGCTGATTAAATGGGGGTCCGTGCCAGGGGTTCTTCTCAGACGTTTTCATGTCAAGGTCCAAGGACCCCCAAACTGTATTTGGCTGCAGACCCCCATCTGAACATACAGTAGGCCTAGTATGTCATATCTGTGTCCATACAAGATTTAAAAAATATTCAAAATGTGTCTCTTTGTTTCTCCCAAGATTGTCTGAAAAAAGCTGCTCTAATAGGCCATGCCAGGTTGAAAGTGATTTAACAGATTTAGCATGCCATTAACCAATTTTGCTGGGGGATCCCCCTGGAACCCCCTCAAGGACCCACAGGAGGGGGTCCCCACCCCAGACACCTCTTTGAGAGCCACTGGCTTAATAGACTTGTAATAGGCTTGTAATAGATTAAGCCCATACTTACCTCCCCTTTTCCACTGTAAATATCTCCTATTTCTTTTAATTTAATTTTATATTCTTCCTTTTCTTTTCTTCTTCTTCTTTATGACTGCTTTTCCCCCTTTTGTTATTGATGATATCCTATGCATAGTACTGTGTTCTATTCTATCTGTCTTTCAATGTTATATGAGATACATAAAGGGTTCCCATGTGTTAAATAAGCCGAAAGAGTTAGGATCTCCTTTTAGTTGACCTTGTACCAGTGATTTGTACTGTAATGAAACTGAAGCCTACTTTTTCCTAATGCAACCTTCTAATACATTCTTCAATCAATCAATGCATATCAAATTAGCATGCTTGAATTTTATAGAGACCAGGGATTCTATAACTTCTTACCTCCACCTGCTGATCCCAACGTTGGAAGAGCCTGCAAACCACGGGTCCAGAATGTAGACGCAGCGGACGGTGTCTGCTCCCTGGATGGATTCCTTTAGAGAGGGGTTGTCGTGGAGCCGCAAGCCCTTCCTGAACCAGTGGATCGTATTAACGACCATTACTCGACTGGATGAAGGCTTTTGTAATGGCAAGAGTCCCGTATTTTTGTATCCCGATCCGCAACGTCAGTATTATTATATATCCAAGTAAAACAAAAACAAAGGCAACTTCGTAATCTAAAGAAGAAAAAAACAAATCAAGCGGCTTGTGTTTGTGTGCGTATGAGCTGTTTAACCCTGCTCTAATGGAACATTTTCCATAGTGTCAGAGAATCGAGAGACTGGTGACAGTTGAACCATTTGTCCACGAGACAGCGACCGCAGCAACACGGCGGGCTTTAGGACCTCCACTCGCCGACGAGTCTTACTGTTGTATAACTTAATGTAAAATAGATGTTAAAAATACACAGCTATTATTTAGTTCATGGGACCACGATCTGTAAACAGAAAACGAAGCAATAACATATAATCTGCGCGCAATGCGATCACGAACTGGCCTATGGTCTGATGGTGATCGCTGCTCCTCGCGGTGAAACACGGGCAAATAAAGCTGGTTACATAATACGTAAAACTGACTTTGGTGAATATTTCTTTGTCATCTGATCTTGAATAATACGCTGCCGATCGCTACTTAGCTGTCCGAGACGTCGATCTTTAATTCCGCGCGACTCGGTCGTCTTCAGATACCAAGAGTTGGAGTTTGGAGAGTTCAGTGTTTGTGTCGTATTTGCGTGCAGAGTCTGCAGACTTGTTTCCAACCGTCAACAGAACACAGTGCTGTCCCCGTGCCGCGCCGCGCCTACAGCGTCCCCGCCCACTAAATGTGACGCACGCTGCGCTAAGACACGCCATTGGTTGAGACTGTTGCCTACGTCACGGTCCCCTGGTCACGTTTCTGCAGCGTGCTCCAAGCTACTCTATGGGATGTTTTCAACGACGGTGAAAATAGCAGATCCACAAGCTCACAGCACGTCGCGCTCGCGACGCGCTGTGAGCTTGTGGATCGGCTATTTTTCTGCGCGCGGAACGGGTCAGCACCATGGTCAGCACTAGCCCTGCATGACGGCTAGGTCAGCACGTGAAGCACGGCGTGATGTCACATAATAGGCTGTGCTGTGCTGTGCTGTGCTGTGTGTGTGTGTGTGTGTGTGTGTGTGTGTGTGTGTGTGTGTGTGTGTGTGTGTGTGCGTGCGTGCGTGCGTGCGTGCGTGCGTGAGAGAAAGAGAGGGAGAGTTGTCTGCATTGTTTTCATAATTAAAGGTATATTCAGTGATTGTATTTCATTCAAATAAAAATATAATTACATTGTACATTTTCCATTCATTCTCCTCACTAGAATGTGTGCTGACCATATAAGGACTTCCACCATGGCCTGTGTTACGACTACGAGCATAGCTAGATTCAGTTTTCAGAAGTGGCCAGCCAGTCCTTGACCAATCAGGGTAGTATGGTCATAGTTATGTTATGATGTTTAGTTATGATGGTCAAAATAAAAGTTTTGAGAACCACAGTCGCTCTGAATTAAGAACGTATGCTAAATGCCTATATGTAAACTACTGAACTCATAAAATGCCACAGTCTCGTAGTAAATCAGTATCATACATATCCTGAAGCTGGAGACGTAGGCCCGATATTCAGTGATTGGGTCTAATGATCAAAACGAGAACATTATAATGGTGTAAAAAATCTATAAAAAAACTAAACATTTCCAAGCTGTAAGGCTAAGGGACAAGATGACCCCGGGTCACTTTCATTATCACTGAATACACCTTTAAGTTAACCCATCATGTGAAATGTTGTTTACAAATACACCGCAGTAGCTTGCAGTGTTAGACACATAATTAGAGCAGACTATCTCATTATTATTATTATTATCATCATTATTCATAATCATCACTGAAGCCTAATTTTATGCTCCGTCACGGTGTTGCGCGCTGAATATAGTCGGCAATTTTTGATGCGGAAGTATGAGTAGGCTACGCGTCAATTGATGCCAATTGCAAGAGGTAGGTCACGAAATGGTATTATTACGTAAACAGCAGTTGGTGGAAAGTAACTAAGTAGGTTTGTAGCCTAGGCTACTACTTACGTACAATTTTGAGGTATTTCCAATTCCCAATACTTTTGCTTTTACCCCACTACATCTCGGATCAGAATTGTGGACTACTGTAGCCTACTTTTACATTTATTTGAACACTTAAGTGTAAATTAAATATATTAGATTTTTTATTATTTCAAAACATAGCACTTCAGCCCTATATTCATTTCAGCCATTTGAAAATGACATGCTCTACAAGCTGTGAGCTTGTAGATCTGCTATTTTCAAAAGATTTGTGTACATTTGAAAACGTGAAATGGGACATTCTGCATAATGAGTAGCATACTTTTACTTTTGGTACTTTAAGTACATTTTGATGCCAATACTTTTTTACTTTTACTCAAGTACATTTTGAATTCCTGTATTTCTACAGTACAAACAGGATCCTATGCCAGTTAGGCAGCCTCCTCAAGCCACAATGGATCTATTGTCGTTTGTCCACAAGATGGCAGTATAACACATCACCTAGACAAGGGATTCTCAACCTCTTTAATTTCAAGGACCCACAGTTTGATAGGCATCAGGCCACAGACCTCCTATTTGTATCTCTCTGATCAATCTGAACAAGATGAATTAATAATTTAATTGGGGACCCTCTTGAACACCCTCAAAGACCCCTATGGTCCCCAGACACCAACAACTGTTCCCTGTGTGTGTGTGTGTGTGTGTGTGTGTGTGTGTGTGCGTGTGCGTGTGCGTGTGCGTGTGCGTGTGCGTGTGCGTGTGTGTGGTGTTGCTGTAGTTCTGTTGTTGTTGCTGTGTAATTATTAACTTGAGCTGCTCTGTATCTCTTTGCCAAGTAAGTATTTTAGTAATAACTGCACTCACGCTCTGAAATATGTTGCATTATATTTAAGGGGGGAAATAATCAATTATCCATGCTGCAAAATCATGATCACTTTGCTGTTACCAAGCAACAAGTCTTAACAAGGGAGGACAGGCTTTAGCTGCCTGAACCTACGGAATGAGCCTATGGGAGCAGCTGGCTGGCAGCTGCCCACCTCCACACATGCATTCACCTGAGCCTGTCAGTGAGATCTGCTGCATTGCATCAGTAGTCCATGGAATTCTGCTGCATGAACCAGTGAGCACATTCCCTCTTTAAACCAGGTGGGCAGAGAGATTTCAATTTCAGAGTCTGGCTGGCTAGACTCTTGCTGAAGTGGCACCTTTATCAGTCCGTAATGTATAGAGACATTCTGTTATGAGGTTTTACCAAGGTTACCACATAACAGAGCCATGTGTGTGAGGCCTGGAAGGCTATGTGGTACAGAAGGTAAGTTCAACTCTGATGTACAAGAAGATGCCCCAGCATTGGGATGAGTCATCATTACGCCAACTGTTCTTCTCTGCATGTCTTCAGAGTCAGGCTGAGACACCGACAGTAGTTGTCTTAGTATTTTTCACTATACACGTAGATAGAAAGAGGTTCATGCATGGTGTATTTGCATGTAACACTATTAGAAACTGACTGTAGGCTATAGATAATTAGGATGATGACTGCAGATTACTCTTCCGCTGAGAATTGTAGACCAAGTAGGATATCAGGGCACCTACTGGTTGACAACTATTAGACCCATCTCTACTGCTGCAGCTTGACTTAACCGCCTACCACCAGTCATAGTCCATGGGCCATACGAGTTGTCGGTATCAAAAAGGTGGCAAAGGTTACCATGCATTTTATAAAAGCTCTATATCTGTAGATTATATTTTGGTATGATAACCCTTTCTTAGACACAGCTAAATTGGTGTTATCAGCCGCTAGAGTTGGTGTCCCATTAACTTTACATTACAGGAAAAAAAAGCAAAAAATGAATCTGCTTTAAGTAGCATATGAGAGGTCAAACTAGGGGGTTTTCATGATGCTGAATCCATTGCAAGCATCTGTTTTGCACAAAAAACATTCCTTGGGCTAAAAACTGTCCCACAAGACTATGGTTTAGTGATGAAAAGTGATGAGTCATCACTTTTCACACTTTTGTGGGGGCTGTTTTAGCCCCAGGAATGTTTTTTTAGTCCCATGGACTATCAGTGGTAGGCAGTTAGCCTGGAATCTGCCAGGGGGGAAAAAATTGCCCTCGGCAGATTAGTCTGGCCCTGCCTGGTTGTGATTTAGCTGTCCCGGAAGTTCTGTGGCACCAATCAGGAACCAATATGCAAATATGGGGCGTGTTTATCACCTGGCATTTTTTCAGCGGCATACGCTCCTTATGTATCTACCGTACATAAACAGCCGGATTTCAAATGTTCTCATAGAGTTATAAGGTAGCCTATCAGAGTGTACACCTCCCAACCGATAGGGTCACATAGTTGAAAGCGTATGGAGAAAATACGGATGAAATGGCCACCGATCGGATTTAAATGCTTTATTGAACAATACGGAAGATGAGCTGTGCATAATTGTAACATCCGTGGCCATGTAGTAAGCACTTTGTATTTGAAATCTGAACGTTTAGATGTACAGGCCAAAAATATAATGAGGGCTACAAATTTTAGTGTCCCACAAGGTGTTTAGGGGTTAGGTTAAGGATTAGGGTTAGGGTTAGGGTTAGGGTTAGGGTTAAAAATGAATGGAATGTCCCCACAAATATAGTACTATGTGTAATGTCCCCACAAAGTAAAAATTGCAAACCTGTGTGTGTGTGTGTGTGTGTGTGTGTGTGTGTGTGTGTGTGTGTGTGTGTGTGTGTGTGTGTGTGTGTGTGTGCGCGC
Organism: Nannobrachium achirus; assembly: GCF_963921795.1. Lineage (NCBI taxonomy): Eukaryota > Metazoa > Chordata > Actinopteri > Myctophiformes > Myctophidae > Nannobrachium > Nannobrachium achirus. The sequence continues at coordinate 42,041,389 of NC_137830.1, forward strand.
GCGCGTGGGCGTGCGCATGTGTGTGTGTGTGTGTGTGTGTGTGTGAGCGTGTGTGTGTGTGTGTGTGTGTGTATTGCAGTTGATGCAATTCAGGCTAGACTCGACAGCACCCTCTCTGGTCACTCAGTGTTACTCAGGCTACACATTCCTCAGGCTACAGACCCATGCACATACATGCATACATACATACACGGATACACACACGGCCATATGGAGCGGTCTACAACCGCTCAAAAAAAGATAAAAACATTAAAGCAATGTCTTCTATTTGGCGTGCTATCTTTCCAGGAAGAGAGGCTATAAGCCTAGTTATTAACTTGGAATCCCCACTGATGATGTCACTGGATAGCTCACCATGAGACGCAGAGTGAGTAGAGTGAAATTGGGTTTGTGTCAAGGATCAATTAACTGAAGATGGTCTGGGAATTAGAAAATCTAATTATGCTAAAATACCCAGACCGAAAATTAGGTTGGAGATGGATGATGTGCTCTTTAAGTATTTTTAAAAGTACTCTAGTTTAACTCAAGTAGCCTACAGGTACAGTACACATTTGACAGTGCAGCTTTCACTTGTGGTTGTGGAGTAATAATATTTGACCGAGGGTAGCCTACGAGGTGAAGTAGGCTACTTTGTCCATCACTGCACCAGGTGGGCTTTTTTTCTGCCAGTTGCCTGTGTCAATCAAGACTGGCAGAAATGTGGATTGGCCGCTTTCAGCCCACTCATCATAGCCCCTCCTCTCCCCGAGAGTTGTGTATTGCGCTGCTTGATGCAGTGTATTGAGTGGGCTTCAACGCTCAGGCACGAAGTTGTGGGCAAGCGCTGCACGAAAAAGCAATCAGTCAGTCACTCACTTGAAGAAGGAAAGTAAGCGCCCACTGACGCTCCTGATCGCAGTCTACACATTTTTCCCAAATCTGGGAGATCCATGCTGAGTCCTAGCGGCTGTGAACAGCGCCAATAAACGACTTTGTGGCATTTGACTGGAGAACAGCATACCCAACAGTATGCGGTGCAGTTATGGCAGGCAAGGGTAAGACAGTTGCGAGGACGCTGGAGGATTTAACGCTCGATTCCGGTTATGGTGGAGCCGCGGACTCGGTCCGGTCGTCCAGCGTGTCGCTGTGCTGCTCCGACACGACGCATCTGTCCCACGCGCACGGGGGCAACTGCTGGCATCTGACGGAGTCCATGCACAGCCGACAGAACAGCCTGGACACGGTGAACACCGTCCTGGCGGAGGACACGGAGGTCCTGGAGTGCTCGGGTCAGTGCGCCAGGCTCCCCGAGCTGGACGAGCTGCCGTGGAGCCTGGGCGAGGTGGAGGGCGCGCTGAGGAAAGACGCGGAGCTGGTGGCCGGCGGGACCCCGCCGCGGGAGGTCCTGGCCAAGCTCTCGGCTCTGATCGGCCGCGCGCTGGTGAGGCTGGCCCGGGAGGCGCAGCGCCTCAGCCTGCGCTACGCCAAGTGCACCCGGCACGAGGTGCAGAGCGCCGTCAGGATGGTGCTGTCCTGGACCATCTCCGTCCACTGCCTCTCCGCGGCGCTCGGCGCCCTGTCGCTCTACAACATGAGCACGGCGGACCGCTTCAGCCGCGGCAAGTCGGCGCGCTGCGGGCTGGTCTTCTCCGTGGGGAAGTTCTTCAAGTGGATGGTCGAGAGCCGCGTGGCCCTGAGGGTCCACGAGCACGCGGCCATCTACCTCGCCGCGTGCACGGAGACCCTGCTCAGGGAGGTGTTCGGCCGCGTGCGGCGCAGCGCGCTCATTGAGCGGGACAACGGGGTCCCCAAGTTTACGCTCGAGTCCCTGGAGCAGGCCATCAATAACGACTCGGAACTATGGGGTTTGTTCCAACCATACCAGCACCTCATATGTGGGAAGAATGCAAGCGGTAAGACAGTTACATTTTGTCATTTGTGAAATCAGTGGTTCTCAAACCTTTTCATGTCAAGGTCCAGGACCCCCAAATTGACCCCCATTTGAAAAGATATACCAGGGACCATCTTTTAAGAGGAGATTTATAAAGCTCTAGCAGTGATTCTCAATCATGAAGGACCCCCAGTTTGACATGCATTAATCTACGGAGTACGGACCCCCATTTAATGGCATTTCTCTGGGAGTGGGAACCCAATTTATATATTTTAATATCAATATCAATTTATAAAATGGAACAATTCCATTTGTACACTCTCTGAGTTACCATTTGGTTCCTAACTATCTTTTAGCTGGGGACCGCCTGGAACTCCCTAAGGACTCCTGGGGTTCCCTGGACCCCACTTAGAGAACCACTGTGTTAAATCATTTAATTACACACATACAGTAGCCTATGTCTCACCCATAAAGGCACCTGTTGTCTTTATTTTGATCAAGGGCCAGTGTTTCTCTTTTTCCCCTCCCCTCTTTGTTATTTTTACAAACTGAAATAATTAGATTCAACTGATAGACCTGCAGGCATTGAAAATGATCTGCCCAGAGTTTTAACCCACTTGGCTGTATAGTAATATGACCATAATTGGATAATTATGCTGGGTAATAACCACGACTTATCTTCCACACCTAATTACTCAGCTAAACAAAAGGCTTGCTTGGCAGTGCCTTGAATATGATTAGCCTCAACTCAAGGCCCACCTTAGAAAAAAAAACTGCCTGTCTTGGCTATAACCCCCCTGGAGCTTCACAGTCCAAATAGGTATTTATGATGAACATTTTCAAACAAGCTCCAACCTATATTCCTTTTGAAGCTATTGTGTACTAAGATTTAAACTGGAGGAAGAATGTTAACTTTCTTTTTTAGAAGTCTATCCAATCCCTGCAGGCACTCTCCTGTGTTTTGTGTTTACAGTACATGAGATATGAGCAGAGAGAGAGGGGGATTTAATGCAGAGAGGGAGACTCTGATTTCTTTGCAGCAAACATCCTACTTACTCAGAGAGAAAGAGATAATGATGACACAAATATTTGTCTACGATCTCTCTCTCTCTCTCTGTGTGTGTGTGTGTGTGTGTGTGTGTGTGTGTGTGTGTGTGTGTGTGTGTGTGTGTGTGTGTGTGTGTGCGTGCGTGCGTGCGTGCGTGCGTGCGTGCGCGCGTGCGTTTGTGTGCGTGCGTGCGTGCGTGCGTGTGTGTTTGTGTGTGAAAGAGGGTGGAGGCTGTATAGTGCTGCGGAGGAGGTGTAAACTGCATCCCTCATATTCAACACTGAGAAAGATTTGGTGCTGAAGACCCAATAAAAAACCTTTTAGCCCGACCATCTTTAGTCTCGTGAAGAAAACTGCATGTCATTTTTACCATGTATGGGCTAGTAGTGAATGCTTTGATATTTGTATGAGATATTGGTGCACAGATATTTTACAAAATTAATATTCCTGCTGATGTGAAGCGATCTGGGTAGAATGTCAATGTCATGATTTTCTTCAAACAGGCAATGTATAAAAAATAAAACACATAAAGTAAGACACCCACCACCACGAACACACAAAAAAGCACACAAAAGCAAATAAGGTATTTATTTACACATTAAATCCTCTATGTTCTTTGAATTCTTAGAGTGTACAAATGTAACATTTTGCACCTTTATCTTTTATCCAAGACCCCTTTTATCCATGAGCATTACGTTCACCCATTCACACACATTCACGGACAGCAGAAGAAACCATGCTCATCTGGTTCATTTTGGGGCTCAAGGACACTTCAACACTAAGCCAGGAGGAAACTAAACCTACATTTTGTACACACCGAGTCAAATTATCTAGATTTTAATAATGAATAACAATAATAATAATATTTTTTCATTAGTAGGCAACACACTATTGTATTTGGTCAGATTTTTTTCCCAGCAAAGTGAACCTGTGTTTTGTAAACTTTCTGAGTAATGTTATCCGGGTTGGGCGGCTGCACAACAGAAAAGTGAAGCTTTTGGTCATGCTTCACTTGACATCACAATATCTAATATAAATATAGTAGTAAGACAGAATTCATTTCCCAGTGAATTCCCCGTGACTCGTGTCAACGGCAACCACACTTGCAAATTCCCAGAATTGCATCGTTCTAGTTACTTGCGCAAGCAGAGCGTGCAAGTACTGCGATCGGCTGGGTATGTACAGTATGTATGTACGGTATGTTGGTGTCCTCTTGTTTAAGACCGTAGCCCAATCAGGGACCAGCAACTATGGCAACATAATCATTAACAGGCAGTGAGGGACCAGTATTCCTAGTGATGCCATGTCATTGGCATTGGCGTATATCATAATATATCAGTTATTTTTGAGTGGTGGTCACAACGCTCCTATACGTGGCCGTGTGTGTGGGTATGTCTGTCTGTCTGTCTGCGTCCGTGTCTGTCTGTCTGTCTGTATGTAGCCTACAGTACCTTTTTTGACCACACATGTTAAGGGAGGGGCGCTGTTGTTCAGGCCAGACCAGACACACACACACACACGCACGCACACACACACACACACACACACACACACACACACACACACACACACACACACACACACACACACACACACACACACACACACACACACACACACACACACACACACACACACACACACACACACACACGGATGGATGGACCACCGCTCAGTTCACACGGGTGTGATTTTTTTTTTTGTTGAAGCAGTGATCTGTCATGATTGACTCATGACCACCTCTCCCATTCGTTTTATTTTACTGAGGGCGTCATAATGATCAAGGGTTCCGCTCTGGAATTGGACTCATGTTGATATGTGTTGTGCTGTAATTAAAACAGTGATGTTCAGTCTGGTCTGGCTATTCTGAACATTTTAGTAGCAAGAGGCACATGCAGACACCCTCCAGGTTGCATTTTGCACCCAGACAGTACGGTATGACCTAGAAAGCTAAAGCAAAACAAAAAACAATGATTCCACTGTTTTTTATTTATTTAGCAAGGTTTGGTTTTAGAGGCTAAAACTTCGACTTTGTCACTTATTTAGTCACTTCAGCCCAATGACTTTGATGTACTGTATAGTGAGCTTATAGATCTCCTGCTATGTTCTCTATACTTGACATTTATTGACACATTTTACTATAGTGACAATATCTTGATATACCATAAACAGGTAGGTTCGAAAGTGGTCAACTTGCATACTGTACAACAACAGTGCCCTTATGTTTCAGCTTTGTGACAATTCTCATTGGCCTAAAAACAATTAAAATACATTTGTTTCAGATTCAGTTGTGAAAACCGTGGGTAAATAGGCTAACTGAATGTCATTCTACATAATTCATAATGTGTCACTGTCCGTATGTACAGTATTTATACTGAAGGAGGAATAATATATGATAATGTCGACTGGGAAACCTGTAAATTCCATCAATTCTGCTTGGACCTAATCACTGCCGAAAGGACTTTTAAATAACTGGCCTGGGGTCTTTTTGCCTTCACCCATAAGTTCCACATCAAGAATGATCTGAAATCCTGAGTGCTAATTTAACTCTCAACGATCCCGTAACGCTCTCAGAGTTAAACCAACTCTCGTGATTGAATTGTGTAGCTGAGGGTGTAGAGTAGACACACTAGACAGGAAAGAGAGGTAGATGATAGGAAGGAACAGGCCTACCGCAGAGAGTTGGAAAGCCCTACATACGAGACTGAAAATGTTTTGCAAACATCTGGTGACGTTTTGATGGAATTACATTTCCAAAAACAGACCAGAGTGGTAGGTCTGGACTTGGGAGGTCATATTATATCACAAAACATACAGCTTGGTCATCAGCTTTCAAACTTGCCCGAGGCAAAGTCCCATTTTGTAATCCCAAATGACTTGTTTGTATCTGATTACGCATGCCATTTGGCATCACCCACGCCAAGGTTCTGATTCAAGCCCTGCAGGACAGACGACTTGACATAATGGACTTGCTTGGTCTGCTATAGCTGGTTTATTAAATTAGCAGTAGAGTATTCGATATTCCCCATACCCTGTCTTTTAGAATGTGATTTGATGGGTATTTTCTGTTGGGGGTTGGGGGGGTGAGGGGTGTTGGATCTTTATTTTCCTTCATGGTTTAATAAGCTTGACTCTGTGTTCTCCTATTATTTTCTGCCCATCCTAACCCCCGTGGGGCGGACTCACAGATGAGCTGACAGATTGCTATCGTTGCGGTGAGAATGCAAGCGCTCGTTCAAGCAAGCTGATTGCAATGCGTTTCCACGTCACGGTAATTTCATAAGAGAAGTTTGTGTACTCTCTCCTAGCCCCTGGTTTCACGCTCGCCAGAGCGGTGGATGGGGACACTGAGAAGCATCAGTGATCAGAAATGGTGAATTGCGGTGCCATGTTGCCATGTGCATCTCTCTCCTCTCCTCACCCCTTGACTCTTTTTACGAGCTTCATCCTACATTGCCAGCAGTCCTTACACCTTGTCCTTTGAGTTGTAGGCACATTGCAAAATCCTCTCAGTGTTCATCATCCTTTAGAGGCTAAAGCTGGACCCATACAAGTTAAATTAACATTCTGGATTTGAGAGTGCAAAGATCATCCTTGTGCTTCCAAAAATCGTGATCACATCAGGCACTGTTGAGTGAGCAGGAGGTAATGAGAGGGCGGAGGAGGAGGAGGAGGGAGAGAGCGCGGGGATGTCTAATGTTGCAAAGTAAAGGAGGAGAAGCCTGGTAGAAGTGTGAACCGGGGGAGGTGGTGTGGGGGCTACTGGCAGCGGTCCCTCTATAATATATAATTACCATGTCATTCTCATTAATTAACACTTGTGCTTATCTGCTACTCATTAAGATTAGGAATTAGCCACAGGAAACACCAGGGAAGCTGAGCAGAACAAAGATAATAATTCCTCTCATTCATACCTCATCCTATGTCGTGCAGGGTTTCATGTTGGAACGTTTGATCTCCTCACTCTGTGTGGTCATGCTGGGTTCCTTCACATTCATTCCCCATGGCAGTCTGTGATCTATCTACCTTATTTCATTATTGAAATGTTAGACAACTAATGGAGTATAAACATGCATATTAAGTCATGCTGGACATACCACTGGATTTCTGCGTCCTTGGGTGCACATGGAGAGGCACTTTGTCTACTCTCTGTATGCACCTCTAAAGGTCATAATGCTAGCGATGTTGTTATTTACATATTCTTCCATAGGCAGAAGAGGCATGATGACACTCAATTAATTTTAAAATGTTCTTTATTAAACATGAAAACAGCCCAGACAACCTTCGTCAGAGGTCCGACTGTCCCTGCCGAAATGTCATGTTTTTAATTCAATAGAGATTGTTTTAAATGAATGCAGTCAGTGTCGAACCTCTTTCTGTAATTATGTATATATTTGAAGGCAACACCTCGCCTTTGGCTGTTTGAGCACAAACCTCGATAACCTCCAAGAATTAATAACAGTGCTAACAGGCTTAGAGTACTGTACTAGTAACATTAATGAGCAAGTACCCACCAGCACTTTGCATAGTTTATGTGACTGCGCTGCATATTTAACTGTTATAGCAACTTTTTACCCTCCATCCACCCCTAACACCATTCTCATGGACACGTTGAAAGACATCTTGGCTCTCTTGTGTGTAATCCCTTCCATCTGTTGACCCTTGATCCATGCTATGTGAGTGATGATGTCAGGTGGTTGATGGGTAATGGAGTTGACTGTCCTTGCTGAGTTCACTCTACCCCCACCACCACCATAGGTGGCCTCAGAGTCAAAATCAGTGGGCATGAGTTAGCTCTGTAGATACCCTAACCATTTTGTTTCCATTGCCAGTATTGCAACACTGGCAATAGCTGATGCCAGCTGGTTGAAACGTGGTGTCACACATTCTAAAATGTCTGGTGACATCCCTTCTAATTGGGAATTTGACATTGCCAGTCACTGCAACTGTCAGATTAAATTGTGTTATGTCAAATGGAACTATTTCTCAATGTTCTCTGTCAGTATTACATGTCTTATGTTATGTGTGTGCAATGCGGCAGCATCATGTCGTTTCAAAACACACACTTCCTGTGAAGCTCACAACGCGTTGCATTGCGAGCTTGTAGATCTGCTATTTCTACTACTTTTTGAAAGTGTTTGTAACTATATTAACATTTCTCAACATTATGACGATTATGCAAAATAATTGCGATTACCTCAAATAATTGCGATTAGACGATTATGTAATAATTGTGACAGCCCTAGTCACTGAGCAGTCATAGTCATTGAGATAATTTCTTCTTGATCTCAAACCAAGGTTAAATCTATATAAAATGTATGTTTTTCCACCCAAGGAGTACAATAATATGTAACGTTTTTGAACCGTGATGTGAGAAACCAACCTTACATTGATTTATAGTCAGAATTTCCTGTGAGGCTGTTTGTGGTTTCTGGTTAAACACATTTCCTGTTGTCAGTTAGTTGTATATTTTCCGACAGTACTTTCAAGGTGTGAGTCTGTGAGTCATCATCATCCTTTCTCACAGCTGACGCATTGAGGCTGAATGCAGTTGCTTGTTTGCTTTCGTTCTTTCTGTCTCATCTGTTGATGCTTCAGTCTGTCTGAGGCCTGATTTATGTGTCGGACGGTGACAACATAGCATACAGAGGTATCTACATTTAAATACGATACGATTTCTGTCAAGCTACACATCACTTAGTCGCAAAAGCACATACCGGTACTGTATCATGCTTTAATTATCTCAAGAGCACTAAGCTAGGTTTATTTTTCTTACATTTATGACTGTGATTTAATTGTTTTGGTTTTAATTATCTTTGGCTGGTTGACAGGCCCTGTCGTCCCAGTCTGTGTGTATGTCTGTGTGTCTGTGTGTGTGTGCGTGCGTGCGCGCATGCGTGCACGTGCGTGCATGCGTGCGTGTGTGTTTGTGTATGCGTCTGTGCACAGGTAATCTCAGACATCGCTGGGTGTCAAACTTTGCATGCACATTCTAATAAGTCTTGAACCGTAGCCCGTATAGGTTGTAGAATCATGACATGATTTGATAATGGATAACTGTCCATATAGGCCACGACTATTTCTGTCTAACTAGATTTTCTTCAGAACACTCTTCTACTCCTGCAGACCTTTCCAAAACTCACACAAATTATTTGGAACACATTATACCTGGCATCGTGTGATAAACATGTATAATACCTTCATTAGACAATTCATACTCTATAGTGATTTGAGTTTTCAAGCTGTCAAATGGCTACCAGTAGTTGCAGGATACCACAGAGGTGCAGGTAGTCCAGAAGAGCCTCTCAGATCTTTAGTTTCCACCCCAACGGCTCAGTCTGAATCCAGTCTGAAGAGGTCACCCAAAATATAAAGGGTAATGGAAAAGGGAATGTCAAAGCCTGTAATTGTTCTTTCCGCTTCAGTTGCTGGTACATTTTTGCAGACCCAATCGCCAGAGCAAAAACTTTGACTTGGTCTGCATCTGGTGAATGTTCATTTTAATTTTTGCAACATATCTTGTAGTTTCCTATAGTAAATGGTGCATTTATTAGCACTAACGTGCACATAAAATTCATGCCCATCAGGAGCACGTTAGGGGCTCTGTGTCTTGCTCAAGGACACTTCAACACTAACGCAGGAGTGTGCCTGTGGTGACCAGGTTGCTTTTCTTTATGAAATAGGCTGACTGAGTTTTTTCTCTCAGGCTGATGATACTGATTTGACCAATCTCTCTTGGCCACATAGTAGCGCAATTATTTAGCCTGGAATTGCTAGAATGATCAAGTGGAATCACATAAAGTATCGCCAATCAGTACTACTACTGAGTCAAGCTTTTAACCAGTTTTAGCAGATAAATATTAGAATATAATATAATATAAGAAATATATGGGGATTATTGTCCAGGAAAATGTATTCAAATACAGTTTGATAGAAAAAGGAAGGTGTTTCAATTATTTCCTGAGTTTATTTTGTGAGTACAGTTGCCTACAATTGGCTGCATCCCGGAAAGCAGTTCATGGTGTTTGCCGGTTCCTGGGTTAGCTATTTACACTTTTCCAGCTGTTTTCAACCCATGTATTTGCCTTACATAGAACAAGCAGTTGTAGATTTGATCAGAACTGTAATGAAAGGCTGATAAATTATGAATCACAAAAAAAGAAATGACAAAATAAAAATATATCATGCAGCTCAGGTTTGTATTGCTTTGTGTAGTGTGTACCAGGAAAAGCTAATATCCTTCACATCCCATCCTTTTATCATGTGGGCATGTAGGCAGGCTTCTCTTTCTTCTTTTAGTTTCCCCTAAATGCTCCAGAACTTCCTGTGCAGTGCAGGAAGTCTTTTATCTGTTTCCCCATTTAACTCTTATACTGCTTTGGACGTTCCTGTTCGCCCCAATTCTCGAGAGTGAGCCGCGCCAATACGGCCGTTCGTTCGTTTACCTTGTTGATGTCCTTAAGCTGATGAGGGGTCGCGCCGCCGTGTACTGTAATCACATCGTCTGCAGGGATGGTCTTAAAAATCCATTATGCATTAACATCAACGGAGACCAATTCTCTTCCGTGTTGATTTTCTCAACACGGAAGGCTCAATGGCCAGAGTGTGCTCTCAATGTAAGGGAAGCGGGACCAGCCAAATTCACATTAATCCTTGCATGACGCCGCCCTCTGCTGCCTGGTCTGCGAAAGCGCAGACCAGGCACTTAAAAAAAAAATAAAAAAAAAAAAAATTGTATCTGTCTACTATAACGTCGCAAAGGTAAGCCGCTTTTTGATGGCACCAGACCCAATAAATAAATAAATAATCTGGCAGGGAAAAAGTTAATGCCTTCACAAGAAAGACAGAGTTGTGGTGGGTCTGACAGTCAGTGGTTCAGTCTTGCGGTCAGGGGCGTCACAAGGGGGGGGAAGTGGGACAGAGTTACTAGGGCCCAAAGTGGAGGGGCCTAAATTATTTTATACTTTAGCTATTGAAAAATAGCATATATACAAGCTCACTGCGAGCTTGTAATAATAATAATAATAATGCATTTTATTTGAAGGCGCCTTTCAAGACACTCAAGGTCGCCGTACAGTTAAAAACAGTCATTAAAAACAGGCAGAAGAAAGCATACATCAACATATTAATTACAAAATACACAATATATCAAATCACAAATAAAATAGAACACTGAAAAAAATAGATCTGCTATTTTCTGAAAAGTCGTGAAAATGTGTGCAAATCTTTGAATGTATGTATTTCTTTGAGCGAACATTTGTCTCAAACTCAAATTTTGCTTCTGTGGGGTCCTTGAAACTAAATATTTTGAGATGGGGGTCCGTGGCCAAATACATATCATTTTGGGGGTCCTTCACATGAAAAGGTTTGAGCACCACTGACATAGAAGCATATAGGCTACCGGTAGGTTTTTTTTTTTTTTAAACGTAGAAGGATTTGAAATATTCAAAGACTTGCACAAATGTTCACGATTTTTCAAAAATAGCAGATCTACACGCTCGCTGTGAGCTTATATATCTGCTATTTGTCAATAGTTAAAGTACCCAGGGCTCAGAATTTGGTGCGACACCACTGCTTGCGGTAACTTCCTGTTGATGCTCTGAAGCTGTTTCTTGTACTGTATAGTCCAGTTTGGGTACATGGTGATGGTGGATGATGTATACCTCTCACATCATGTGACAGTAGTACGTTCATCTCCCAAGAGCCTAAGCTAACTACACTATAACAGTGGTTTCAACATTTTTCATATCAAGGTTCATTATTTATTCAGTATTCGGTATTTGACCACCATTTGATGAGATTTAGCCTCTCGGACCCAACACTTAAAATATTGTGTTATCGTTGGTTAAGATTTTGTCCACAATTCCATGCTGCATTGATGTGGTACCATAGGACAGATAACAGACAAACGTTAACCAAAATAACAATTCTAATTCTAATGAGTTGTTAAAGATCTATAAGGGTCCATTTGCTTACCAACTCTCCATTTAGCTGGGGACCACCTGCAGCCCCGTCAGGGACCACTGGTGGTACCCGGACCACTGGTTGAGAACCACTGGACTATAACATGATCATTGGCCGGCTCCTTAGCCTGTCTCTCCAAAGTCTCCATCATAATATAGCAAGCAAGATAAAAGGCCCATTAAACCACTTAAACATTATACACTTAGTTGACCGGGGCCCACAAGGGCTCTATACGCGGTCAGCTCCTTTCAAGCGTTTTGAACTTTACCTTTTACACTCGTCTGTCGAAAAACAAAGTCTCATTCAGAGACGTATTGCAATTTTCATTTTCATGATGTGCCCCCCCCCCCCCCCCCCCCTACCCTCCAAGCCCAAAGGGAAATAACCTTTTGCCGTTTACTTTAGTCTGTGGCTGTGATTTAGACATTGAAGAAGGCAGAAGCTCGTTTTAAAGGGATGAAAGGAGATTAAAAGCTGGGACTATTCAAAAACCACAGTTGGCAGGCTCCACGCAGCACTGTGCAGACGTTCTGTTGCAGCCGCTGGCATCACACGGAGGTTTACACATGGAGCTTGCAGCACCACAGTTATATCCATGTTCTGTCTAATTACACATACTGAATACAGGCCTGGGAAGGCCTACGCGTTAATACTGATGTCAGGGCATCTCCTATACAATAGCATAAAGTAGGGCATTCACGAATAGTGATTTTTAGTATTCAAATTATTCTACCTAAAAGTATTCGAATAGTCGAATATTCTACAGGACTGGCCAAACTCCCCCCAAACATTGTGAAAATAGCCGATCTACTATGAGCATGTAGATCGGCTATTTTCACAATATTTATCTGTGGAACCGAGTCACATTAATACCTACAATTCCAAGTGCTTGTCAGGGTGGGGGTCCCCAGTTCAAATATGTTTATTTAGGGGGTCACGGCCTAAAAAGGTTTGAGAACCCCTGGTATAGAGCATTAACAAATTCATCCACCAGGGGCATTGACAACTCATTCTTATGACTTCCTATCTAGCCAAGCTTCATAAACTATATATATTTTTTAAAGAGAAAACAATAAAAAAAAAAAAAAAAAAAAAAGTGAATATTCGACTTCGGTGAACAACGTTGAATAGTGACTTTGATATTCACATATTTGAATATTTGGTGAACGCCCTAGCATAAAGTAGTACTGCAAAACATCTATGTTATTGTTTCAAATGTGCCCTTTACGGTGATGTCTGGACCAGCCTATTCTTTTTTTGTGTCCCCTGCTCTGCCAAACACAGTCAATTTACCATTCATCTGTCTGAATTTGCAAAAAAGCGCTGTGACTGAATTGAGGTTGAGCCATCCAGATAAGGGTCTGTCGGTCTGAGTGACTGGGGATAATCTTTCAAATATACTTTGTAAAAACGTTATTTTATTCTGGAAATGGTGGTTGAATCGGCCTGCAAACCTTGCTCAAATATGGAGACGACTGACATAATAGTGCCATAGCCTGTCCACGTGAATTCTGGGATCTACAACAAAGCCACGTCGTTATAAGACCCTGTCTTGTTTTTTTTTTTTTTTTTTTTTTACAAAACATATATATCGACAAGCAAGGTGGAAAAGAAAGACTTGGAGCCACCTGCTGTATCCAAAACTTTATGGAAGTTGCCAAGTCATAGAGAGTCAAATGCATGTGTTTGTCTCTCTCTCTCTCTCTCTCTCTCTCTCTCTCTCTCTCTCTCTCTCTCTCTCTCTCTCTCTCTCTTCTTTCTCTCTCCCTCTCTGTCTAAACCCAACCCTATACTGTATGTGTAAAGTGTCTTGAGACAACTTGTGGTGATTTTACACTATATGAATAAGATTGATTGATTGTTGATTGTTCCCCCCCCCCCCCTCCCAGTAAGCTGTGGTGTTCCTCAAGGTAGCATACTGGGGCCTCTGTTGTTCCTAATATATGTAAACGACATGGCATCCGCTTGCGACTGCAACCTGTTCCTGTTGGCGGATGACTCAGCTCTCCTAGTCTCAGTCAAGGACCACTTGCAGGTTGAAAAGACACTCAACTCTGAACTAAGTAAGATCTGCACATGGCTTAACGACAAAAAATTATCAATTCACCTGGGAAAACGGAATCCATCCTCTTTGGATCAAATTATAACCTCAAAAAGGTCGATAAATTCACAATCAAATTGGGTGACAAGGTCATAACACGAAAAAACAAAATCTCCTACTAAGCTCCAAACAGCCCAAAACAAACTAATTAGGGTCCTGCTTAACCTTCCCTATCAGACTCACCTCACCACTACTCACCAGTTAAGAGTGGAGTGGCTCAGAGTAGATGACAGAGTACAGCAACTTGCAATGGGCCTGGTGTACAAGATACACTACACCACTAAGATACCCATGTACCTGGCAAAATACTTTATAAACGTTAAGGACGTCCACAATTACAACACCAGAGGCAGCGCCACAGATCACGTTCAACCCAAAGTCAACTCAAACAAAGGGTCAAACTCGTTCTTCAACCAAAATGTGGAACGCCCTACCGAAGGCCTTAAAGGAGTGTGGTTCCCTAGCATCCTTTACAATCACCCTGAAAAACCACTTACAGGCGGCAGCCATTTGCAACTGGCAATAACAAACCTAGCCCAGCATACCCTGACCCTTCTTTGTATTTACCTACTTGTATATATGTTTTGCACTGTTTATTTTATTTGTATTTACTTTACTATATCTACTGCATAGTACTGTGTTCTATCCGTCTGTCATTCAATGTTATATGAGATACTTCAATGGTTTCCTATGGAAATAAGCTTAGTCTTTTCTAGGATCTCCTTTAGTTGACCGTCATGAAACTGTACCTTTATCTACGCAAACTTCTAAAAAAGTCTTCAGTCAATCAATCAATCAATCAGTCAATCGATCAATCGATTAATTGAGTAGGCCACTAGGCCAGTGACACAGACACTGTCCTACTGTGTCTGTGTATTGGAATCAGGGGAAAGCCCCCTCATAATTAGAGCCACCGCAGTGCAGTCTGTTAACCATTGAATTAAAAGTCAACTCCAACACAACTTCCCACCCTTGCCTCTCCTCTCCGTAACTTACTACATCCACACTGCTGACTGTATCACTGAATGACAAATTAAGCTGGAAAACCGTGAACACCAACCAACACCCATCGCTCATACGCGAAACCAAGGGGGCGACAGCTTAGAGCTGAGTGATGGCAGCGTGCAGAAACGGGAGAGTGTTTTCTGCAGGTCGTTCAGTCCGAGTGTATCAAAAAAGCAACTGGGTTAAGGCAGCAGAAGCTTGTGCCGAAAGTCGGGGGGACGGAGATACACCTAAACCTAACCTTAACCCTAACCCTAACCTCAGTAAAACTAATGCTGTTAAATGCTAACCTGGTGAATGTTAAACTGGTCGGACCAACAGCGCTTAACCCAGTTGCTTTTTTTGATACACTCGGACTGAAAGACCTGCAAAAAATATACTCTCCCATGCAGAAACGGCGGGAGTGAGGGGGAGCGGAGTTTCCACTTTTCCTGTCAGGGTTCCTGACGCTGATGGGAGTCCCTCTCCATCTCGCTCTCTCCCCATTCATATGGGCCTGATTGTGTGAATAAAAAGCATCAAGTAGCTTGGACTTGACAAACAAGCTAAGGCCATCGAACGTGATCACTGTCACAGAGGAATTTATCTGTATATCATCGTTGTCGGGCGGAAACCTCGTATCTCCAAGCTTTCAAATTTGTATGTTCTTTCGCAAAGTTAAGCCCTGCTTCATCATACAAGTCCGTCGCACAAAAGTAGTGAAAACAGCAGATCTACAAGCACACAACGCCTCGCGGCGTGAGGCGTTGTGTGCTTGTAGATCGGTTGTTTTCACTTGTTTAAATAATTTTTTAAATGATAAATGCAAAACGAACAGTTTTGGACATACAAGGTTTTCACCCGACAGCGGCGATATGCATGTTTCCCAAGGTTTTCTACTTCTCCTCTCACCACTCATTCACCACCCATTCCACAGCGATTGTTCCTGCTGTGCTGACGCCTGAATTATGCTATTCCGTCACTGTCAGGCAGAAACCTTGTATCTCCAAGTTTCTTTTTTTCTTTTTTTTTTTGTAAATTAAAACCCTACATCATACAAAAGTGTGAAGCAAAAGTACTAGTGAAAATAGCAGATCTACAAGCACACAATCGCGAGGTGTTGTGTGCGTGTAGATCTGCTGTTTTCACTACTTTAAATCGTTTTTTTAAATAATAACCAAAAAAGGAAGGTTTTGGACATACAAGGTTTCCACCCGACGGCGACGATTTGCAGATGTACAAGCTCACAACACGCATTGCCACCCATTATTGCGTTCTTGCGATACTTGCAGACCTGCTAATTTTGGCTTGTTGTACGACAAGTCAAATCAGGCTTGAGGCATTCCCCTGCCTGCAGAGCCTGCCACACAGTGCTGAGGTCCTCGCTGTCACACTAGCATGTAATTACACATTCAACGACGTCCCAGTCCTATTTCTGGACCTCTCCACTAATTACTATTTTCCTCTCAGACGGCGGAGTAAAAGTGGACAGCTTTGTTGCATTTCTAGGCTAATGCTAGAGCGGAACCAACCACCCATTCCAATTAGGGAGAACGAGGCACCAGGTAAAGGTCACACTTGGGTTTCAGACAGGGCTACTTTGCAATATTAGTACGATATTTACTGCAACATGTGTAGAGCAACATGTGCAAAAAGCTAAGGTATGGCAACATGACTGGTGTCTTGCACGCGTGCGACAGGCATGATACATTTATTTTAAGAAGTATATTCTATTTCTTTCCCCCATTTCTATGGTTTCTTGGGCTGGATATGGCAGCCTGGAACGGTTGTTCAAGTGCAGCTAAACTTGGCATGTTAGTAAACGTGCCACAATTAACAATAATGAATTGCACCTGTGCAGCTGACCTGCGGAACCTGGGAATATACCATTCTGTCAAGATGGGGAGAATAAAAGTGTGGAGAATATAATTATAATACCTTGTTAAAGTGATCATTTTGTTAAATTTTGCATTTTTAGTTATTTTACTGTAATTTAACAACATAATACCCTGGACACAGGGTATGGCAGCTGCATCCCCCTGCCATACCCAATTGACGCCCCTGCTGGGCGGCCGGCTGTCTGTGTTGTAATCAGAAGGTCACAGTGGAGACTCTTACCCGCAAGTGTGCATCATGGCTATCTGAATTATCTCTGACAGTATAGAGCACTGGTTCCCAAACAGTGGGTCGGGACCCGTTTGTGGGTCGCGGACACATTTTTGTGGGTCCCTTAATTCTTTTGTCTCCTACCGATAGAGACAGATTGTTTCTTTTTGGACCACAATGCTTATATGAGACAATTCTAAAATTACCCAATGTTATTATTCTCCATAGAGAAAAACTTCCGCGACCCAGGGGATGGACGAGTGATGTCAGGACTTCGGTACTCTATTGCCTATCTCTATCTCTTCAAATATATTTTTTCAGGGCCAGGCATGGTTGGTCATAGGCTACTGCAGTAACTGCACGTTCGTCCATTATGTAATTTAATAATTTGCAAATGCTCCCGTCATACAGTCTCGACGGAAGCTCTATCCACAATTACAACACCAGAGGCAGCGCCACAGATCCCGTTCAACCCAGAGTCAACTCAAACAAAGGGTCAAACTCGTTCTTCTGCTATACCACCAAAATGTGGAACGCCTTACCGAAGGCCTTAAAGGAGTTTGGTTCCCTAGCATCCTTTAAAATCGTCCTGAAAAACCACTTGGCAACAAACCTAGCCCAGCTTTACCCTCCCCTGACCCTTCTTTGTACTTACCTACTGTACATATTTTTTGCACTGTTTTTTTTTTGTCTCTTTTTATTTTATTTTATCCTGACTATATCTACTGCATAGTACTGTGTTCTATCCGTCTGTCATTCAATGTTATAAGAGATACTTCAATGGTGTCCTGTGTAAATAAGCCAAGTGCTTTTCTAGGATCTCCTTTTAGTCGACCTTGTACCAGTGAATTGTCATGAAACTGTACCTTTTTCTATGCAAACTTCTAATAAAGTCTTCAATCAATCAATCAATCACGTGCAAGCGATAAAGCTAAAGTGAAGCCTCCTTCCCACTTCCGTTTTGTTTTTACATTCGCGCACATTTATCCTAATATAAAGCTTGCTGCTTAGCAGAAATTATATTTTAAAATATATTTTCGTGAACAGAAATGCCAGCTTCCGTTTACACGGCTCTCGGGAGCTGTAGTTCCAGACTCTATCTAGCATTTGGAGATTGTGGAATAGTTGTCTTGCTACTCGAGACTAGTCCATATGTGACTGCCCTTCCCAAAAAACAGAGGAAGTGAAGTCAGACTGTTTGTATCTAATTTGAGTGGTCTCACAATGGGATTTCCCCAAGTTGCGCAGCCCATGTGATTGTTATTCCCAGCAAACACGTAATGTCAAGTCATAACATTGTCATACGTTTCAGTATCACAGTAAAGCCATTCAGCCTTTGCAAAAAAATACTGCAATCCCCCGAAATGTCAGTTGATTCACATGCAATGTAATCTGACGTAGAACAGTTTCTGTTGCCACAAAACATATAAACAAACACTTTGTCAGATCATGTGAACATGTCTGACTCACATTATTTCTCTCTCCACAGGCACACAATTGGCTTATTAACAACAGAATCTGTCTTTTTCTTTGTGCATGCGTGCATGTGTGTGTGCTTTTGTGCATGCATGTGTATTGTGTATGTGTATGTGTATGCGTGACAACTCTCTTGAACTCTCAATTTAAAGACAGTCTACTAATTTATTTACAGTACATTATCTTTTCATGTACTTGTCACAATGTTCAGTCTTACAACATCCTCCAGGTCCTTACACCAGCCTTCTCTTCTATATTGCTAGGCATTTAGCATTATATAATTGTAGTGTAATGAATGGATTACAGCTACCAGCAGTTTCTCAGTGTGGGAGTATATATATTTTATGAGATCGGCGCTTTGCTATGCAGTTGATCTGGTTCAGCTTGCTCTGTGTTACCCTATGGTCTTTTGGACAATGACACTGACAAGTACAGGCACATCCATCGAACGTTTGCATCACAGCATCCTGATTCAACAACTGTCATTCATGCAACTGTGTGCACACACACAAGCCATTATCTCACACACAAACCTGTGCAGGGGCACATGGCACACCCGCGCACATTAGTTGTGAATGTCAGTACAGGCAATGACACTGCGTTGTCACTCACCTGGTATTGCCTTTGCACCCAGGTGTGGCCATGTGCAGCCTAGCCCATCCATTTCTATTTCTGTCACCAGCAGAGGCTAATTTTGACAAACCACATATTTCAGCAGCAGACAGGCCTCGCTACCCGTCTCTTTTGGTTGGCCCGCTGTAATTATTAATCAGCACAGCTGTCCAGGCAAAATCCTCACAACACAACACAGTCCAAGGCGCTCATGCTAATTGCGCTCTCGAAAGTGTTTAGGCAAGAAGTTGCTGAACAATAATAATGAACACCCACACAAAGGAAATACGTTTGGCGATAAATTCTCCTGCCGCGGACAGAAACGAGATAGTCCTCACAACAGCAGACTTTTCGCACGCTCCCAAAATCAGACATTCTATCTCATCAGTACCCTTAATCCGTCATAAAACCCCAGAGGCTCTGCAGTGCTGCTATCACATTTGCACCTATAAATGCACCAACAGGATTGGCGGTATATCTTCTATCTTTCTCCATGGCTCGCATGATGTCAGTTTCCAGCTCTTCTGCCCCACAGGCTCAAGAGGCAAAATATCCCGGTCACAATTGACTGTGACCTTTCCGGTATTAAGATTTCAACCTTTGACAATTTCGCCTTCGTGTTGCTGTCCATCTGTTTCAATATATTTCCCCTCCCTGACGTATCTCACAGTTCTTAAAACAAAATAATGGTTGAAGCAAATGGCAGTATGTAATTAGGCCTGTTAAATCCACTTCAGTGTGTGATCTCAGTATTTTACGTTATGTAGATTTCATTATCAAAAATGTTCCCTCTCAGTGGCTGAACATGTGCTACAAGGATATGTGGGACAGATATTCATGTCCTAATGTATATTTATTTGTCTACAAAAGCGTTTTTTTCCCCCCCACAGTAATATTTGAAAACCTTCAAATAAAACAGACCTGTATTGTAGAACCCTTCTCTATGAAAATTCTGCGAAAGCATGTGCTGATTGTGCTCCAGTGGAGGCTACAGGTCATAAAAGGTATATAGGCCCAATAAATTATATCAGCCATTTAAGTTTCATGCTCCCTATTCGTATAATTAAGAACACTCACTGCAGACTATACCATCTTTGAGTTACTGTATAGAGGAATATAGGCTACTATTTTACTAGTGCATAAAGATGTAGATCACTTTACATTCCTCTCTGTGAATTTTCCCCCTTTTACTTGCTCCAATTTATTGCTGTCTCTTTCTCATTATCTATCTCTTTATCTCTATCTCTCCTCTGTGTCTATCGTCTTGGAAGGCTGGAAGTCTGGGGCTGTGAAATTGCCCAGGAAACATCCATCATGCCTACATTCCCCAGACTCCCCCGGCCCCGCCCATCCCCTTCTTCCCTGGCTCCGGTTCGGCTCTCCAACACGGATTTTCCCCATCTCTCCTCTGCCCTTATACAACCATCGTTTGACTGTCCTCTCCCAGACATAAATCCCCATGTTGTCTCCAGGAGGAAAAAAAGAGAGGGTGACTGATAGAGTCGCATATAAGTCCTCCCCGGGAAGGGATTGGTCTCCCCCCATGTCCCAATGCATCACGGCTCGTGTATTCCCGTGTTTTATGTGTTTCTGAAAGCTCCTTCGAGAGTTTAGCCTTTGTGATGGGAAGAGTAGAGATGTGGCAGATACACAGTTGCTTTGCCGGCCTGAAGATGGATTGCATGGAACGGTGGCATTGTTTGGCTGTCTCTTAGCATTCCTCCTGTTGTTTGTAGGGGTGCTACTACGGTATCAGTCGGCAGTGGATTGGTCATTCAGTGCACTGTCACGATAAGGAAACAAATTGACCAATCTATATCACTTGCAGCGTTTATACCGGTATATTGCTTGACAAATACCGCTGTGGTATAGAGAAGAATATCCTAGTTACTTAAAAGGCAGCTTCCTTTACTACAGGAACATAGAATTGGAGTGCTTTTAATATGTTGAATAGGCCTACATTTTGAACTTTTAACTTCAAAGAGAGAGAGAGAGAGAGAGAGAGAGAGAGAGAGGGAGGGAGAGAGAGGGACAGAGCGGGTGAATGATCCCTATTATCAGGGGTGTCGCACTAAATTCTGGCCCCTGGGCACTTTAACTATTGAAAAATAGCAGATATACATGCGAGCTTGTGGATGTGCTATTTTTTTTAAATCGTGAAAATGTGTGCAAGTCTTTGAATATTTCAAATTCTTCTATGTCAGTGATGCTCAAACCTTTTCATGTGAAGGACCCCCAAAATGATATGTATTTGGCCACGGACGCCCCTCTCAAAATATTTTGTTCCAGGGACCCCCCAGAGGCAGAATTTGAGTTACAAATGTTCGCTTAAAAAAATACATATATTCAAAGTTTTACACCCATTTTCACGACTAGCAGATTTACAAGCTGAGTGCCACGCTGTGAGCTTGTAGATCTGCTATTTTTCAATAGCTAAAGTATAAAATAATTCCAGGCCCCTCCACCTTGGGCCCTAGTAACTCTGTCCCACTCCCCCCCCCCCTTGTGACACCCCTGCCTATCATAACAATAAATCTGTTAGACCAGATGTTTTAGTGCTCCCAGTGGTGCACCAGCTTTTGCCTGTCACTAGCAGACCCTGTCACAAGTGTCAGTACGATATTGTGTGCATTCATTGGCATTTCCCCTCGCTGCTGTTACTCATTGTGTGACACCATTAGTCACTGCTAGACTCTCTCACTCACACGCACACACGCACACACACACACACACACACACACACACACACACACACACACACACACACACACACACACACACACACACACACACACACACACACACACACACACACACACACACACACACACACACACACACACACACACACACACACACACACACACTCTCTCTCTCTCTCTCTCTCTCTCTCTCTCTCTCTCTCTCTCTCTCTCTCTCTCTCACACACACAGAGATGTACAGCCACACACACGCACAGACACATTTTGTATAGGTCCAAGTTTAAGTGTAGCCTGTTCATAATAAAAAGACAACATTTGTACTTTTGTACATTCGTACGTTGGTTTAAGTGTAGTCAGTGAAATAAAAATACAAAAGTATTGTCCCGATATTTGTTCCTAGGTCCAAGTTTACCTGTAGCCTTTTCATAATAAACGGCTACAGTGTGGTTTAAGTGAAGCGAAATTAAAATACCAAAGAAAAGTTGAAAATGTTATGTCATGAGTGACATCATGCGCCACTGTGTCCTAACCCAAGGGGGGGCGTCACCATTTTTCATATCCGTGGTCAAATCAATGCTAGCGGGAATGAATGAGCAGCAGAGATAGCCACTACAGGTGTCATCGCTTAGGATCTTTGGACATAAGTGGACGTTAGTGAACAACAGCTACGAGCAGGCAATCAGCTAAAGGATTTTAATTGGACTAAGCATTTTAAATATAACTTTGCATTAGAAAAACACAGTGTTTGTCTGTATCTCCCTGACAGCGCTGTAGTTATCCGCTGGCTGGCTGAATCTGGATATACAACCTGTTTAGGCCTGGGGGGAAATGCAATGATGCCATTTTCAGACTCATGATGGAGCCTGGTTTGTACATTTGTTGAGAGATGAACCGCTTTCAACCTCACATCTCCTATTTTGTCCATGT
Organism: Nannobrachium achirus; assembly: GCF_963921795.1. Taxonomy (NCBI): domain Eukaryota; kingdom Metazoa; phylum Chordata; class Actinopteri; order Myctophiformes; family Myctophidae; genus Nannobrachium; species Nannobrachium achirus. The sequence continues at coordinate 42,064,179 of NC_137830.1, forward strand.
CATTGGAGGGGAACATTTTGAAAAGAAATGAAAGAAAATGTCAAGAAATGTCAAATATAGTGCAATAAAGCAACGTAACGTAGGTAAGCTTAAAGGTGCTGTAACTTATAAACTTTATATTCTGATAGTAATCACTGCTAGAGAGTTTTTGTTCAGTAAGAGGAGTCTTCCCGTCTCTCCATGTCTTTAGTAAATAGTAAATACATTTTCAGGTGGGTCAGCATCATCCAAAAACATTTCAGCTTCAATTGCGTCTGTCATTTTATAGTTTCATCAAACAAACAAAATTGTTAAGCCTACAACCCCCCCCCCCCCCCCCACACACACACACACACACACACACACACACACACAGACACACACACACACACACACACACACACACACACACACACACACACACACACACACACACACACGCACACACACACACACACACACACACACACACACACACACACACACACACACACCTCGTTTGTACTCGTGGACAGAAACACCAATAGTTAGGCCTCAGAATAGCTCCCAATGTTGAGATAAAGCCACCCTCCATGCTAATTATTAAAATATCACATGTTTAACTTAATTGCCCTTAATGGTTAAAAGATAAAGGAGAATATTTGTATACTGTATACTGACAACTTACCCCAGAAAATTACAATATCCCAGTAGGAAGAGCTTATTACTGACCGTGATCTGCTGTTTCCTTTTCATAGTTTTGCCAGTTTTTCCTTGGCGTTGTGGAGAACAGTAATTGGGAGTTAGTGTACTTTATGGGGAAGGGGCAGCTCAGAGGGCTAGTTAAGCAGTGCAGGACAGCTGGAGCACATGATTGCACTTGGCAGGATGACTAGCTACTGATCATCAGTGAAACAGTTTAAAACACAGATACTGTAGAGAGTGGGAGGGAGAAAGGGAAAGACTCCCACCATCATTTATCCAGTTTAAGGTTGGACAATACTTTTTGTGAGAAATATGTTGAAACTGTATCACACATACTGTAAACAAAGCTGCATTATTTTGCCTTTTGTTGGACTACCGCGTCCGCGTGCACTGAGTGTAAACAGATTTACCCACCTGTGAGTTGGCACTCGTCCCTATTCTAGCCACTTTCCTTGCCTAGGTATTTGTTATGCTAGGCATTTTCGGGAGAGGACAGTGGTGAGCACTAAATCTTCCCTTTACAGCCCCACCACTCATCTCTCCTTAAACCCACTGAGAGAAATGGGACAATTAATCTGACATTTTGGCCAAATAACGTGAGATTTCAACATTTCTGTGATTGAGCAACAGGGCTTTATAAGTTTACAATAAAATTACAATAGTATTTCACAATGCTGACTGTTTTGTCACTGCCACTCAATAAAGCTTATGAAACCCATGTGTCACTGCACGAGACAAACGCTTTGTGTTGCCACGCTGCTATTGTCATGTGGAACTCAGAACTTTGTGTTACATCTCAGATAACTGAATAGGAGGCATAAAAGGGCCACCTAATCAACCCCACATTCGTCTGGAATTATGACGTATTCATACATTGAAGAAAAAGGTCTGCTGGTCGTGGTAGGCAAGCAGTGGTGTAAGGTAACAAAGTACGTTTACGACAAGTACTGTTACAATTTTGAGGTATTTGTCATTTTATTTCAAATTTCTAATACTTTTACTTCTACTCCACTACATCTCGGATCCAAATATTGTACTTTTACCCCACTACATTAATTTGAAAACTTAAGTTACTAGTTACTTTTAGATTTTGATTATTATTACAAATCATACATTAAGCACTTCAGCTCTATATAGCCTACATTTCGGCCATTTGAAAATAGCTGTTCTGCTATTTTCAAATGATTTATATACATTTGAAAACTTGAAAAGGGACATTCGGCCTAATGAGCACTTTTACTGTTGGTACTTTAAGCACACTTTGATGCCAATACTTTTGTACTTTTACTCAAGTAAATTTAGAATTGCAGACTTACTTGTAACAGAGTATTTCTACATAGCAGTATTGATACTTTTACTTTAAGTAAAACATTTGAGTACTTTTCCCACCACAGTACACACACACACACACACACACACACACACACACACACACACACACACACACACACACACACACACACACACACTTATATGAGTCTCATTTTACTGTATCTATGAGTCATACACTTGAAGTCCAAGATCCATATTGGAAGCCACCCCATTTTTGTTTATACATACGGGCAGTGTTTTAGAATCATGATGAATATTACATTAATATTGGCAGTATTTTAGAATGACGCAATGAAATGTCATACTACATCGCATCACATGCTTCAGATAAGCACTGTCCGCATCTGCAATATCGTGCCATTGGCATGCGCCTAGGCCTAGGGAGTTGTTTTTAACCACATGGTTCAGTTTATGATTTTATCCTTTAATTAGGATATAATTACAGAAAGTGGTTTCTCTATGGTTGGTTATGGTTGTCATGGTTGGATGTGAGTTCTCCTTGTCAGGGAAGAGAGATTAAAGGGAGATGGGAAAGAGGGAATTCATTCTGAAATGATGAGGAAACATGTTGTTATCCATGGGGATTCACTCTCACTGTTGAGAAAATGTAAATCGGAGGTATACGTGTACATCTATGCCTTTAACCTCTTAGCCTTATTATACTCAGTCATTGCAAAAATAGCACCTCTACAAGCTCACAATGTATCCCATCCGGATGCATTATGACCTTGTACTGTAGATCTTCTATTTCAGCAATTTGGGAAGATTTTCTTTTTAACAAAATTAAACGTCAAAACAATTATTGACAATTTGACCCAAAAGAGGGACACCAGGACTAATGTGGTTACATTTATTTTGCAAGTGTTTCCCACCACAATTATGAGCGAGTTGTGGCTGTTGCAGAACAGCTCTTTCACGTATAGAACATTTGGCTAGGTTAACCAGGTATGATAGGAGGTGAACAGTGAAGGCAGATGGCAATTTCCTGCGCTACGGCATGTTTCCTGTCAATGCTTTATTTTTGGGACGTACACAACCTGCTGCCTTCCAAGTGGCCCAGATGACCAGTGTTGCCTGCCGCGCATGCCCATAATATGCATGGGAGAATTGCCTGTCAGCCTGACTCAGATGGGGTCAGACTCATGACCTCAACTAATCGAGTTACCCAGTGCGAAGAGAGCACTACTATTGAGAAAGACTTGAACACTGCATATTGCACCTGCTGTATATTTGGCTGTGTACATTAAGTGCCTCAGCAGTCAGCACCATTCTTGTTGTGCTTGTGTATATACCCTGCTGCCTTTTATATGAAAAAGATTCTGAGCTTTTATTATTTTATATTGTATGCCATGGCTCTGCAGGAGACTAACTAATGTATGTGTCTGTGTCTATGTCTTTGTCTGTGTTTGTGTGTCCGATCAGCTCTCAATTTCTTTGGCGAAAACGTCATCCTTTGTACTTGGTCTAAGCGTGTTGTTTGTGTTTGACTTGCTTTAGAACAGGGGTTTTCAAAGTGGGTGACGGGGCACCCTGGGGTGCCGTGACGGCAGTCCAGGGGTGCCGCGAGATAATTTGATAATATTTGGAATTTATTTGGACACTTGAAAAAATATTTAGTATCATTTTAAACTTAAAGTTATTTTCAGTCAGTTCTAACCAAATGGCTATTATCTCAACGTTTTCCTCGCAACATAATCACTAAAATATCATTACTGTCAGGCAGAAACCTCTGTTGCATAAAACTAGTGAAAACAGCCGATCTACAAGCACACGAGGCGTTGTGTGCTTGTAGATCTGCTGTTTTCACTAGTTTAGTACATTTTGTAGATGATAAATATAAAACGAACGGTTCTGGACATACAAGGTTTCCACCCGACAACGACGATATGCTATGAATATAAGGTGCTGGGAGTGAAAATTATAATGTTAGGGGTGCCTTGGATTAAAAAAAAATATATTTATGGGGTGCCCTGAGACAAAAAAGTTTGGGAACCCCTGCTTTAGAAGACACAGTGGTTGAACACAGGAGCTGGATAGCAGATGCTCCATGCACAGCTCATCTGGGCGTCTGTACGGCGTGGTGCAGCTGGCCGGGTGGAAGGTGAAGGCAGAGTGCATTTGTAGATCAAGGTTCAAGTTCAGCCTGTTGGTCATGGAGACTGGACATTAAAATAGGATATGTCGCATGGCTGGGAGCAGCCCTGGCCAAGTCATTCATCCGGTTGTGGGAGGAGGTGATTTGGAGTGTGCTCCAGGAGTGCTGTTATGCTGGGAGGAGAACCCAGTATTGTACAGCTTTTTTCTTGGAAGGCAACTCACTATTCCTGGTTCACCAGCAGCCCATGTTTGTGGTCCAAGAGGTCCAAAAACAAGACAACTAAATCACAGGCTTGGTGATCTATACCCGATGTGTTCATGGTCTTTGGTCCAGAATAATTTAAGGCAAGTATATATGCATAATAACGGCAGCCAACACTGCAGTGCAGTGCATTGAAGAATATCAATTTTAGTTCAACTTTTTTTTTTTTTTGCATGCAACAAATCCAAATAAATCATGATGTTATTTCAGTGCAGGCCAACTGTAAGAATACATCTGAGCAATCAAGTGTGGACACCCCCAACTGTTATATATTCATAATATAATGAAATCTAACTTAAGAACTTCTAATCCAGTAGAAAACTGGATGATCACAAACTAAATCAGAAATACAGTATGCATTCTATTACACCACTGGCGGCAACAGTAGTCCTCTCTCGCCACACTTATTTATCTGTCAAAGCCCACCGGAATACTCAACTGCAACAGTTTATAGGATGAAAAGGCAGTAGCTGTTAAACTGCAAGGAATCTCATGCCACAATAGCGCTATTTAAATGAACGCAATATGCAGATCAATGTATGCATGCACGCACACACACACACACACACACGCGCGCTTCGTGAAGAGCAGTATGGAGGAGGCCAGGGACGTACAGAGAATGTTAGCGAGGCAGGGGCTGAAATTTCTAAAAGGGCCTCTTGGTGAAAATATCTAAAAATAGCTCACAACGCGTCTACACAGAGAGGAAAATTATTTGAATATGAGATTCTGCATTCAAGTTCAGGAGAGTTTGGACATGGCAATTATCTTGAATGCTGCCTTCAGGTATGGGATGGAAAGAGGGCATTTGCATTTCTTTCGCCATAGTAAAAACTTCATTCATGGCCTGGAGACAGAGGGCATTTTTTTACAGACGAATAAAAGTGCAGGGGCTCAAGACCCCTTTCATGTCTGCGTATTGGGGGGGGGGGAGCATCGCAGCGGAAGTGGTTTACTGGTCCCACAAAAAAATCTCCCATTCATTTTCCCCAAACTTTTACAAAAATATTTATAACAATTAGGTTAAGCTTAGAACCAAGCCATCCAGGATGGCAGTGAATCATGACCACAAAACCCTTGATCCTATATGAAAACATATTTTAATATTTAATTATTTGATATACTACATTTAATAAATACCCTTTGTTTAGCGATTTTCCGTACAGTTTTGGGGGTATTTGTACTTGAGTATATCCAATTTCCAATACTTTTACTTCTACTCCACTACATCTCAGAGGGAGGCAAATATTGTACTTTTACTCAACTACAATTATTTTAAAACCTTAGTTACTAGTTACTTTGTAGATTTTGACTATTACAACCCAGCAAGCACGGTCAGGACCTGGACTAATCAGTGACGTCTCAATTGGGGCCAGCCCATATGGGGATGATCTTGACGTCATTACTAGGACGTCATATGGACTTTTTTGTTTGACAGGATTCATGTTGGTTGAAATCAGGTGATATTCTAGGCCAGATACATATCATATAGTTAGATATGTCCCAGAATATAACCTTATATGCTCATATTTCAACTAACATTACAAACAATAACAATAATCCTGTAAAACAAAAAAGTCCAAGATCATCCCCATATGGGCTGTGATCTGGCCCCAATCGAGACGTCACTGATTGGTCCAGGTCCTGACGTGCTTGCTGGGAAAGCATGCATTACCCACTTCAGCCTTATTTTGGCCATTTGAAAATAGCCAATCTACAAAATATTATTTATACATTTTTATACATTTGAAAACGTGTGAAAAGGGACATTCAGCATAATGCATACTTTCTACTTTTAAAGGACAATTCCGGTCTAAATGGATTTCTTACCTTGTTTTGTTGTTAATTTGTCTACAAAAAACTCGTCCAGATGTTATTTTATCAAAATAAGCATTATTGTCCATTTTGGGGACCATCTTGGCCTACCTGACCACAGCTCAAAACGGGATCGTGGGGCTTATGCAAATCTGCTTATTCCATCACTGCTAAATCCATGTTTTCGGTAATTATCTGCTCTTTATAAACACACGGTTGAGCTAAGATGCATACGGTATGTCCAGGGTTAGGTTGTTGTGGAGATTCAGCCGTAAAACGATTCAGTCACATGATACAAATGATATGATGAGCAATACTTTTGTACTTTTACTCAAGTAAATTTCGAATTCCGGGACTTTTACTTGTAACAGAGTGTTTCTACGTCGCAGTATTGACACTTTTACCAAAGTAAGAAACGCAAGTACTTTTTTCCGCCGCTGCCGAGCGGCAGGGGCCCGTTCCCGCCGAGCGGCCCGGGATAATCAGAGCAGGGAAATGAGCCGAGTCCCACGCAGCCCTCGCCAACCCGCCCCAGAGCGACCGATGACAAGCCTGATAGATGACGGCGGCACAGTGTGTGTGTGTGTGTGTGTGTGTGTGTGTGTGTGTGTGCGCGCACTCCTCTGGGAGCGAGGGAGGAGGAAGGTGGGATTAAGAGGGAGGAGGAGTGAGGAGACGGGAGCGAGGAAGGGAGCTGCAGGTGGCTTGAGAGGTGGCGAGGCGCCAGCCGATGACGAGGACAGATAAAGAACGATCTTCACACCGGCAAGATCCTGAGTGATAGTCGAACTCAGAGCGTCCACTTTCACACCCTCAGAGATAAATGAACATTCAGGGTTTTTACAGTGTACGAACTCGAGGGACAACGCTGATCATATGTTTGCTTATATATGCAGTTATGCACTCCCCCAAGGCCATTAGTGGCATCCATCTATTGCGTGGCAGCTCCCAGCTTGAACTTGCGAGACCCTCTCATTTTGTTGTTAAACTGTCCTGCGGGCAGATTCGCCACGCCTCCCTGCTCTGCCCTCAAACCCGTCCCGCGCGGAGCCTGTCGCACTGTACTTCGTCATACTTGATGCAACGTAAGTACAGTGCAGTGTAACAGTAGACAGACTCCTAGGACCACAACAGGCAACCTGAGCCTGTTTGGCCTGGACTGTGTCCCGACCGTGCTGACTGAGGTAGACCCATGGTGGCGGAAAAGAAAGCAGAAGCCAAGAGAAATAAACAAGGTAGTAAACAACACTTAACTGCCTGGGATGCGGTCTCTCCCGAGTGAAGTTAGCTTTTTCTGCACTCCACGGAGGGATTATCCAATCAAAAATACATTCACAAAGAATCACAACTCCATTCACATTAACAACATGACATTTATGGGAACTTGTACTTTTTATATGTGACAGATTCATATTAGGTGTATTATAAAGGCAACAAACTTAATCATCTAAAGGCAAATAACAACACTCCTGTGCAGTGTCCATGTGTGCTGTCTGGGAATCCCGATTCCTTAATTTAAGGGGATTATTCACCCCCAAAATGACTTTTATTTCTATCGATTACTCACCCCATAGACGCTTGAATTCATGGATTCATTTTGTTTTTTTGTCGCATTCCTAAGCCAATAATTTGAGGAGACTCTTTATGTCTCCATAGGGAACAAAGCAGGCTCTTTGTGTCTCCATAGGGGAACCACTGCTGGTCATAAATTATTGGTTTAGGAATGTGACAGAAACAAAAGAATATATATATATTTTTTTTGGGGGGTGAACTATCCCTTTACACTTAACCCCTATGGCCCTTACCCTGTGTCCTCATCTGAGCCATCTGCTCGGTGCATGCAGAAAAGCAATTTCCCGCACTGCGCAGCCAGAGCGCTGCCAGGTTGCGCAATGTGCATGAGCAAGAGAGAGAAAGAGAGCATGTGGGGGAGGCCAGCTACATTGACTACAGCTCACGATGATGAGTGCGAAGTGTGTTGTTGACTCATTAGGTGCAATTGTGATGCAGTGGGTGATGCAGATTCCGAGCAAGGGACTAGCCATCGGGGAGTGCAGAGGAGTAGGCCAGGCACAGACACCCAGCCAGGCTGATCTCAAATCGTCACTGTCGGGCAGAAACCTTGTATCTCCAAGTTTCAAAATGATATGTTCTTTCGTAAATCAAAGCCCTACTTCATCATACAAGAGTGTCGCACAAGAGTAGTGAAAATAGCAGATCTACAACCACACAACGCCTTGCGCTGCGGGGCGTTGTGTGCTTGTAGATCGGCTATTTTCACTACTTTAACTCGTTTTTAAAATAATAATAAAAAAAGGAATGGTTTTGGACATACAAGGTTTCCACCCGACAGTGACGAAATGCACATTGTGTGTGTGTGTGTGTGTGTGTGTGTGTGTGTGTGGACGGAGGCAGCTCAGTGATGTCAAAGAGATCATGTCTGCGCTAACGGAAAGTGAATGATGAGCGTATCAGTGCCCAATTTAAATTCAGTGCATAATACATGCTGATGAATAAAGCCATCACAGCTTTCAGTGGGGGCAAGGCGGAGGCCACCCAAAGTACTCAGGTCACGTACTGTATCTGTGCCTTGATTTCCTTTTTAGCTTTGTCGTCTGGCGTCCCCCCAGGGGTCTGTTCTGGGTCCCATCCTTTTTTCCCTCGACACCAAATCTCTTTGCCGAAAATAGCTGATCTACAGCTCACAACCCATCGAAGCGCGCCGTGCTGTGAGCTTTTATATCAGCTATTTTTGTTGAATGTTAGCTTGTTTTGACCAAATGTTGCCTATTATGACCTACCCAGGATAGGGAATCTACTACAGGACAGGACAGGACAGGACAGGACAGGACGGGAGAAATTGTCTAGCATTAGTCCCCATCAACATTTCTCTAGGAATGCATTATTTGGATAGGAATTTAGAATTTGAACACAAGATTGTGAATATTGGCAGCTTCAGTTAAAAGTCAGTTTATTTTACCTTTAAAGATATCAAACTCTAATGTATGATGTTGAAAAGAACCAATGTAATATTTTTTCAATAAGGCTTGATATGAAATATGATAACACTCGTGTTCGCTTTCCATGCATTCTCTCACTGAGCTAAGATTCAGAATGCCGCTGATTAATACAGGAATACAAGGATAGCTGCAGTATTTGTCAGGCATTTTAGGGACTTTGTAGACTCCTGCCAAGGCTGATCTATCCAGCTTGTGTTCTGTATTTCTGGAGTTATTTGGCAGGTTTGTTGTTTTGAGTAAGGGCACCATGGGAGATGAAGAAAAGCCCAATGCAGATCCATTTTGGGGCCTCGCTGTGTGTAGCAACATGAGAGTCCATGGGGGATCCCCACTATCACACCATTTCCTTCCCCCTTGAGGTCTTACATTGGTGGGTTAATCAGTGGAAATGTGCTTACGATTGTGTGTGCTTCTTTGTGTGCCTGTGCGTGTGTACAAGAGGGCTCGTGGTGTACTCTTGTGCGTGTGTTATCGTGCATTGCATTTGCTTTTGAAGTTATGTCTTTAATTATAGAGCAAAATGGCTGGCTCCAGTTTGGGGAGGCACACGGGAGGACGAGAGTAAAGTGCAGCAGAAATAGTTTGAATATGGGAAATATTGAATTTCCTGGGCACCCCGGGCTTTTGAACATCAAAATGAGAAAGGTTAAAAGTTACCTCAGAGAATATTTAAAATGATGCATGCTGAGAGGCGCTCAGTGGTGATGGCATTAAATAGTTTTTCGAATCACACACAGTGAAACCCTGTGCATTAACTGTGAAAGGGTAAACATATAACATTCAGAATTTAGCTGTGGAGCAGCGAGATGATAAACACATACAGTACAGCAGCAGTGTGCCTGTGGCTGTGTGTCAGTGTTTATTTTGTTGACTAAGACTAAGACTAAAACTAGACTAAAACTAAACAATTTAATAACTAAAATAGGACTAAAACTTAATGTTGTGCTATTCAATAGACTAAGACTTATGCCTCATTCACATACAGAAAAGCTAAGCTAATGGTTTGCTTGGTAATTCAATGTATTCTCTATGCAAACCAGCTTTTAAAATTTCCAAGCTGGAAAAAAAGCTTGGAAATGTTTTGGTTTGCATAGAGAATATACATTGAATTACCAAGCAAACCATTAGCTTGGCTTCTCTCATTGTGAATGCAGCATAAGTCAGAATTTACTTTTTTTGGAGCGGTGAAAGCGCTCCCAATAGACAGGTATGTCCGTGGGTATGTCCGTGGGTGGGTGGCTGGGTGGCTGGGTGGCTGGGTGGCTGGGTGGCTGGCCGTGTCCGTAGCCTGGCAATACCTTGAGTGGCCACACACAACACACTAGGGAGGGGCGCTGTTTTGTGCAGGCCAGGCACACTCACCACTCACTCACAGGCACAGTTTACAGTTTACAGTTTAGGCATTTAGCAACACACACAGGGTATAGCTGCTCAGATTCACCGCTCCACTTCGAACCGAGGTTTGATTTTTTATTTAATTTACAATTAACACTGTGTGTGTGTGTGTGTGTGTGTGTGTGTGTGTGTGTGTGTGTGTGTGTGTGTGTGTGTGTGTGTGTGTGTGCGTGCGTGCGTGCGTGCGTGCGTGCGTGCGTGCGTGCGTGCGTGCGTGCGTGCGTGCGTGCGTGCGTGTGTGGGGGGGGGGGGTCGCCAGCGTCACTGTAGGTGCAGGGGCTTTTAGTCCCGGAAGGCCCCAGCTGAGAATGATGGGATGTGATTGTGGCGGGTCAGTGTCCTAGCCTGAGAGAACATGAGAGAATACCCTTTACGGACTGAGACGACGAATGCCTTTGCCAGTCTTCCTCTGGAATACTGTGCGTGTTTGAAGGAGATATGAAGGTCAACAGCAGCCAGTGCTTCTGGCCGCTTGGATTTCAAACTTTTGCCTTGATAATGATTAATGAACGATAGTAATAACTACAATAATGAAGATTTCAGATCTACAAGCTTGTAGATTGGTTATCGCGACCGTCAGGTCGCAGTTACTACCAAAACCTCCGCCGGCTGTCTGTCAGTCTGTCAGTCTGTCTGTCACGTTACACTTTTCCCGAACTCAAAAAAATGCCTTTGCACACACACTCCTTGCCTGCCAATCCACAACCTCCACCCCTCCAGGGACCCCCTTCCGCCGCCGCCAAAAAGTGCAAAAATGACCAAATGACCACTCCAACGGGGCTGTTCATGGGGAATTCCCGGGGACCACCGACTCCTGGTGCTCCAGAATGGATGCAAAAGTGGTCGCACCCCCTAGTGGAGGACCCCCGCCACTGCAGCACACATACAATGCCGTAACATGGGTTAGGAGCGACCGGGAGTGCCGAGGCCGGTACCCACGCGCCTGCCTCGGTGGCGCCAAGAGAGCCGTCAACATGAATCTGTCCCATATAGCGCCACCATCAGGCCCATTTTTTCAAACACATTTTTGGACACTGCTCCTACAGATTTTGCCCTAGAATCATGCAAATCGGTACACAGTATGTCTACACTCATGTCATCAACATGGATCTGTCCCATATAGCGCCACCATCAGGCCGATTTTTCAAACACATTTTTGAACACTGCTCCTACAGATTTTGCTCTAAAATCACGCAAATCGGTACACAGTATGTCTACACTCATGTCATCAACTTGGATCTGTCCCATATAGCGCCACCATCTGGCCGATTTTTTAAACACATTTTTGGACACTGCTCCTACACATTTTGCCCTAAAATCACGCTGACAAAAACAAAAGAATATTATTGAACCCAAGTCTCCATGGGACGCGTAACCGATAGAGAAAAAGTCATTTTGGGGGTGAACTACTCCTTTAAATATGAACAAAATCCAGTATATATTTGTTGATGACCTAACAACTACAATTGTTGCGTAAATTTGTTATGTTGATGAATTGAGTAACATAGGACCACAATGGAAAGAAGTCCCCTGGACCTTTTTTTTCGTATTATCCTTTTAGCCTTAATGTCTGACTGTACCACATGCTGTTTACATTTTGGACTAATTAAGTATTCAATCAATCGAACAACCAATCAATCAAAAAACAAGAGAAATGTTTTATACAATGCGTAATACAAAGTAGGGAAATCCCAAAAAATAGCAAGGCAGCATAAAGAAACGCAGTCCACGTTTTTCCACCTTTACCTGTCATGTGAGATATTGAAGGTGACATTTTGTGTGCTGCACAGAACCTTGCGTCTAGCCCCGTCTGTCATTCTGACTGACTCTGGTGTCCCTCGCTCATTGCCACATGGGTCCATTAGCTCTACCATGTGCACGGCACTGACATAAATCAGAGACTAATGAGCCTGTCTGTGTACCACACATGTTGTATGTCTTGATTTAGAACAGAGAGTGTTGCCACGGCTCTAGCATGGTCTGCCGAGGAGCTGCAGACACAACATGTTACAAAGCTTCATAAGGTCAGTCTCCCTGATTGGGAGTATTTCCTCAGGCATGTGATTATATGGCTCAGCTGGGGTCCTCTGGTGCCCCACTGACTGACTTCAGCCTCCAGTTGAGTAACATTTTTAATGCCACCCCGACATCCAGCCAACTGTCCTATAATGGGAAGCTCCCTGAGGCGCAATGCTGACATTCTAAAGACTTGCTCAGTGGTTTCAGAAAAAAAGCCCATAAAAGAAATATCCCTGTAGAGGTAACCTTGAAGAAATGTTTGGCTGTTCTCAACGGCCAGTTAGAATACTGTACGTAATGGTTCCTCGATGATGACGTTTCTATAGTTTTGGCCTCTTCCCAGTTTGTTTCTTGAGGATTTAACACGGTTGTCTTTGGGAGGCAAAATAATAAAAGAGTACAGCCACACACTTGTGGATACAGAGACAAAGACCAATGTTTCGGAGAGACAAGCTGCCTTCTTCAGGGAAAGGAAACAGGAGACTTTAGAACATGAGGATTTTCTGGTCCTTAGCTTCAGGCCCTCAAGAAAAAATAGGATAATTAATACAGTATCTGGCTTAAAGTCCTGTTCGCAATTTGGTGTTAGGGGAGTTTCTCACCTGAACTGAGTCAGTGGGTCCCTAGACATTAAAAATCACAGAGGTGCTCGTCCGCCATAGTGCCAGGAATGGCACAATGGCCAAATCAAATATGGCTGCCATCGGCTATGATGAAAATCTAACTTTTCTGTTTCTGGGTGTATATGCACATGTAATACCTCTATTTGGACTAATTGTGGTGTGGGGAATTCATTTCTGATATTGTTTTGACCATTTTGGGCGATTTGGACCACAAAAGGTCATGGTCAAGGTCATTTTGCTATTCCGAAGACCATGGGCCATAACTTGGCCATTGTTAGGAGTAAAAACAGGTGCAGTAGGTCTAAATCAACTAATGCTGACATGTATAATTCATTTCTGACATTGTTTTGACCATTAAGGATCATCTTGTCTTTGAAATATCAATGTCAATGCCATTTTTCAAAAACGATTTTGTTCATTACTTGCACTTTTATAGTATTTTGTGTAAGTTTGTTACTATTTTATAGTAAGTTTGTTTTGTTTATAACAAAAGACATACTAGTGAGAAATACAACAAGTAAGCATCCACATTTAACTTTAAATTGGGGTTTAAAATGGGTGTTTAAATGAGCAAATAAGACTATTTACGAATAAAAGTGACAAATAAAATTACACAACAAAATCACACACACAATTAAATAACAATTTCCCTCAAAGTGCACCATATTGGGATTGTGTGCATGCAAGTTAGTATGAGGTGTTTTTACAGGATGGATTTGGCATTGTTCCATGGCAAAATATGATGCACAGAACTCCATCAGTGTCGAGTGTCTTGCTTCAGACATGGCAGGAGTGTACTAAAGTCAAAGTGCTCCTTCCATCCATCAGAGCTTGACATTGACTTTTTGAGGCAGTTGTCCTTTGGACAAGTATATTTCCCATTCACTTGTCCGGAGACAAAAGTCACTTGTCCGGATAAGAATTTCATACATTGAAATAATAACAAAAGGACGGCTAATGACCCCCCTTGCTCCCTCCACTCCATAGTATGGGCACTTGTCCCGGACAACAGGACAAGCCTTTATGTCATGCCCTGTTCCATGTTCCATTGGTTCTAGTCTTTCCTCAGGTTCCTTGGCTGTTCAAGCAGGTGGCAAGAAATGCGCTAGAAAGGTGCCTTGTTGGTCTCAGCAGTTGTACTTCTCTGCTACCAATACTGTGTCTTGTTCTGTCAAGGTCTTTGCCTCTCCAAAGTTTGTTAGACATTGTACTCGGTCAGAAGCCATAACTACATGTTTAATCCTCACCTGGCCCATGCAGTCATCTCCTGTCTCCAAGGCATATGTGCCTTGATCACTGTCTTGGCTAGTGGTGCTCCAAGATGAGACTGCTTGATGCAGTTCAAGTGAGTCTCACCAGTGCCATACTGCTGCCAGATCTCCTTCATCCCCAGTGCTTGGAAATATGGGGTGTAGTATAGCAGTAATGTGAAGGAGACAACAACTCTCTGGGGTCCGCTCATAGTTCCGACATCCCATTATTCTGACCATTAGGTTAGTGAAGGTTAGGGATAGGCTTAGTTATAATGGAGGCTGTACATGCACCAGGTGTCAGCCTCCTCAATCCTATTCAAGATGTCTGGGATCTCTTCTCCACTAGCGACATCATCAACAGAGACAACAGAGCTGATAATGGTAAATGGACTGCATTTACAGTATATAGCGCTCTTCTCCAAAGCGCTGTACAATGGATTTCACATTCACCCATTAACACACACATTCACACATACATTCACACCAAGAAACCATGCAAGGTGCTCATCGGGAGCAGTTAGGGGTTCAGTGTCTTGCTTAAGCACACTTCGACAAATAAGCAGGAGGAGACATAAATCGACCCTGGAACCTTCAGATTCCAAGGCAGCCGTTCTACCTACATCGCCACAAGCTTGAATGGACACCATTTTCCGAACACACAGCTGGAGAGCTGTTTGTTCACCTCAGACACCCAGAATTTGTAAAGTTGATGAGGGATGGGTGCGTCTATAGACTCTGTTATCTCTGATGATGATGAGTGGCTCCCTGCAAAAGGGGCTGGAGGTGAAGAGATCCTAAAGATTGAACTAGATTGAGGAGGCTGTCACCAAGCTGCTGGTACATGTGGAGTCAACTGGCCCTATTATAACTAAACCTACCCATAACCCTAACCTAATGGAGGGAATAATGGGTCGTCAGGATTATGAGTGGACCCCAGAGAGTTGTCGTAGTGATACTTCCAAGCACTGGGGATTAAGTAGATCTGGTAGCAGTATGGCACTAGGTGTGCAGCGGCACATGCTTCTACAGCATCAAGCAGTCTCTCATCTTGGAGCACCACTAGCCAAGACAGTGATCAGGGGACATATGCCTTGGAAACTGGAGATGACTGCATGGGCCAGGTGGGGACTAAGCATGCAGCTATGGCTTCTGACCGAATACAATATCTAACAAACTTTGGAGAGGCAAAGACCTTGACAGAACAAGACAGCATTGGTAGCAGAGAAGTACAACTGCTGCCTGAGACCAACAAGGCACCTTTCTAGTGCATGTCTTGCCACCTGCTTGCAACAGCCAAGGAACCTGAGGAAAGACTAGAACCAATGGAACATGGACGGATGCAAGGAACACTTCGACTCTCGAGGATATGGCTGCCTTGCTGAATACATCCTGTAAAAACACATCATACTAACTTGGATGCACACAATCCCAATATGGTGCACTTTGGAAATTGTTATTTAATTTTGTGTGTGCTTTTGTTGTGTGATTTTATTTGTCACTTTTATTCGTAAATAGTCTTATTTGCTCATTTAAACACCCATTTAAAACCCCCCTTTAAAGTTAAATGTGGATGTTTACTTGTTATATTTCCCACTAGTATGTCTTTTGTTATAAACAAAACAAACTTACTATAAAATAGTAACAAACTTACAAAAAATACTATAAAAGTGCAAGTAATGAACAAAATCGTTTTTAGAAAATGGCATTGACGTTGATATTTCAAAGACAAGATGATCCTTAATGGTCAAAACAATGTCAGAAATGAATTATACATGTCAGCATTAGTTGATTTAGACCTACTGCACCTGTTTTTACTCCTAACAATGGCCAAGTTATGGCCCACGGTCTTCGGAATAGCAAAATGACCTTGACCATGACCTTGTGAGGTCCAAATCGCCCAAAATGGTCAAAACAATATCAGAAATGAATTCCCCACACCACAATTAGTCCAAATAGAGGTATTACATGTGCAGAAACAGAAAAGTTGGATTTTCATCATAGCCGATGGCAGCCATATTTGATTTGGCCATTGCGCCATTCCTGGCACTATGGCGGACGAGCACCTCTGTGATTTTTCATGTCTAGGGACCCACTGACTCAGTTCAGGTGAGAAACTCCCCTAACACCAAATTGCGAACAGGACTTTAAGCCAGATACTGGAGTAAATGTGGCAGCCTCCCTGTATGCTCATTCCCAAGATTCACAGTCAGGGACTAAACCATTTAGAGTCAGACCCTCCCCCCAACCTCTCTGCCTCTCACTTTCCCTCATTCCCATTGCAGTTTATAATATATATCTAAGCCATACACAGGCTGTGGGTCTTTGGTACCTTTGGGACTGTTGTGACATGACACAGCCGCAGCGGAACGCTGCCAAGCTGTTCCAGCAGATAGGACAGCCACGCAGCGCTACTCACTGGAGATAAGGCCAATGATACAAGCCAGAGAGGAAACCGGCGAACGGTGGAGTCGAGCGTGCCGCAAGGGTCACAGACTCCATTATCACACATCTCTGAGGGCCTCCATTGTTGCCTATAGGACCCAGCTTATCTCTAGGCAGGAGATCTGTGACACAAATGAATAATCACGTCTATATCACAACATGAGCCTAGCTCCATCCCAGGGATCCAGAGCTTCATGAGAAACCTGTTATCGGTCGTTGAGCAATAATTTGCGTGCGTGCGTGCGTGCGTGCGTGCGTGCGTGCGTGCGTGCGTGCGTGCGTGCGTGCGTGGTACAGCAGTGGTTCTCAACCTGTGGGTCAGGACCCTCAGGGGGGTCCCCAACTTATTTTGGGGGGTCCCCAAATGTTTAGACAAATGTCAACATTGTTGTCTCACTCAACAGTAAACCGACCAACATACAGTATAAGTGCATACAGGGTATCTGCACATTTCTAAAGTTACTTTGAAGACCTTTTTAGTACCTCTGGTCAAACATTGGTCAAATTGTCAAATATCAGAGGCAGAAATTGTGAACAACGCCTCGCGTTTGCGAGGCGTTGTGAGCATTTAGATCGGCTGTTTTCACAATGGAAAAGATCGAGCCAAACTAAATGTAATGCCAACTCCTACAATTCCAAGTGCTTGTGCAGGGTGGGGGTTCCCCAGTTCAAATATGATTATTTTGGGGGTCGCGGCCTGAAAAGGTTGAGAACCACTGTGGTACAGTAGCATGCAGCAGAGAAGAAACGTTCTTTCCGAGAGTAAGGCAAAGTAATGGGAGTATGATGGACATTTGTTAAACTAATGATAATGACCTTGGTGCCCTGAACGCTCCCAGTGCAATTTCCCTGCTGGTCTTTTATTGACCGAATGTCATCGTGGCCTGCAACCACAAAGCACCACTATCGTTTCTCATACATCTAGTTATACTATACCATATCATACCATCACTCTGGCCATACTGAGTTATGGTCAATCACTGAAGCAGACTCGGATATAAGCAGGCTGTGCTGCATAGAGGCTAAATTGTTGTCATAAATAGGACACATTTCTTTGTGTGTGGGATTCCCCGACTTTTTGATAGCCTATATTGCTGCATATTTCAACATGGATTGCATTAGCCAGTAGCGTGGCTATACTGTAGGTCTCTAAGGAGTGAGGAAGGGGTTTACAGATAAAAGAAAACACTGAGAGAACGGAAGGTACGGTACAGACCTAAATCTGGAGTGCTAATTCAACTGTTCAAAAACTGACCTGGATTTTATTGCCTAGGAATTAGAAAGAGAGATAGCAGCTTGAATGAAAAATAGAGAGAGGAGTGCAGAGCTCCCTGTGGTGTAGGAGCCTGCTGAGCACCAAAATGGATTCTGTCATAATGAAACTATTACCTTCCCAAAAATCCAGAAAGGAAGCAAAACTATTGTGTTGTGAGAGTCAATTTGGTCATACTAACTAGACTAGGGGATCTCAAACCTTTTTAGGCCGCGACCCCCAAAATAAACATATTTGAACCGGGGACCCCCACCCTGACAAGCACTTGGAATTGTAGGTATTACATTTAATGTGTAAAAAAACTAACGATTGAAAACATTGGGCCCTATTCATCAATCTGGTCGTAAATATAGTGTAAATAAAGTGACTAAATCTGTCTTATATTTCTGTCTTACCTTTAAAATCCCTGACAAAAAAACATTGCGGAATCTGACCCTAACTTGGGAATTGTCCTAAATGCAGGTAAGATCAAAATTTGGGTGTAATTTGGCCGTAAAGTGCTTGATGAATCGGGCCCCAAGGTGTTTATGAAGGTTTACTAAGGTAATAAAATCAAGTATAAAGTCTGGCCAAAACCTCATTGACTCGTATAGAGGGTATGCGCATGCATAAAGTGAATGGCAAATCGAGTGGCAAAGTGAGTTTAACTTCATTTAACATCGTTTAATGCAATCAGATAGGACAGATAGGTCACAGCCAGAAAGTAGTAGTTCCAGCCAAACTTCCGGGTATGATGATGATGTCACACGCATAACCTCTATAGAGGTTGAGTTAATTTGGACATTTATGCATGGGAAAACAGCAAGTTGGGATTCTTACAAAAAAAAAGTGAATCAAATTTTACAAGCACAGGCTAATAATATTGTCCAGTAAATCTTTCAGACCAGGAATGAGATTTCATTAAATTCCCGATGAACCGATGGATTATTTGCTATCTACAACATGATCAGTGGGAGCGCAGCAGCCAACAAAGTATTTTGTGCAAGGTGCACGTACATCTCTAGAACCCGCATAAAAGCTTGTGGCATTTCTGTTCACCTTTAGTGCTGAGGATGAATTTTATCTCCACACGGGGGGGACGAGTACATCCATCACGGTGTATCTGATCTTCCATAACAATGGAGGGGAACAAAGACAGATGGAAGGTGAGAAGGGGGCGGCAGGTGCCAGCGTGCTCGCTTTGCTTCCCTCCGCTCCAAGGATCATATTGTCGCGGTCGGGCAGAAACCTCTTATCTCCATATTTCAATGTTACTTAAATATGTTTCTTCGCAAATTAACCCACTAATTGATTATACTACAGCATCAAACAAACGCAAGCTCAAAACGCGTCGCTTTGTGCCGCGCTTCGAGCTTGCAGATCTGCTACTTTTGCTATTTTAGAATTTTAATCCTGAATAGTAACAGTTTTGGTCATACAGTATGAGGTATCCAACAGAGAGAGGCATCTCCATATTTAGTAGTTTTAATAGATTAATGTTATTGGACACACTTTACATCTGTGGGTTTTACAAATAAATTATTTAACCACTTAAGCCCTATCGTGTAGGCCTACTTTCAAAGTTTTTCAAATAGCCATTGTACAAGCCCACAATGTGTCCCATTGTGATGCGTTTTGAGCTTGTAGATCTGCAATTTTATCCATTTATGGTTGAAATATTTCACCATCGACATGCCCATTGTTGACCGGGGGACAGTGGTTAACGAATTACAAATATTAGAGCTCGTCACAAAATAAATCCATAACTTAACGGTTTTGGACATACAAGATCTTCGCTCAACATTATTGTCAGTTAGTATGAAAATGTCCACCTCATGTCCGTCAGTGAGTGATTGAGTGTGTCAATACACAACATTTCGTTAATACACAACATTTCGTTACCTATGGACTTCAGTCCCTCCCTCCCATAGTTCCTCCCTCCCATTCCATCCATGAAGGCAGGTCACAAAAAGTTGTAAGTAACACATTTCGTGTAACACTCACGACTCACTCACATGGCTCTGTGGCGCGTCGCTGATTGGCTCTCTCATGAAATGCTACGTCTGTTTGTGTGTGCGTCTCTGTGCGGTGCCAGAAGCTATGACTGTTGTTTCAGCGTGAGCTGGCGGTCAGTTCTTGCTGTTAGGGCGTGTTGTGATTGTTGTGATTTCCAGCAACGTGTTTTTCAAACAGGCACTTGCTGTAGACGTTACATCAATGACAATGTTCTGGCGGCAGGCAATTATTTGGCCCTGATGGCTTTTCATTAACACAAGAGCTATTAAGCCAAAGATCTTGATCGCTTTTAGTTTGCTTATATTGTTTAGAGGCATAACAGTATCGCAACATTTAGGACAAAACTCATCGAAAGTGAAACTTGCATGGGTGATCCGAGCCCTGCAGCAACTTCCAAGTGATAATAAATCTTGTTTTATTTTATGTACAGCTGTTACTACTGCTGCTGCTGGCTATCCGTTGAATACCATGGGATTACTTAGTTGGCAATTCTGTTTTAATAGGATCATAGGCGCTTGTTATCACAGCAAAGCTTAGAGAAATATTGATGAACAATCTTACCTCTCAGTTTGTGACCAATAAGGTCACTGAATTCTTCAATACAGTATTTCAGTTGTTTTATCAGATAGTACAAAAAAAACTGCTTTTGTCCACTCGATATTAAAAAGATTATACTGTATATCAAAAACAGTTTCTGAGCTTAATAAATCATATCTGTTTTATTTAATGTATTGAACTTTAGCCCAGAATTTTCATTTAACTCAGAGAGTGTAAATATTGACCTGTAAATGACACTCATGGGTCTTTTTTGGTTTTGTTAAATCAACTCTCTATCTGCAGTTTAGATAGTGACAGGAATAGTAGGAGAAGGAAATGGTGGATCGAGTCAAACCACACAACACAACACAACACAACACAACACAACACAAAATGTTACGTGTACACTACAGCAGTGTTTCTCAACCACTGTGCCAGAGGACCTTTGTTGTGCCCCTGAGAAGGGTCAAGTATGCCGCCTTGCGGTGCGAGGCGTTGTGTGCTTGTAGATCTGCTGTTTTCAGTACTGTTGTGCAACAGCCTTGTATGATGAAGCAGGGCTTTACTTTGTGAAGAAACGTACAAATTTGAAACTTGGAGAAACAAGGTTTCTTCCTGACAGTGGCGATATTTACACCTTCGTATTATGTTGGTTTGCCCATGGGTTCTTGGGACATGAAAAGTGTGCCCATGCAGAAAAAAGGATGAGAAACACTGCACTACAGTATATACAGTACCATAGCCTTCTACTTCTTTGGATTCAAAATGGTTAGAGACAGTACACATTTTAGTTCAGGTCAACACAATCACAGGCTTTAGAGCGCAATAGGTCACGTCCATAATCTGTGGGAAAGAAAGCTCTTGGTATCAGCTTAATGTTGCATGGCTCTCTGTGTATAGTCATTGTTCAACTATGATCAATGGCCGTCCATACTGTAGCTAACCCAGCAAAACCTGGATCCGAGCCAAACATAAATAAATAATCAAGACCTACACAGTAGTATCGTCCGCATTGTCAGAAGCTATCATATACTATCATTGCACATTGCTATCACGTGCAGTTATTGATATTTTAACCACTTGTGTGCTGTTTGAGGAACAGGCAAATTGTTATCAATATGGGTGCGGAGGAACGTGTGCACTATTGATTAGCTGAAGGCACACAGTGATTGACATCATCCCCTTAGGTGCTAAATTGTAGGGGTCCGATATATTGTTTGTGAGCTATATACAATACTATGTGTTACCCCATGTTCTGGGGCAAATCGATAGTGACCTTAGTGGAAAAATCATTCCAAAGCTGAACAGGAAAGGTCATGATTACTTGGTGCCAGAATCTACACTGAATGGTTTCTGTTGCGGTTGGGGCTGGGCGGGCAGTAGTGTTAGACCTGCAATGAAAGCACTTTGTTTCTCATCTTTTGCACTGAGTTTCCTTGGGTCTACATTTGATTGCGTTACCATGGGGATTGGAGACCAGATAATGGTATGATGCAGGGTAGTTACAGGAACATTTCCTTCCATTACTGCCGGTGGAAGAAAAAATAAGAAAACCTGGATACAGGGATGTGATCATGTGAAACTGCCAGTTATTGAATCTAAAATGGGACTGGCATGAAACATTGTGAATCTGCTTGCAAGATGTAAGATGAAGAGTTAAGAAAGATGTTGCACACGCATAATATTCTCTCATGCATTTCTCTTTTTGAAGCAATAGTCATATACTGTTTAAAGTATATTATAAAGGCATAGAAATCATCTCTTGCTAGGAGAAGTCTGGCTAAAATAACAAAGAAAACATTAATAAAAGAGATGGAAGAAGCTCTCCCCAGTACCAGTATCTCTGTGTATTTTCTTGCCCTTCTCAGCAAATTCCCACCAGATTTATGGGTTTGTTATTGGTCCTTAATTTGAGTGCTGCAGAACTGGACAGACGCATGCCATAATATCCTCATCCACGTGGAAGAGGGCATTACGAGTAAAACCTACTCCAATCACACTACGGTATGTGGTGCGATTGTGTCGCTCGGTGAAAATGACAGATGACAGTTTTCACGAGGAAACGCGCCAGATTTTTTTAGTTGAGAATCTTTACATTGAGCAAAGCAACATGGTCATGCAACAAAGGATAAGTTAGCCCTTAGGGTCATGCATCTTATTACCTGGTGGAGCCTTCCAAACTCAACAAGGTGGCTGCGTTCTTCATTTCAGAGTTGTTCTTTAAAGCGGCAACCTACAGTATAATACGCTTAAAAGACAACTTTGTTTTTTTACAATGTTTTATTCATTAAAATAGGAATTCCTGATTGCAACCAACTTCATGGGTAGAGAATTTCTCATGAGCGGAAATCAAACTGCTGCAGTAAATTATGTAAAGATTTAAATCACCAAAATGTATAGCTAGTTTAGTTTAGTTTAGTTTTGAAAAACCTAATATTTAATAAGACCACAGTTTATTTCTTTACATCTGGGTTCAATTCAACTGTGTGTGATCTGTGGTCATTCTTTGTCTCTTGACATTAGGGAATGGGGACAGACTGGGATAGTTTTTAATTCCTGTGGTCAAACCGGTGATTTAAATCCATCATAGCCGCATACAGTAATACTTTCTTGGCATGTGTAAAACACATTATATTACACACACACACACACACACACACACACACACACACACACACACACACACACACACACACACACACACACACACACACACACACACACAGTCCCACTCGCACGCACACATGCACACACATGCACACACACACACACACACACACTCGCGCGCACACACACACACACACATGCACACACGCGCACACACACACACACACACACACACACACACACACACACACACACACACACACACACACACACACACACACACACACACACACACACACACACACACACACACACACACACACACACACACACACACACACACACACTCTCTCTCTCTCTCTCTGTCTCTGTCTCTGTCTCTGTCTCTGTCTCTGTCTCTCTCTCTGTCTGTCTGTCTGTCTCTCTCTCTCTCTCTCTCTCTCTCTCTCTCTCTCTGTCTCTCTCTCTCTCTCTCTCTCTCTCTCTCTCTCTCTCTCTCTCTCTCTCTCTCTGTCTCTCTCACACACACACACACACACACACACACACACACACACACACACACACACACACACACACACATGCACACCACCGCTCATCACTCACCATTACATCATGCAATTAAAATAGGAACATAGGAACCTTGGGCTGGGCAGGGCTTATATCCAGCCACAGTGTAACTCAAAATTGATTTCCCCTTAACACAACCTCACACTGGCATAAAAACAGCCCTGCAGATTTGGCGATTAATGTTGCATATCGGATAACTGTTGCTGTCATACCACACTTGTTCCAGACACAGATAGAGCAGTCACCCTATCATAGGTGCTCAGTCATCATAATCAAGAGAGTCCCGACAATGATGAATTACTGGTAATTAAGAGAGTCCTGTAGCCCACTGTTTCCCAAACAGTGGGTCGAGGACCCATTTGGGGGTCACGGACCGATTTTTATGGTAATCCCTTTTTTTATATAATATATAATTTTATACATAAAAGAATTTTATGAATATAAAAAATATATATAATTAAGATTTAGTGAAATTAGCCAATCTACAAGCCCGCAACACGGCACGAAGCGCAGCATTGTGATCTGCTGTTTTCACTAGTTTGGGTCCCGAGCAAACGTCGAATCTCTCTTTCGGGTCTCGACCTGAAAAGTCTGGGAACCACTGCGTGTAGCCCATTCGGAGAACACATTTGCACTTTCCCACTGCATGGTACCGGCTCATCTTGACTTGACTCTTCTTTCGTGGGAAAGACCCCATAGGACCAGGCGTGCTGGAAGAGGACACAGGCACAGGCACACCTTGTCCCCCCCACTTTCAGACGCTCCAATCCGGCCAGTGATTTTGAGAGAAA
Source organism: Nannobrachium achirus (assembly GCF_963921795.1). Lineage (NCBI taxonomy): Eukaryota > Metazoa > Chordata > Actinopteri > Myctophiformes > Myctophidae > Nannobrachium > Nannobrachium achirus. The sequence continues at coordinate 42,088,873 of NC_137830.1, forward strand.
AACATATATGCCATTTGTTTTGTAGTGTAGGCCAGTGGTTCTCAACCTTTTCAGGCCGTGACCCCCAAAATAATCATATTTGAACTGGGGACACCAGCAGCCACCAATAGACAGCAACCACCTGCTTTGCATAAAGACCACAAGACCATCGCCAGACACAATACTGTATGAACACAAAGGGATGAGAGCAGCGTACTAGCCAACAAAAATGAAGGCCCTCTTACATCTACCAGGATAAAAATATGTCCAAAGCAAACACACACACACACACACACACACACACACACACACACACACACACACACACACACACACACACACACACACACACACACACACACACACACACACACACACACACACACACACACACACACACACACACACACACACACACACACCCTCCAGGCAATGCCAATCAACCACACTATTTTAGTCCATCCCGTTCCACGTGCCCCGTGCACAAGTGAGTGCCAGTGGTGGAAAAAGTATTCACATTCTTTAGCCTACTTAAGTGTAAAAGTATCAATACTGGTAATTTAGCAGCTCCGTTACAAGTAAAAGTCTGGCATTCAAAGTACAAAAGTATTGGTATAAAAATGTACTTAAAGTACTCAAAGTAAAGTTCAAAATGTATTAACAAATCTATTGAAAATAGCAGATCTACAAGCTCACAATGTGTCGCATCGTGACACATTGTGAGCTTGTAGATCGGCTATTTTCAAATTCCCAAAATGTATATAGTGGTTATATATGTTTTGTAATAATACATTTTAAGTAACTAGTAACAAAATGTTCATATAATTGTAGTGGAGTTAAAGTACAATATATTCCTCTGAGAGATGTAGCGGAGTAGAAGTAAAAGTATTGGAAATTGGAAATACTCCAGTAAAGTAAAAGTACCTTAAAACTGTACTTACTGTACAGTATGTAAATGTACTCAGTTACTTTGCACCACTGGTGAGTGCGTCCGCTCGCAGAATGGGTCCTGTGCGCAGCCCATACATTTAAACCTAGGTATATAGTTGAATACATTTAAGTTGTTGCCTGGAGAGTGGAGACCAAAGAGGTATTTTTATTTCATTCAGTCCCTTTATCATTTTGTGCTTCTTTAGATCACTACCATTGTGACGGCAGATAGCCTACTGACAAAGAATCTTAATGAATTAGGCCTAATTTTATACATACACTCAAGTTTAGTGATTTGCTCACGGGTCAGCAGCCACATAAATATGCGAAGAGTTCATTTGCAAAAACAGATAAAAGCCATTTTGGAAAAAAATGAGCTGACTATTGTAAATAACGGTTAAGTTAGAGTTTTATTAGAATATAAAATCAATTTTGTTGTTAAGGCAGATATATCCCATTCTAAACGCCCTCAAAGATCAGGTTTCTTTGCAAAAACAGACAAGTGACATAGCTCTTTGTTTGCAGAAACAGATAAATCCATTGGGCAGCGTGTTTAGACCACGTGATCCAAGATGGCGCCCCATTATGCACCAAACTTCTCTCAAAGACTGTTCCGGGGGTCTGCCATGAAGATAGTCACACCAGGGCCATGTGTGGCCCCCAGGGGCCTCTGTTCAGGGGCCTTTAGCACCCTAGGGCCCCCTGAGTTGTCCCCTATTGTGCCCCCTGGTGGCTACATGTGGCCCCTACAAAAGTACAGACTGCTTAAGTATGTTGTCAAAACTTTGTTTTTGCTCTCCTGTAAAATTCTGGAAATGTCACTTACGCCCTTTTTGCGATAAAAAATGACTGTTGGAGTTATCTGTTTTTGCCAAAAAACAAAGTTTAAATGAAAGAAAAAACTATTTTCTAATAAAGTTCCCTTTTTTATGATACATCTATTTTGTTAAGTCATTTTTACTAAGTCAAATCCACCCAACTTCAGTTTGATTGATATTACTTTGAGTGCACAATAAAAAAACAGGATTTGTGAACATTTATAAAAACGGAGTTATCTCTTTTTGCAAATGAACTCTTATGAAAACATCGTCCAATCACTCCATCATGGCATAATTGAGGACGATACTCAAAACCTGTCACTGCACAACGAGGCGCCAGCGCTCTACATAATTAAGTGATTGGATAGACCTCTTATGGCAGACTTCTCAGCTTGAAAAGGAAGAAGGGCCTCTCTGAGTGACAAAATTACTACTGTTGTTGATCGTCAGTGTGCGTGTGATTGTGATGTAGTAGGTAGGGGTTGCTGCGCTGTTGGTGCTTTCCTTCATTGATTGTTATGTTAATATTGATATGTTATGTTATTATTGGAATGTAACCTGTACTGGTAACATGTGATGTAACTGATATAATTGTATTTGATTGGACAAATAGATGTATAAAGACTGCCTTTGTCTAGGTAAAATAGGGTGCTGTCTATGGTGCTGAAACACTGTGACTTATTTGCTTCTGTGAAGTGTGTTGGTGGCGGCCCTAGCACGCCAAAGTCTTAATCTGGACTAAACGATGCTTAAATGAGTATTTCACCCCAAAATGACTTTTTTTATATCGATTTCTCACCCCATGGAGAACTGAGTTCAATAATATATATTTTTTGTTTTTTTGGAGACCCACATGCATTTGGGTCTCAGACAAAAATCTCAAGTCTCCATGGGGTGAGTAATCGATAAAAAAAAAGTCATTTAAGGGGGTGAACTACTCCTTTAAAGTTAAAGCTAATTCTGATGCTAATGCTGTCTGGAAAAAATCTCTATTTCCCCTGTTCAGCCCAAAAAAAACTAATAACATTGTAGGTGAGAAATAGGCCATGAAGTTGCTCAACATCTTTAAATAGACATCATGACAGAATGTACCATACTTTTCAGAATCATAATTACCCCAGTTTACATGCATAAAATGTTGATAAATTGGTTGTGTGGGCTGAGATATACTGCACACATCAGCACATAAGTGCAGAGCATATGGGATGTGACATAATAGACTAATGGATGGGGAGACACTGACAGCGTATGAGGTATATAAAGAAAAGCTCTTTGGACGATTCTCCCTGCTATTTGGATGGCTGGTTGAGCAGGGAAACTCCCCCAGGGAGGAGGCTGTGTCAATGGCGAGTGGTGTTGCTTTTTAATGAACCAGTGCATTGCTCCTGAGAATAGTTTTTTGGGAACACATGGTTGCCTTGTTGGGCACCATCAGTGTTGATATTCCTGCAGGCATGTGCTCGCCAGTATTGCGCAGGTCTGCAATTGAGGCCAACTGGAAACGCTCAGCAATGTGGATAATATGCAGCAGCAGCTTCCCCTTTGAATGATGAGTCAAAATAAACAAATTAAACTAGAATTTGATGGAGCACACAAAGATGCTTATTTGTATTTCTATTATTTGGGGCCAAATGTTCGTAGATTTTTCCAACCATTGTACTGCACACACACGCTGGTTAAAGAATGGCGGACAAAACATCTAAAGAAAGAAAGAGAGAGAGAGAGAGTGGCTTGCTAAAGATAGATCCACCATTATTAGCCAAGTCATTCTGTGTTATAGTACGGTATTATACCGGTAGTTCTCATTTCATTTACGATGTCAGTGACAGTGGCGCTCAGGGATTTCAGCGTAACAACAATTTCACAGCTGTAACAGTATTTTTTCTTGGCCAACCTTAACTTTTTCGCCGCCGTTGACGGTGAGGATTGTCATTGAAAGGGTTAATACCATGGCGCCGTTGACGGTGAGGACTGTGAATCTTACTGTATATACAGTAAAGATATTATTACTTACTTAATGTCGCTCCGGTCCCGCTCGCATCGGTAATGTCGGCGATTTGTTTACAACGCACGTTGGGCGTGCACGCGAAGTGAAGCTCCTCAATGTTAAGTCAATGGCGAGGCCCATAAAGAAACTTCATTTAAACAAAATAGCCATTTTGAGACATTTTGCAGCAGATCTAAATGTAAACAAGGCAAAAGGCAGGGCGCAGCCATCTTCATCTTCTTGTCGCACACTGTCATGTGACTAGATGACGTAATCGTTGCCGTCAAGTGATAATCCAAAAAAACAAAAACAACCCCCTTCCGGCCCTTCAAAATAATAGCGGCGGCCGACGGAGGAAACGACGTGGCGCCGAGGCACCAAGCAACCTTCAGATTAAGAGGCAGCAGATGTGTTAATTACTTCTTCTGCTTTTCTACTTTTTTGTTTTGCAAACCAAATGCAAATGTATTTTCTGTTTATTAAAGAGCTGGAGAGACAGGGATACCCAATCTATAGCAATGATTACTATCAAAATAACAGTGCTTTAACCTTTTTACCAAAACATATCACTAACCTTCCTTTAAACAATTAAACACAAAACATGCACCAAAAATAGGAAAACGCCACTGTTGTTTTCAATGTTGTGATTTCAATTCCTAAAACTGTGGAAAAGAAAATAGATTATATAAGACAGATTATACAACAGTCCAAGAGGCATTCAGAGCCTGCCAATAAGCACAATACACCAACAGTGAAAATGAAAAAGCATAATCATCACTACCGCCAATTATTAGAAATATGGCCTACTGTTCGCGATAATGGAATCCGTAGGATACAGGGTTGAATAAATTAGAAGGCATGGCTTGGGATTGGCTGGAGCGGAGGCCGGGAGCTCTCGGCTGTGGTCTCTTGGACCGCGCAGGTGAATGTTTACCTCTATGCCTAAACCTAACCCAAACCCTAACCCTAACCTCAGTAATACGCTGGTGAGTAGCTAACCTGCCGACGCTGGTGAACCGAAAACAAGCGTTCCTTCCCCCACCGTCTCCTACGGATTCAATAATAGCCTACCGTTCAACCTTGACATTACAAGAAGCTCCTCCCATTATCCATCAGCTGTGCTGGTGATTAAGTGATACAGCGCTACCAGTTGTGCATGTGACATTTGCAGATTTAGGCTACAGCAGTAGCTACGTCAATGTGTCCATGTATAATGATAAAAAATAAAATAAAAAATAAAAGAATATATACAGTATATATACATTATATACTGTACATATCTGCTTGTGCGTGTGTATATACAGTAAAGTATATATTAGGTATATGTTAGTTAAGATTGAGGACGTTTTGTAAGTGTGGTTTTCAGTTTGGGAAATCACTCTCTGTATTTAGTCTCATTATCCCTAGCTGGCTGGCTGACTCAACAGGGACTAGACATTTTCTCAGTCAGACATTTCAAAGGAATCTGAGATAACAAAATCTAAAAGTATTTTTTGTTTCGTTTTGTTTTTTAGGGCGAATTGCCCCACAATATGAATATGTTGATGATGTTTTATTTTGGGAGTACAGGTACATCCTGTCCTATATTACCACAGCCATGTCACTATGACTCAGACTTAACTATAAAAAAACCTGTTATGCCCATATACCTGTATAGCCATATATGGACATCCCTGGCATGAGAGACCAATATCTACCACTCAGTCAAGAGGAAATACCCACTTGGCCACGGGAGATATTGGCTTATGAGCTTCAGGGAGTACTACTTGTCAGCTAACCAGGGTAGGCCATCATCATTGTAAACTGGACCTATGACGAAGCAGGGCTTTACTTTACGAAAAAGGTAAACACACACATTTGAAGGTACATGGTTTCTGCCTGACAGTGACGACATGCTGAACCTACAGACTTTTGGGTTGGGCTAAGACGAGGTTGAAGAGCAGAGGACGGTTCAAGGTTTTTTCACAGGGTTTTTTGGGGGGGAAATCTGTCAAATATTGTAACCATATTTTTGTATGCATGCCATTAGCTCCATCAGTGGCATGTTTCATTTCAGAGACTTCTTTCATTCTGTTTATAAAATCAGCAGCCAGCTGCAGAGCTATAATGATTCAGCTTAATCGCAGACTAAATTGTTCTTTCCAAGTGGGGCCACACTGAAAATAAATATTCTGGCAGTATCCACTGAAATTTAGATGGATATGTAACAGGCAACTAGGCATTATTTTAATGTCCTTACCCTCTTTTTTTGAACCATTTGTTTTTTGTACAGGAGCAGAAACAGGTAGAGGTCTCTGGGCAGGCATAATTTCCACTTACCGATGCCAGTGGTGTATCTATGGTTCTTTAAGAGCTTTGTTTCCCATAATTTGTGTTACGCCTCGTTGTGGGCTCTGTGCGATGTCCATAATTCCATTTAATACACTGTACAACATTCCCTCTAGTGTTCAACGCAAGGACATCCGTTCATTTTATGGATGAATCGAGTCAATATACCAGTATGTTGTTATTAACACAGTCAAGCACCTGAATTGAATGAAATGGTGTCTTCTATTCCTGGCACATAATGCATACATACTGTACGTCTTCTCCGAAATAGAGCATACTGTACAAAAGCTTCTATTCTCTTTTTTCTTTTCTTTTACGCAACAGAGGCAAATTCTGTGCGGGGAAGAAATGGAAGAAGGAGAGGACTAAACGGAATTACGGACATCACACAGAGCTCAAGGGAAACAAGCCTTTAACCTAAGGCTGCCCTGGCTCTGTTCACCCGACCTTCCAAACCACACTGAGCACAAGAGAATCTTTGACCTTCCCCTGATTCACTATTTTTTTATTCAGCAGGTTTGACTCCCTGGGTACTTTATACCTGCTGGGTGGGAGAAAATGTCTCCCTCTTTCCCGTCAGAGATAATTGGACATGGGAACATGTCATATTATTTTATCATTATATATTTTTTGCACTCTTGCTCTGACATTTTGACACCCAGGTGAACGGTCTGTTCACTACAGCGAGTGCTGTCAGCTCCAGGGGTTGACATGGGGTAGTCTGACCTTTTCCATTTAGTATTTTATTTCAGGTTTTTTGCATACCTAAGCGATGTGTGGCCCTCTACAATTTCACAAAGATGACCTTGTCCAACATCTTTTTGGACTTTTTATGTTGTTTGGTGATGAAAACTGTTGTTCATCCCAAACAACATGAACTATTGTTTGTTCAAATGAAAATCATGTGGATATTGCAAGATTAGCTCAAGACACGAACACACGCGCGCACACACACACGCGTGCACACACACGCATTACTATTAAAACACTTATACGCTCATTTTAGCATCTATTTTGGCTTTTGTATGCACCCCAGACAGTTTTTAAGTTGCTTGATTCATATATATTTGATATTCATTTGCAGACATGGCACACTTCTATGAGCCCTTGTTCCTGCTTCTGGTGATCCTTTCAAAAAAGAACAGAAGAAGAAAAAAGACTAGGTTAGAATATTGAAACATGAAGGGTGGCTCATGCATTAGAGAGTAGATGTGTTCCTCGCTCAAAAGTACAGCTTTGAGATGTTGACTCACATTTGTATGTATTACTTGGCATAAGGTTCCCTGTTTCTTTCCAAGGCATACATGGGCAACTGGCGGCCCGGGGGCCACATGCGGCCCCCACCTTCACTTAACGCGGCCCGCGGGTTAATACCAGACTACTGATATATTATTGATTTCAGCTGTTACAATTCCAAACATGACCTGCTTTAATTCCGTCAGTCTATATTAGTAGCTTAATGACTAGTATAGTAGTAATAAAAAATGTTTTATGTCCAATGTATTTGTATTTAGGTTCATAAAGTTAACATGAGTATATAGCTAAATGTGTTTGAAATTAAATCAAAATGTTACATTTCAGGATTCCAATTAAAAAAGAAGCAAAAATAGCCGATCTACAAGCTCAAAATCGCATTGCAGCGCGATGCGTTTTGAGCTGTAGATTTGAGCTGTAGATTTTGAGCTGTAGATTTGAGCTGTAGATCTGCTATTTTTGCTTCTTTTGTACGAGTTACTAGAATGACAAAGTAGGACGTAGCAATATGCAATGTGGCCCTCTGTAGTGAAGGTGGAAATAATATATAGTGGGCCTCGCCATCATCAAAGTTGCCCACCCCTGTTCCAAGGTGTCTGTACAATAAAATGATTATAATGTCTGTGAATGGCAAGGCATGTCTCATTCCATGTAGCACATTATTTCTCTACTCACCCGCTTCAGACAAATATTGATTGAGTGATAGGCAGGCATTTCTTATTTGAGCAAATAGTGACAGCCTTGCATCAATAGGCTGAGATCTTTCTACATTACCACTAGTGGAAATATTTCCACTATTCTTGCGATTATGCAAAATAATTGCGATTATCTCTTATGTAATAATTGTGGCAGGCCTACTTTCAACGTGTCAAGGTCACAAGTGAGAATGACATCCTGGCTGTCACTTGCCCTGTCACTCCAGCATTGTCGCAGAGTCACAGTGTCAACTGAAAATGGAACATTGTCACGAGACTCTGGCAACACCTCCTTAACCACTTAGTAAAACTGTCCTGAGCTGGCACTGTACTCTGGTGCACTCTCTTTCCCCTCTACACCACTAACTAGCTGATCCACAAGCTCAAAACGTTGTCAGCTTGTAGATCTGCTATCTTAGGCAATTGCAGTGATGACACACACATTCAGCTATACCCGATTTATCCTGATGAAAAAACACTCACGATAATCGTATTGTGGAGATTTAATTTATCGTGACATTGTTCTCCATCATTCACTGATCAATTCACGTTTTATTTGCCAAGCTGCATATCCGGTACCATTTAAACCCTCTAGAATTCTTAAAAGGTACTTATAATATACATACTTAATACAGTCTTTCTTGTACTCTCTATCAAATGTATTTTCATATCGTCCCATCCCTAGTCTGAACGCTCTGCCAGATTAAATTGAATAGCCTCTGCTAATGTAACACAGTTATCTCTTCTCTCCTTTCCATGTTTCGTGTCCTGATCTCCCCCCTGGCCACTAACAGGTAAGCCACTTTATAATACTTTTGACAGTCGCAGTGTGTTCTATTGCATGCAATTCAATAGCAGAGGCTGCATGTCATATCAGGCCTGAAAGCAATTTACCCCCAACCAGCAAGTGGTGAAATTGCAATCTGTACAATGTCCAGCTGTATTACAGCCAGTAGCTGTGTTGGCCTACTGGTTGTACTTGATTGAGTTGAGTGTCTGTGTGGAAAAAAACAACAACACCGTGTTGGTGTTGTGTTTGAGAGAGGAAGGGACGTCACGTGAATCAGTTGGACGCGTTATTGTACGTCTTTGATAACCCGCTGAAACCGGGAAAGCATCTGTGCCATTTTAGATTGTTAGCGTTAGCTATTCAAAAAATAGCAGATCTACAAGCTCATAACCGGCTGCGAGCTTGTACATCTGCTATCTTTTAAATGTTTTGAAAAATCTTGAAAGATTTTTTTTTAGTTTAGTATGTGAAACGGCACATCATGTCTCCGTCTGGTGTACACTTTTTTACGGGTCTATGGGTTTGCTGCTCTGACATCACTGTGATGTCAGGGGAACCACACTAACAGAATCCATTTTATGCCCATATATGGAGTTCCCTGATGAAATCAATATTAAAGCCCATATCTAACAGGACTTCAAATGGGAATGCCCATATATGGAGGCCACATCGGCCACACACCACACTAACATAATCCATATATGGCCAAGACAGATGGTCAAGACAGCCCACATCTGTGTGGCTGGTTCTACAGACAGGGATCTTGAGCCTAGCACTGCACTGAAGGAGCCTAATTGTGTGTTTGTTCAGAATCATCTGTCCCCTTTTAAATCCTGACATTGGAAGAACAAAATGCTGTCCCCCTCATAGCCACCTGCATGTTAGCATAACCAGCATATTCCAGTTAACTGCTCGAATGTCTGTGTTGTGTTTATCCAAATTGATCAAACTTTTGCAGGATTTCAACAACCCTCTGCGTTTACAGGGACACATTTCTTCCAATCTGATTAAAAGAAATCTGATTGAAGGTTTTGGATCAAGTGTTTACATCTGGTGGTGAGATCAATCCGATCTGGTGTTTAATCGGGTTGTAAAAGAATCTGTAGCACCCCTCTACTACCCGATTATTATTTAAAACGGGTTGGGCTTGATCAGGTTTATTTAGGTGTATACATACAGTACATGTATTTTAACCTGGATTATTTTAAGTCTTGTTTTGACGCGATTAAAAGTGTCCATGTAAACGCAGCTAGTAGTGAATCGTTGGCGTGGAGTCAGCATTTTGACAATACACAGATGAATCTTCCACAGTCCGAGTATATGACCTGTTCTTAGAGAACGCTACGGCCACCTGTGTGCTCTAAATCACGGGGATTTTACAGTGCGCTGCAGACAGCAGAGTGATTTTGAAGGAAATGTTGTAGGGTTGAGATAGTGGGGAACAGCTGGTGGTGCCTTTTGGTTCCAAGTTACCAAGCCATTTCATTAACTGCTAGGGACATACCACAGGTCAGCTTTGATGCAAACCTTGTGTGCTGTGTTGGATTCTGTGGACAGCTTGAGATTGAGGGTGTTCCTTAAGCAAAGGTTTAACTGCAATACCTTGCATGGCGCACTAATGGAAATATGTATTCTTTTAGATTTTTTAATAGAATTTTTACCCTTTATAAAGTCAATTCAATAATTGTTTGTTTTTTATCACAGTAACTGGAACATGCATGCACATTGAACCAGTGTTTCTTCCCCTCAGTAGTTAAGTGAGTGGCAATCTGGGAACCCATCCTCTAAGAAAATGGAAAAACAGTGCCCTCTCTGTTTTGCTCCTTTTCACAGAATCTGTCTTGAGAGATTAAGTGAGTGGTAGCTGTAGTAGACTGTGATTTGACTGTGGGGCATTGTGTCATCATGCCAGAGACATGATGATAGTATCAGCTGTCTGTAATTAGCATTCCATGACTAAGAGTTCAGCGGCTGAGACATTCATCATAGCAATTTGCCCTCTTTCTAAATGTGATTACCCCTCCCCAAAAAGTAGGCTGCCCATCATACTTCTGTAGCTGAATGCTGATAACGGAACTAAAGGTAAATTCACAAATACACAATCCTCAGTCTGTATCTGTGCAACTAAGAGACAAACTTATCACCAGATGACGTATGTATTACATATGTGGGAATGGAGTATATTATGTACAGTATGTACTGTACATAATGTGTACATAAAGTGACGTGACATGTCTATAAACGCTATACATTTCTGTATTTTGGGAGCTGTGTGTGTGTGCGCGCGCACGCATAAAACTGAATGAAAACAAGGTATGACTCAAGTCATATTTATCAGGTCGCACTTGTAGTATGTGCTTGTATTTCAATAAATGTAAACATCCTTATTTGTACTGGCATACGGTATACCTGAGAGGACATTGAGCTCAACAGCACCACAGATATATAGAGATATATACAGTGGCCGAACACAGTATTGCATCGTGCATACCGGTATAATGCAGAGAGGATATTGAGCCCTCATTGGCTACGGGGCCAGCCAATGACGAAAAACACGTCAGCCTAAAATACTCTTAGTAACCCATCTCAGCCATAACATCACCAGAGCACCTCCATTGTTGTTTATAAAAAGCTCAAATTTGAACTCCCGTTGGAAATCCCGTCTCTCGTCAAGTCTCACGCTACTTCCGTTGTTGAATGCAAGTGAATGGAGAGTGAAAGTACTGCGAGACTCGGCGAGAGACGGAATTTCCAACGGGAGTTCAAAGTCGAGCTTCAAGGCCAAAACGGACCCAGTGGTTTAAATCAAGACCAGTTGCCTTGGAGCTGTTTCATACTGTTTGGATTTTATCTGTAAGATGTGACCAAAGAGAGATGTAACTTACAATCAGTGCCACCCCATAACTATGAATGCATATGCATACTGTACCCTTAGTTAATTAATCCTGGAACAGTCATGGAACAGTAGAGATCACTGGAGAGATTTGTGAATGAAGAAATCTGGAGAAACTCAAAGGTCAAAGTATTTATTTTTTTTAAGAGTAGAGGTGCATATTCCATTTTTCAATTATCCTTGATGTGACGGTTGAGCGATAGCCATTATTAGCTATCTGATTATCCTCCAGAGGCATGCACACAGTCAAAAAGGACGTATCTAGGCTAATCCATGCAAAACGGGTATCTGCCTGCATTCCCATATAGTTCATAAGGCTAGACTGCAACACCTGTATCCCAGACCTAAAAACATCTCGGCAAAGATCAGTGAGGGCCTTTTTGACCCTGGTAATGTTTGAAATATTGCAGCTACAGTATATAGAACGTGATTTATCATCTACCCCTGCAGGACGACCAAAGATTAAAGTTCACAGAGATGAAAGTCACCATCAGAGTGATGATGTGTACAGTGTTATTACTCCCATTATACAGCCCTTCATTATTTTCAGTGAATTACTGCTTGTTAAATTAATCACAGAATTTCAGATAGCACAACCAGGTGCTGATATTGATCTGATTTGTGCACCTGGAAAACGTCTCTCTCTCTCTCTCTCTCTCTCTCTCTCTCTCTCTCTCTCTCTCTCTCTCTCTCTCTCTCTCTCTCTCTCTCTCTCTCTCTCTCTCTCTCTCTCTCTCTCTCTCCAAATGTCGTCCCTCATAACTTTATGGTTGAATCTTGGCCTTCTCTATTATTCATGTGACTGCTGCCCCCTGACATCAGCGTTTGTCATTTAAAAGTATATAATTAAGTGTGCCTGCTATGCAATAGCAGAACACTTATTGTAATCCGCCATACTTAAGTCAGTCAGTCAGTCAGTAAGTAAGTAAGTAATGTTCTTGCAAATTTCTGCTCGTAATAACTGCCGCACAATTTACGCCACCGCCGCAATATATACATCAAAACGTGCGGCTCGGCCGGGAATGGTGTGCTATTACTTTTCTTTCCGATCCGCGTTACCATTGCGACGTAATTCGCAAAAAACGACGCCAAAAAACCCCATTGACTTAGAATGGGGGAAACTTCGGCACGTAATAACTGCCGCACAATTTACGCCACCCCCGCAATATATACATCAAAATGTGCGGCTCGGCCGGGAATGGTGTGCTATTACTTTTCTTTCCGATCCGCGATACGATTGCGATGTAATTCGCAAAAAACGACGCCCAAAAACCCCATTGACTTAGAATGGGGGACTCCGAAAAAAAAACAGAAACCTTGGCGCCACATAACTCTGCCATACTTTTGCCTAGCAACGTGATTTAAACTTTAAAATGCACACACAACTTTGGTCTTTTTCCGGCCAATAGGGATGAGCTGTAATTGATTAAGCCCCGCCCCCTCTGTAACAGGAAGTGTCCTTCACCAAACAGGAAGTGCCTCTATAACTCATGAACCGTTTGTCGTACAGACTCGCGGCTGGTATCATAATTCTTTTTTTTTCTCAATTTTTTTTTTCTCAAATTTTTTTTCTCAAATTTTTTTTCTCAAAATTTTTTTTTCTCAAAATTTTTTTTTCTCAAAAATTTTTTTTTTCTCAAATTTTTTTTTTCTCAAAAATTTTTTTTTCTCAATTTTTTTTTTTCTCAATTTTTTTTTTCTTTCCGATCCGCGATACGATTGCGATGTAATTCGCAAAAAACTACACCCAAAAACCCCATTGACTTAGAATGGGGGACTCCGAAAAAACCCCAGAAACTTTGGCGCCACATAACTCTGCCATACTTTTGCCTAGCAACGTGATTTAAACTTTAAAATGCACACACAACTTTTGTCTTTTTCCGGCCAATAGGGATGAGCTGTAATTGATTAAGCCCCGCCCCCTCTGTAACAGGAAGTGTCCTTCGCCAAACAGGAAGTGCCTCTATAACTCATGAACCGTTTGTCGTACAGACTCGCGGCTGGTATCATAATTCTTTTTTTTCTCAAATTTTTTTTTCCTCAAATTTTTTTTCTCAAAAATGTTTTTTTCTCAAAAAAAAATTTTCTCAAATTTTTTTTTTCTCAATTTTTTTTTTCTCAATTTTTTTTTCTCAATTTTTTTTCTCAACATTTTTTTTTCTCAACATTTTTTTTCTCAAAAATTTTTTTTTTCTCAAAAATTTTTTTTTCTCAAATTTTTTTTTTCTCAAATTTTTTTTTCTCAAAATTTTTTTTCTCAAAATTTTTTTTCTCAATTTTTTTTTCTCAAAAATTTTTTTCTCAAAATTTTTTTTTCTCAAAAAATTTTTTTTCCTCTTTTTTTTCTCAAAAAACTTTTTTTTTCTCACAAAACAATTTTTTTCTCACAAAACAATTTTTTCTCAAAAAAACTGTCGTTAAAGTGCGACCCGTGATAACGGCCAAAAATGCGCCAAAACGCCACTAATTAGTCGAAATGGCTGTGGGTGGTGTCATATGAAGAACCATAATGTTAAAGCTTATGCAAAAAATGCTAATGTTAAAAAATGTAACGCTAATGCTAACACCAACCGCTACACAAGGTTGCACAGACTTAGCGAGCTGCAGGCACACTTAAAATTTCTTGGAAATTTTCTTTTCTAGTTAGCTAATGGAGTGTGCCTGACTGAGGTCAGTAAGTGTGAGAAATGCGGTGCGCTCCAGTCAAGAGGATTCAACCAGTCCCTCTATTTCATTTAGCCTGAATATGACTTGGATGAATGCTGGCTCTGATCACTTTGGCTTCTGAAGGCTCCTGAATGAATCCATGAAACATAGATTATTACTATTATTATTAGATTATTATTATACAGCATTATGGTTCCCTCCCAATGCTCCACTGAAGAAAAGGTCAATAAATGGTGAGACTGAATATAATACTGTAGGTCAGTTTCAGGCACGTGTACACATAGACATCAAAGGGGGCTTGAGCTCCATGCCCTTTTATCAGTCTGTAAAAAGTTCCCTCTCCAGACCATGAATGCAGTTTTTGAAGCGGTGAAAGCCGCTTCCAAGGTGTGGCTTTGTCTGTCCCATGTCTGTCCCGTGCATGCAGAATTGAGGATTGGTCAAGCTTCACATGACAATTTGGCCCTCCAGACAAAATCATTCATTCATTCAGAATTCATGAAAATATAGAACTAAAGCACATAGAAAGTATAGATCTAGAAGATAGAATGTATAGATCTAGAACACAGATTTCATAGCTCTAGAACACATAGAATAAGAATTCACCGCTTCACTTCGAACCGAGGTTCGATTTTTACTATCGTGAAAGAAATGCAAATGCCCTCTTTCCATGCCACACCTGAAAGCATCGTTCAAGAGAATTGCCTTGCACAAACTCTCCTGAACCTGAATCCAGCATCTTATGTTGAAAGAAATGCCCTCTCTGTGTAGAAATCCATGCCGTTACGCCACATCTCCAGTATTCACTTGATTATGCTTAGTTCTGTGTGGTATCAAGTACTGAAAATAGCTGACCTCCAAGCTCACAACGCGCCACAGCGCGACGTGTTGTGAGCTTGGAGGTCTGCTATTTTCAATATTTTCACCAAAAGGCTTTTAGGAATTTCAGCCCCTGCCTCTCTAACATTCTCTGCACGTCCCTGGAATGAATCCATGAATCATAGAGCATTATGGTTCCCTCCCAATGCCCCACTGATGAAAAGGTCAATAATGGTGAGACTGAATATAATACTGTAGGTCAGTTTGTTATATTTCCACGAGACTGAGGGGTTTTAAATTGTGTTTAACTAGCTAGTGTTTAACTGCTGTGCAGCATTCAGGCTCAGGATAACCTTGGTGCTTTGCTCATGTAAACATGTTTACATAACTGGAGTTGTGACTGAAAGAGACAAAAGTCTGCAGAAACATCCCACTCTCTTAGGCTGACTTACTGAATAATTCAGGGCCTTTACCATCAAAAAAGTACAAGCTGGTTCCCAAATAATGCTGTTATGTACTGTATTACATCAAGCCTGGGGCAAGGATCATTTGGTAACAGGGCTTTCATTCCCCATGATTGGATTGTAGGCTTTTTGGCTGGAGAGAAAACAGACTTAATCAGTTGTCTGTTACTGGATGGAGAGCCTCCACTAGGTTTTTTTGGGAGGCCCCAAGCAAATGTCTTAGAGTTAGTTCCCCCTGGGTAAACAAAAAAATCACACCCGTGTGAAGTGGAGCTGTGTGTGTGTGTGTGTGTGTGTGTGTGTGTGTGTGTGTGTGTGTGTGTGTGTGTGTGTGTGTGTGTGTGTGTGTGTGTGTGTGTGTGTGTGTGTGTGTGTGTGTGGATCATGTGTACCGATTTTTGTGACATTTGAAGAAAATATGTAGGAAAAGGAGCAAAAAGTGTGTTTTGGAGAAAATTCAAGATGGCGGAAAATCTATCATGGCGCAAATGGGCGTGGCCTATATGGGGAGATGCGTCATGACCCAAAGAATCCAGGGAAAAAATATTTTTAATTTTCCGACCTACGGTTCAAGAGTTACAGGCCAAAACGTAAAGTGGGGTGTTATGGCGCCACCATGCGGCCAAATGACACAATAATTTTTTATTTAATCCTTGAAATCATTATGAACCTCCTCTCCAAGTCTTGAAACTCTAGCCCCTATGGTTTGCGAGAGACAAATAATTGAATGTGAGTTTTTGCGATTCCCATTATAAGTCAATGGGGAAAATTAATTCACTAATAAATTAATATCAATTAAACTATAGAACCTTTCTCTTAGAAAAGTAATAGCCCACGATTCCCGAGTAAGCCGTTCGATTTGACATATGGCGCGAGTGTGTGGTGGCAAAACTGTGGGACTAGTGGCGTGCCGAAGTTTAGGAAGTTCAGGCTACATACAGACAGACACACACACAGACAGACAGACAGGCACACAGACAGACAGACCCACACGGCCACGTATAGGGAGCCTGTGCTTTACACAGCTCCAAAAATAGAGGTGTTTTGATGTGCCCAGACAGAGATCATCTTGCTGGGACAGTATTAGATAGAAGTAGTTTTACTCCAAACTCTGGTCCAGTGCATTAGTTATGGCTGTACGTGTCTCACTAATGCCCTGTCAAAGACAGTGTTAACGGCCCATAGGACACGTCTTGCCATCGGTAAACTTTTTTTGCTACTCACTGAAGTAAAGGAATTTTTCAAATGATGGTGATGACAGATTGTTCTACATGGTGGCAAATTAATGGTCTCCGTTTCCCAATGTTTGTCTGAAAAGCACACATTTTAACAGTAATTGTACTTTTTTCCGATTTCCCACGTAAACTGCACTGTGTGTGTGTGTGTGTGTGTGTGTGTGTGTGTGTGTGTGTGTGTGTGTGTGTGTGTGTGTGTGTGTGTGTGTGTGTGTGCGTGTGTGTGTGTGTGTGTGTGCTTTACATAAACCAAAAGGAAATTAACAATATTGCTGTGTATCCAATCATCACCAATAAAGACCCATGTGGCTTGTCCAAAGTGTACCATTTGGCATGACTGTTGCATTAATAAAGGACATAATGCCATTAATTCCATACATAAGGTACATGGAATTCAAACAATATATTCAACCAATATAGTTTAGCCCAACCAATTAACAGCACTATCAGAAAATCAAGCAAAAAGAACTATGTTGTAGTTTGTACATTTAAATATCTGAGCATGTGGTCTTTGTCTCCACTACAGCCAGGCGTGCTACAGTAGCTTACGACTCACTCAATTCTCTCAAAACCATGCAAAGCAACCATTTAACCTATTTAGGCCTAGAATTATTGAATGGTTTAACTATTGAACTATTGAAGAATAGCAGATATACAAACTCGGTCCTTGACATGAAAAAGTTTGAAAACCACTGATTTAGAAGAAGGATTTAGAATAGAATCATAGAATCAGGTCAAAAATATTCAAAGACTTGCAAAAATGTTCAAGATTTTTCAAGAATAGCAGATATACCAGTAAGACTCCCTAAATCGGGAGATAAGCGACCACCAGGTCGCATAGACAAACTTTAGAAGGCAATGGTAACCAATCAGGAGGGAATATGGGAAATGGGACAGATCCATGTTGATGACATGACTTTAGAGATACTGTATACCGCTTTGCGTGATTTTAGGGCCAAATCTGTGGGAACAGTGTCCAAAGATTAGTTTTGCAAAAATCGTCCAAATGGTGGCGCTAGAAGAGGGCCATGTGAGAAATTAATTAGCGCAAGAGCCACATCTGGTCTGACTCTGGACTCGCTAGTTAGCCTAATAACTGACCAGCTCTGCTCTCCTCCAACTCCAAATAACATTAAAAAGGTTGTGGTTTGGCAGCCAAGGAGTCCATGTGCAAAGTTTGGCATGGATCGGGACAACGGTGGCGGAGATATGAGTAGGGGAAAAGTGTGACGTGTCGGACAGACTGACGGACAGACAGCCGGCGGAGGTTCAAAAATCGAACCTCTGTTCGAAGTGGAGCTGTGTGTGTGTGTGTGTGTGTGTGTGTGTGTGTGTGTGTGTGTGTGTGTGTGTGTATTGCAGTTGATGCTCAGGGCAGGCTAGACTCAACAGCACCTCTCTGGTCACCCAGGGTTACTACATACAGGCTACATACAGACCCACAGACCCACCCACATACCCACCCACATACCTACACACACGGCCACGTATAGGGAGCTTGTGTTCCACACAGCTCCAAAAATAGCAGATCTACAAGCTTGCAGTGCGGCACGGTGACGCGCTGCAAGCTTGTAGATCAAATAGGGGGAAAATAGAGGGAACTGCAGTAGTGCATTTCTGGTCGCTAACACCCAAAGATCCCAAGACAAGAATGCAGAGGACATGACCTTAATTTCCTCTGTGGTACAGTATGGACATATGAAGTTGCGGATGGACATATCCGTTGCGGATCTTTCTGTACTTTAACCCATTAAGAACTGAGGCCAATTCCACAAATGCCTTCTAAATCTCAAACTTTTTTTGTGACAAGGATCCCCAAATTGATATATATATTTGCCTGCGGACCCCCATCTGAAAATGTTTTGTGCCAGGGACCCCCAGAAGAGAAAGATTTGTGTTTTCACGATTTTTAGAAAATGTTCGTGCAGTGCTGCGAGCTTGTATATCTGCTATTTTTAAGAACTACAGTTCTAAACCACCCAACAAAACAATGTTGCTATAACTATACTGTATATACTGTAGCTAAAATCTAAATCTGTGCTTTTATGTGTTGGATGGATTAAATGAAGGACAATCATTATATTCATTATTATTATCCTCATCACACATCTTTAATCCCAGTTATTTCACAGCACGTGTGCCTGTTCCACAGTATTTCCATTCAAACGTTTACTCCTTTGGTGCTATATATCATGTATTCAGAACCAAAACGTTACAAATTCATCCTGAAATGTTCTCTCGTGGAGAGCTCTGTGCTCGGCGCGAGGTGAAGGGTTTTGGCCACACGCTGTCCCATTTTTACAGGGCCCGAAGCAAACTGTTTGACTGTTTGAAGAGCCCGGTCCCCTCGGAGAGCCCTGGTGGCTGTGGTGTGGCCCTGTGCTGGGCCCGGCTGTCAGCCCAGCTCACATCAGTGGGGTGAGGCGGGGGGGACTGAGTCACTAGGGCCCAAAGTGGCCTTATTTATTTTATACTTTAGCTATTGAAAAGTAGCAGATCTACAAGCTCACAGCGCGGCATTCGGCTAGTTGTGAAAATGTGTGCAAATCTTTGGATATATGTATTTTTTAAGCGAACATTTGTAACTCAAATTTTGCTTCTGGGGGTCCCTGAACTAAATATTTTGAGATGGGGGGGGGGCATCCGTGGCCAAATACATATAATTTTGGGGGTCCTTCACATGAAAAAGTTTGAGCAACACTGACATAGAAACATAGTTTTTTCATTCATGGGGGGCCCGCAGTGAATCCGTGTACCCAGGGCCCAGAATTTGGTGCGACACCCCTGGAGGCTGCCTACAGTAAGCTCTGAGGTCATGGCTGGCCACTTCACTCCCCACATGCTCCCTCTGGACTGCTGCTGTGGTTCTCAAACATTGCCATGTCAAGGACCCCCAAAGTGATGCATATTAAACACATTTGTTGCCAGGTATATAATGAATTAACTCAGAGTGTGTGTGTGTGTGTGTGTGTGTGTGTGTGTGAGTGAGTGAGTGTGAGTGTGAGTGTGAGTGTGAGTGTGTGTGTGTGTGTGTGTGTGTGTGTGTGTGTGTGTGTGTGTGTGTGTGTGTGTTTCTACGTGCACGTGTGGGGTGAAGCAGGTCTGTGCTGCTTAGCATATGTTTTGTCTTGGTTTAGGTTAGATATATCAACAGTTCTTTCAACCCCTGACGAAAACGTCTTCCCTGTTGACATAAACCCACATTTTATCTCTTTTGCTCCTTCAATCTCTTAATCAACTGCTCCTGCTGAGGCCTTTTTCCTCCTCAGACAAGTGATACACCAGATAAGGCTGGCAAAGGGATAAGAGATCGATTGGGCCCAAACGCTGCCGCAGGGGCTGAATTAGAATTTGTCGCAGCGCACCCACCACCACCCACATCCACACCCCCCACCACCACCTCCCATTTCGCTTCACCGTTTGACACAGACACGGCTGAGAGGACGGGAGTGAGACAGAGACACAGAGGGGAACAATATGTATCTGTCGCAAAATGACACCTATCGTAGACGGAAGGCCAGAAATGAAAAATGAATAAATACAAAATAATGCGGGAGAACTGAAGAAGAGAGAAAGTGGATCAGTTTCCACTTCACCCTTCTTTGTAGCTGAACATAAATTAATTAGACATTTCTTTGGAGTGGTGAGTCAGGGATAATTCTTTATATATTTGTGTGGCAGTAAATCCAAGGGCTGTGGCCAGCCTAGCCAACCCATTAATCAGGAATTGGTGCCCTTTTGGCTTCAGTGAATTAGGAGTCACTCTGCGAAGGGGAGCGATTGAATCGGCTGCGACTTCCAAGGACTCGTGCCATGGTGATTAGGTAGCCACTGTGTGGCTTGACTCACAGATTTAGGCCGGCTTTACACTGCCACTGAAATCTAGACTAGCCTGAATCAGATCTGAGTCACTTCAAAAGTGGAATCCGATTTTTTTTAAATAGTCCAAACATGTCACATTCAGGTCACATGAAATCCGATTTTGAAAAACCACATCCAGAGGTAGTTTCAAATCCGATCCATATCGGATCTGAGGACATCTGACTCAGTCTGAAAGCAGCAACCACATCCACCCCATATAGACTTATATGCAGGTCACATTCAAGTCACATCAAACTGGCCAAGCGTCACTTGCTGCGCGAGCAGCGCGACCCGAGCGCGGCTGTAAATTACATCATTACAGAGCGCGAGTATTTACTATTTGATTACAGCGCACTGAGCACATGAGAAAAACAAAAGAGAAGAGAGAAAACACGTGAGCTAAACAGTGAAAACGAGAGAGAAGAGCGAAACAGAAGAGTAAAGAAAAGAAGAGAGAAAAACAATATTAACGTGTGTTTACTATGGTCTATTATGTCGCATTTCCTGAACGTAATCAGAACGTAATCAACCAGCGTCGACGTAGTGACGTAACGTCATGACGCCTACGTCGTTACCACGGTAACCAAAGCATACATGTCGCCGCAGAGCAGCTTTGGGCTAACGCTGTCTGAACGCACAGATCAGATCTGTGTCACTTGCAAATGCTGTGTGAAAACTCGGGCCAAAAGATCAGATTTGACAACAAATCGGATTTGGGCTGGATTTGACTGCAGTGTAAAGCCGGCCTTATAAGAGGAATCAGAAGAACTATTTGCAGGAAAGCCATGCCTTGTCTCAAGAAGCGGCTTTGCAAAGCAATTTCAAGTGGCTGTGAAGATTTTCATCCCTGAGTTTGATAGATGCTCCATTAAGCTCTCACATTGATCCCCTTTGGCAATAATAGAAGAAAAGGACGTTGCCATTTTGCAATGACATTGAGAAATGGACTTGGACAATTGATAGCAGCATGGGTGCTGTCCCAATGAAAGTCAGTGAACTGTTCTCAGTTGACTTCACAGATTATTTAATATTACTTTAAAAAAATAGAGGTAACAGCAATAATCGTGCAAGCAGCCCCAAGCATTAATATCCTCTTTACCAGTGGTGGGGAAAGTACTACAATTCTTTACTTAAAGGGGAAGACCACCCATTTTCAATATTGAACTATGTCATTAAAGGAGTAGTTCACCCCCAAAATGACTTTTTTTCTATTGATTACTCATGCCATGGAGAGTAGAGTTCAATAATATTTTTAGTTTTTTGTCACAAATTTGATTCGAGTAAATTTACCCCCATTGATTCCGGATGGGGACCCGTTTCGAAACGGGTCCCCATCCGGAACGAATGGGGGTAAATTTATTGTTATCAAATTTTTGTCTTAGGAATGCGACAAAAAACTAAAAATATTATTGAACTCTAATCTCCATGGCGTGACTAATCAATAGAATGTGTTGCCTAGAACTGGAGGATTGATTTTGGAGTTTGTATTGTAAAGTACAACGATGTGATGTCATCACATTGTGATTTGCAATACAAACTCCAAAATCAATCCTCCAGTTCTAGGCAACACAGAAGAGGGGGAACTTTTTTTAAATTTCCACACAACTCCTCTAAGGTATATTAATGACATAGTTCAATATTGAAAATGGGTGGTCTTCCCCTTTAAGTAAAAGTATCAATACTGCAATGTAAAAGTCTGGTATACTGTAAATTACTTGAGTAAGAGTACAAAAGTATCTGTATCAAAATGTACTTAAAGTACCAAAAGTAGAAAGTATTCATTATGCAGAATGTCCCATTTCACAAGTTTTAAAATGTATAAGTCTCTTTGAAAATAGCAGATCTACAAGCTCACAATGCATTGTGAGCTTATATCTAAAAGTCTAATTCTAAAAAGTAACCAGTAACTCAAGTTTTCAAATAATTGTAGTGGAGTAAAAGTACAATATTTGCCTCTGAGATGTAGTGGGGTAGAAGTAAAAGTACTGAAAATTGGAAATACTTTAATAAAGTAAAAGTACCTCAGGTCGCAAGTTACTATGAAAAGCTCCACCTGCTGTCTCTCCCTCCCTCTGTCCGTCACATCACGTCACGTCACGTCACGTCACGTCACGTCACGTCACGTCACACCTTTGTTCCTACTCTTATCTCCACCGTTGGCCCTATTGTTGCCAAACTTTACACAAACACTCCTTGGATGGCAAATCACAACCTCTTCCCCTCATTTCTCACATGCCCCTCTTCTAGCGCCACCATCAGGCCGACTTTTTTCAAGCACATTTTTGGACACTGCTCCTACAGATTTTGGCCTAAAATCACGCAAAGCGCTACACAGTATCTCTAAAGTCATGTATCATCAACATGGATCTGTCCCATTTCCCATATTCCCTCCTGATTGGCTACAATTGCCTTCTAAAGTTTGTGTATGCCACGTGACGGTCGTTTATCTCCCGATTAGGGAGTCTTACTGGTACTTATGTGCAGTACTGAATAAAAGTACTTTGTTATTTTACACCACTGCTCTTTACTCCTTGCTTTGTATGTGCCTGCCTTTAAAGTAAGACAATATTTACCACCGTCAAGGAAGTAATGCTTTCACCCTGTCTGACCTTGTCTGTATTGGATATATCCCATATATATCAGTCTGTCACCAGAATTTGGTCCTGGTCCAAGGAAGAACTGAATCACTTTTCAGTTCTGTGGCCGTGGCCTGGCATGGCCCGTCACAAAAATGCACATAACTTATGAACAGATTAACATAACACCACAATATAATTTTGTGTTTCTATATGACTGAGATTCTAGCGGCCTTTAAGTCGCACCAAAAGGCAGAGCAATTGGTTTATTTGTAACTAAGATCAATAAAAACGACTAGTGTGAAGGTGATCAAGACAGAAGGAGTGATTATCGATCATGCGAGGGTTGGGACGTCAAAAGTAATTTGCACTCGCAAGGTGCAAAGATATCAACATCGATTTCACCGTACCAGCAGATTTCTGTTTTCTGGAATATCCCGTGTCAAAATACAACAGAAGCTCAGTGCATCATCTTTGCTTGTTCAATAGCTATTGAATTAACGTTGTTGGTTCCAGTCTGTAATGAGTGGATCAGATTTCAAATACGAGCGCGCTGAGCGCTGTGCATTCCATTAATGAAGGTTGAATGGGCTTAAATAAGACCATGTCTAATTGAGTTACTCTGTCCTGGCCTTCTTCTTTACCATCTTCCCAGATAGAGGCTCTGTCTGTAATCTAAGTCACGCTGTGTGTGCAGCCCTCTGAGCAAAAATGCTTCTTAACAAGTTTTGACCAGCAGTCCAATTAGAGGATAGAATGAAGAAAGGGCCTCTGAGAGATCACGTCTCACTCTGCTTACGTTAACTGACTGAGATTATTTCATAGGCAGTTGTGGCCACGATCTCTGGCAAACACAGTATACTACTATGAGCTGTATCTCATACACACACAACAATATACTCCTAACACTTAAAATAAGCAAAAATAGATAAATATCACCTGAACCTGTCTTATTTCTTAACCACTTGGACCGTTTTTTGAGTGGTGCCTACGCTAAAGAATTTGACCGAGTGTGTGTATGTCTGTCTATATGTACGGCCTCAACAGCTGCAATACCGCTGGGTGACCTACCTTCAACTGGCGCTGTTGAGCAGCCTAAGGCCGGGTGGGATTTTTTATTTATTTCTCAGTCTACATCTCTTCGTCACAAATACCCAGTCCACAACTTGTAGAACGTCTATTTTTGGCTAACGTTTCCCCCCAGTAAATGGATGCTGGGGTTCACGCAATTAAAAGACGCGGGTTAAAGAATCTTTATTTTTTTTGTCAAATACGTTTTTTTATTGCCAACAGATTATCAACAACAAAATGGACATGTTATCAGATTTACAATTTTTCTGTTTCAGCATATTTAAGAAAGAAAAGAAAGAGAAAAAAGAAGAGTTGAAATTAGTCAAACAATAAAATACAAAACAAATTAACATAAAAACAACCCCTTCATACCCTCCCACCCCTACTGCTTAGTGACGAAACGCATAATAGAGAATCAAAGTGAATTGTTCAATGGACATGCATTAGAATAAACAGTCCGCTTAAAATGACATCATCCTTCTACTCAGGTAACGGACAAGGGGCAGCCAGATCTTATCAAATTGTGGGGTTAAGGAATCTTTTGAGCACTCACAGAAACGGGAAACGTTATCTTTACAAATCCTCGGCTGCCCTGTGTTCTTGGAATCCAAATAATTGTAGTGGAGTAAGGGTACAATATTCGTCTCTGGGATGTAGTGGAGTAGAAGTAAAAGTATTGAAAATTGGAAATAATACTCCAGTAAAGTAAAAGTACCTCAAAGCTGTACTTAAGTAGCCTACAGTACAGAAATATTCGCTGTCGCTGCAGTCTGTGAATGCATATAAGAAAAGATCGAATTTTGTCATTATTAGAATGTTTAACCGTAAAAATCAATTTCATACGGTCTGGAAAAGGAAAATTATGATTTCGTACTAATACCACCCACTGCATTACATTTGCCTGCAAGGTTGTTTTCAAATTGAAATGCAATCTCAGAGGTGCCATGTCATAGTTCCGACCTCCCATTTATCCAACCTTCCATTATTATGACCCGACCACCTAAACCTAACCCTAAGGGTCGATTCATACTCCACTTTTAGAGCCTAATTTATTTTGGTTCGGCTCTGTCTAAACTATGATATGGCGTCATTCGTAATCCGAACCGAAATAAATTAGGCTCTAAAAGTGGAGTATGGATCAACCCTAACCTCAGTAAAACTAACGCTGGTGAATGCTAACCTGGTAAAATGCTAACCTGCCGACGCTGGTTAATGCTAACACGGTGAATGTTAACCTAGTCGGACTATTGAGAGGTCGGACTTATGATCAGTCCCCATCTCGGAAAAGTTAAACAATTACAGCCTGTTCATGTCTGGTCAGTCAGTGAGTATTCATTTGTGGCACATCGGGACTGAATAAAAGCCTCTTAATCAGATTAGTATACAGAAGCATTAGCTGGTGCAAACAGAGCTGGGTAATTAGCAGACTTTTCTACTTTCCATAAATTAACCAACCAACTTGTAGTGTGTTTACGGCTCATTTAATATAAATGTCAATCTACTTTGCACCATTTCTGTGTACAATAGAGACACGGCTAAACTCCAAGCAGGAATAGCGCTTCATTGAGCAAGCAAGGCAGGTCTGCATTTTCGGAATTTCATTTGTTTAATTGGATTAACAGAATCAGCAGCGTTCATTTTCTACTGTACTGCACGTTGATCACATTGGACTCGAGGAAACCTGTAGATGAGCTTTCATCAGCAGGCTTATTGAAACATGAACAGATGTGTGTTTCCATTTGCTTTGTTCTCAACCGAAAAATTAAAAAATCTGTAGGATTCTTTTTTGCGAGGCACTGAGGCACAATGTCACTTCTCCCTGTAGAAGTGCTCTTCGCTGTTTCTAGGTGCCTTTATTCTTTTGTTTCTGTCACCCTCTATATTTGTTCATTATTCTCATTTAAATAGCACTAGAAGCTGGGCCGCCCGATATTGCTATCAAATGATTAAAACATACAGTATATTCCGGTATTTGGGAATCTCGATTTAGGCTGTTAATGTTTTTAAATTAGCTCCCACCTTGTCCAAACGTTATTATATTGGGCCATGAAATGGTAAACCATGACATCTTTAACCAGCTGAAATGTCCATGTCTTGTGTTTCTATCACTAATGATGCAATCCTTTTTGTCCGACTCACTCTGCGATGTGTTTTACAATTATGATGATGTGAGGTGTATCTGTGATGGGTTTCAGAGTGGGGCTTTACTGACAGCTCATGCCCCGGGAACCTATAGCCTGTAGCAGAACGGTGATCATCTGGACCGCAGATGTTCTAATGACTGAGCCTCAAGGTGGACCAAGTGCAGAGATGGCCAGGAAAGAAAGAACGATAGTGAGGCAGAGACAGAGAAAAGAAAAGATTAATTGTACTCAGGCGCTGCTAATGGCCTACCAGCTGATTGGCTATGTTGTGGCCACTAGCCCTTCTCTATAAAGTGTCCAGTCTGCCCTGGTAGCTCTGAGGAACGGCAGCTGAAAAGCAGCAGAGAATCAAGCACTCTTCCCCCCCAAACCATTTAGCTTTGAGTCCTTTTGCATTTTAGTTGTCGTGAGTTTGGTTAAGTTTGATCCTTCTAAGTTATTTTCTACCTTAGTTTGTCCTTTATGTTAATTCACCTTTGTAAAATCTTGTTACGGAGCTGGTTGAAAGGACCAAAAGTAAGAATGTACTCATTATGCAGAACTCATTATGCAGAATGTCCAATTTGACATGTTTTCAAATGTATACAAATCTTGAATCTTAAAAATAGCAAAGCAGATCTACAATTGGAAATACTCCAGTAAAGTCAAAATACATCAAAATTGTACAGTAAGCACAGTACTTGAGTAAATGTACTTTAGTTACTTTACACCACATGCCGATGACTGATCCCCAAGGTGGACCGAGTGCAGCGATGGCCAGGAAAGAAAGAACGAGAGAAATGGAGAGGTCAGAGAAAAGGAGTGATAATAAAAAATGCAATTGTACTCGGGCTGTTTTTGGTTGCAGCGGCTTCCATCAGATTCCTTTTCCAATTGTGCCAAGAAAGGAAATGGACGTTCCAGGGTTTTTAAGGGAACTCCTCTGTAGTGGACAGAGAGATTCTCATCCGTTCTCCTGTACACTACCTTCCCCTGCCGATGACTGTAAGTGTAGCAGTCGATATCAGCAATTCTAGCTGACCTAACCAAGTTACTGCCATGGGGTTCCGGATCAATCGGCTCATTCAACGGTTCATGAAACCCTGTGGAGTCCCTAATGCAGAGACGCTTGACACACAGTGCACGTTTCCCATTAGGGTCACACATGCACTCGAAAAGGGTGGGGGTAAAGGGAGTGTCTCCATTTAAAATAACCTCCATCTGAGATGTGTGACTGAGACTGACCTAGCCCATTGTTTCTCAAACAGTGGTCCAGGGAGACCACCAGTTAGTGGTTTACAATGGCATGCAACTAAAAGGTCCTTCTGTTTGTGCAAATATTGCGGATAAAGCCACCTAATCATTTCTTGAAACAAGGCAGATTTTTCACCATGAATAAAAGCATCAGCCTGTATAAACGAAGTGCCAACAAATATCCAGCTTTCAGATCATTAATGTTAAATATCTATACAAATGTAGAATAAAAGAGAAATGACTGTGTTACATACTAATACATACATACATACATACATACATACATACATACATACATACATACATACATACATACATACATACATACATACATACATACATACTGTACATACATACATGGGTGGGTGACGTGACGTAACGTTTTCGCTGTCCTCGGTGTCAAACATGTATAAATAAAAAATATATTTGTCAAAAACCTTCTGAATATTGTGCAGGACATTAAGCTTTATGTGAACTTACTCAAGATTAAAACATTTCATTCCTCATTTCTTCAGAATCTTCAACCAAACATGGCAAAACTCATATGGTGTGACTGTCCTGACCTTGTTTCTCAAAGTGGGAACTTGAATAAAACTAAGAAAAAGAATTGCTAAAAATCATTTGAAAATGAATTTAGGCTAAAAAAAAATGTCTATTTTGAGCCTATATCTTTTCAAAGTCAAAGCATAATGTTTTCAGTCATTTCTGATCAAAAACATTTTGTCCCCCAACCCAAAATCATTTGGTGTGACACTAGTTTGGAAAAATTAAACAGGCAATTATTTGGACACCTATTGGCTAGAGAGGTCCTTCTTCTGTAAGGCTATTCAGCACTCCCAGCACAACTGCAAGACAGGTGTCTGAGGTGAGTTATGATTTTAACATTTTCATGAAATGCCATCTTGTTGAAACGTTGACAAACTCACCATTCTGGATGTCTTTTGGTGTGACACCTTTTCTTTAAAAAAAGCTTAAGTTATTTGAAGTTTTGGTCATATTTCCATGTAGATCTAGGCTGCTTTGTTATAGCTAGCATGCTGTTAGCATGCTAATGTGTACATAGTAGCCTCAAGGTAAACCTAAATGGAGAAAACAGTAATATGGTGTGACACTTAATCATATGGTGTGACATGTCTGCTTGTCACACCATATGACTTGACTGTCACACCATATGATTTATACTGTATTTAACTACAGATATAACAACAAATAACAAAGTTCCATGTTTCTTTTGTACATTTAAACATTTGTTTTAAACATTTTTACATAAAATGTAATTTAGCTTCATTCAGTGATACTTCAAATTCATCAGACAGAGCAGAAACCCCTTCACAGAAACCTTAACATATTGTTTCAATCTAAACAATATTTTCTCTTTGTCTTAAACTATACATTCCATTTTCTTTTGTCAGCTGGAAAATGACAAGTGCTGAGAGAACGAGAAAGTACAGGGAGAAACTAAACAATGACCCAGCAAGGAGAGAGGAGCCAAAGGGGCGAGACTGCATTTTCTACGAAGAGCAGGAGGTTGTCTGTGGCATAGCAGAACCGCAACAAGGCAGCCGGTTTGCTACCCTCACCAAATACGACTGGCTGATGTACAATACAGTCTAAATGTATAATCTAATCTGATCTAATACTTTTGTACTTTGACTCACTGGACTGGACAGTGGACAGTGTTAAGACAAAACTAGCGAAAATAGCTGATCTACAAGCTCTCAACACGTTGTGCTGCGAGAGCTTGTAGATCAGCTATTTTCAGAGTTGCGCAACCCAGCACTCTTTAGCTAGTGGAGATGTGGTGTAATGTCATGATTCCTAATTACATTTGTTCAACACAAAATGCTGTGTTCAAGTTCAGGAGACTTCGGAAAAAAGCAATTTACCTGAATGCTGAGTTCTGTTTCCACTAATTGGTGTTAATAAAATGTTGCCTTCAATGCCTTGGCTCCAAGTGTGGCTATGCGCCTTATTGTCCCTTTAGGATCCTTCTGCCGTGGGCCGGCAGAAGACTTAGGTGTGCGTAGCATTCCTGTGCACATCCTCATCATCCATCTACTACTACAATTCTTTCTTATCCCATGTTAAAGCCCTACAATAATATCCTGTTCAGAAATATTAAGGCCATGTTATCCTGGGTAATTGTTTAATCAATCAGTAAAGTTCAGTACTCACTAATAGGTAGGTTAAAACACAGTTTGCTTTGACACATGAAGATATGATCATACGGTGTGACACTAAATCATTTGGTGTGACATTCCAAATAGTGAGAAATCATACCTTTATTAATGATTAAACCAAAAAAATGTTCATGGATTACATAGAGAATATTATCAGGAAGAGTCACAAATATTTGTGTAATTTTAGAGAAAGTTTTGACAGAATACATTTAAAATATGTTGTAAGATCATGAACATGGGCCTCACACAGAGTGTCGATTATGAAAAAAATATACAGATATAATTAATTTTCAAAAAACTATAGTGGATCACTGGTTAGTTATGATAAAGGACTTTGATAAAGTGAGTAACTTAAGAAAGATGTACTCCATTTTCATTTTATGAACAATTATTTTCATGTCACACCATATGACGATTTTAGGCACAAGTACAACAAACTGCTGAATAAAGTCTGATTCCAATAAAATATCTAAAAACAAAATGTATTTCCATAAGGTTGAGAGTGAGTAGAACAAAAGTAAATAACTTTTATGCCTGCAATTTAAAGTTTTTTTAAAAACACATTTTTTGGGGCGTCACGTCACTGACCCACATACATACATACATATCCATGGCATGCATGCACACTGCAAAGGACACATAAGGGTTGGGTAGGTTTTATGGAAATAAACACATCTGGTTACAGATGGACTGCTTTTTTGCATGTACTACGTGCATGCATAGTGTGTTTGTTAATTAATTTGACACATAGACCAATACTTCATTTCAAGCCATCTTTGTCGATATGTATACCTTGCATGTTGATACCTCGATATCGATATATTGACCAGCCTTAAAAAAGAGAGAATATATATATATATATATATATATATATATATATATATATATATATATATATATATATAGTCATGGGGAGGTGGGGTCTGGGGTGGTCCAGAGTGAGGATTGTTCAAAATATGCTAGTGGTCCAGACTCCAGAGCTCAAAAAAGGTTGAGAACCACAGAGCTAGCCTGACAGTGGCTGTGTTCCAAATGTGCTGAGGAGGAGGACGCCTCAGTGCAGCAGGCAGCCAGCCTGGGAGTGTTCTGTTCTGTCGGAGGGGTAGCTCCTCTGTCCAGAAACGCTCTCCCCCACCGTCAAGAGCGGCACACTAATTCACCTGGCAGCGCACTCAGCGTTATATAAGACATCCCAGTGTTTTTACTGTAAGAGTGTAAGGCAGAACCCACCACGCCCGTAGGTGCCTGTGGCTCAAGCCAAGCAGGGAAAAAGGGAACACAACTAAATAACAAGACTGAGTCTAAAAGCCCTGCTAGTGACCGCTAGAGTTGTACCTGAATGGGGAGAGGCTTCCTGCGAATCAGAAGGTCCCCAGTTTACCACCCAGCCTGCCCAGTCTATGTGTCTTAAAGGACAACTTCACCTCTGGGACAACCAGATCTTATTTTATTGTTGTTTGGGACACGATCAACACAATCCTGAGTTATTTTTTGTTCAATCTGTGTTTTTAGATATTGTAGTATTTCAGCATGCAACAACTGGTCATATGATGCATTTTGCATCATATGACCAGTTGTTGCATGGTTCTTGCATGCTGAAATACAAAAATATCTAAAAACACAGATTGAACACAAAAAATAACTCAGGATTGTGTTGATCGAGGCTGAGCAAGGCACTCAACCTGTAACCGCTTCCCGGACACTGTATAAATGGCACCCGCTGCTCCTAATAGTTAGGATGTGAGTAGAAGTGGGCGACTTCTTTGGTATTTTATGAAAATGTTGCTACACTCAAATGTTCCCGCCAAAAGCTCCTAAGCCGCGAGTGGGCGTCAACCTTGTCCAAAACCTCAGCCGATTGAGCTCCTCACAGTTAGGATGGGTAAATAGATACCCCAAAGGTTAGGTTAAATTAGACTGACTAGGTAGAAGCAGGGAACATGACAGCTTCCATAGCAATAGGACTAAAATTCAGCATAACTCAGCAAACTGGTGATGGATGCACTCTGTATAATTTCTTATCACTAATAGATGGAAATCGCTCTGATGAAGGCTGTCTTGTGTGCCATATAAATAAATTAGAGCAAAAGTACAGTACTGTAAGTACACTAGATCTTTTTGCTTTAAAGGTGCAGTAAGTGATTTCGGTTTGTTACACTTATATTCTGATAGCAATCATTGCTTGCTGGGAGACCCCTGTGGTCCAGTAACAGGGGTCTCCCAGTCTCTCCAGCGCTTTAGTAAACAGCTAATGCATGTTCGGGTCATCCTGGAACTCATCCAGGATACAGGACAAACAAGTGAAGATGGAAGTGAATGCACAAAGAAATGAAAGCTGTTAAATGGGTACTCTCTCCTGATTGGTTGAAATTGGCAACCCACCTGAAAATGTATTTAATAAATGTGGTTTATTAGAGAGACTGGGAGAGACCCCTGTTATTGAACAAACACTCTATAACAACGATTACTATCAGAATATAGAGCTTCAACCTTTTAACAAAACACTTTTTGTTTTAACCCAAAATGATGACTTAAGTATTTTAAGTATGGTATATGCTATACCTATACTGTGTCAACGTTGAGAGATGCTTTTATTTTGATATTGTTTGGTGGGATAAGGCTTTTAAATATTTCGATTCATTATGACATTAATTGTGACAGGATTTCAGGGTGTCTTGTTCTGCGATGTAATAACACGCATGAGCACCTGCCGGTCCTTTCACCGGGACTCATTTGGATTTGACATTTGGGAATCATATTCAGCGTTGCACTGACTGAGAAAGTTTAGGAATTTCTCTAAGGGCTTTCTTTCAGGGGGAGGGCCAGTTTGAAAGGAGAGGAAAATGGAAAAATCAAATATTAATTGTTATTATTAATAATAATGATATTCTATTATTATTATTATTATTACCCCTATCGTTAAATCGGTCCACGAAGCCGAGGTCCTAGGGCTGGTGTACACGACAAATTTCCAAACCCCGCTGTGTGTTCCCTGGGGGCGTGAAAAATAAGGGGGTGGGCTCTACATGTCCTCTGGGACCCCATCTACGTATGGACACCACTTGTTCGCCCATCCGTCTTACGGATGCTTTTTTATTCCATTTTATTTGTTTTAGGGTCCTATCTTGCAGTTCAAGCCTATTTCCACAGGGTGGCAGGCTACTTTCCCAACCTACTGGAGGTGAACATGCAGGGGCGTCAATTGGGTATGGCAAGCTATGGCAGCTGCCATACCTTGGCTACAGGGGGGAAATAATTAAATGTACTTTTCATCGTGCCTGTTGCTAAGGTATGGCAACATGATTGGTGTCTTGCAAGACACCAGTCATGTTGCCATACCTTAGCCTTTCCTGAACTGACGCCGCTGTGAACATGTGTACACAGCCAGCATATTACTCAATGCCAAACTTTGCACACACACTCCTTGCCTGCCAATCCACAACCTCCACCCCTCCAGGGACCCCCAGGGCTTATCTCCCGATTAGGACACTTTCCAGCATAGTGACATGCAGAACAAACTGTCCATATAGTATGGTTTACATAAAAGTCAGTTGTCTTTCACACACACACACACACACACACACACACACACACACACACACACACACACACACACACACACACACACACACATATATATATATATACACACACATATATATATATATATATATATATATATATATATATATATATATATATATATATATATATATATATATATATATTTCATTTATTTATTTATTAAATATTTTTCATCACAATTGGGTTTGTGGGGAGCCATCCCTGCTTCAAGCTGTCACAGCACGGCACCAACACTTCAAACTAGTTAAAAAACCCAATACAGCAGATCTACAAGCACCTCACAGATCTACAAGCACCTCGCACATGCCAGGGACAGAGTAGGTTGGCCTGCATAAGCCTTGCTGTCAACACACTATACTACACCACTCAGGCCACCAAGCCAGGTGTGGTCAATTAGTGCCTTCTTTTGATCAGTGGCTTCTGCTTGATGAGTGGCACCAGTCTGTCTTTGTTCCCTGGTCAGTCAAGTTCACTGGGAGAGAATGTTTCAGATCAGTGCAAGTGTATTTGTTTTCCATTTGGACTTACTGTGTTTTGTTGGTACAGTATGCGTGCGACTAACTAATATTTCTGATAATTCCAATTTGTTTGTTGTTTAATTAGCCGGATTGTGAATGCCCTGCATTTTTCTTTCATCTTTAGAACCACACGTGTGTAACAAAACAGAGTGGTGATCATTTGGTGTGGGTGAAGAGAAGAAAAACATTTCATTAAAGGAGTAGTTCACCCCCAAAGTGACTTTTTTTCTATTGAACTCAAGTCTCCATGGCGTGAGTAATACATTGAAAAAATAAGTCATTTTGGGGGTGAACTACTCCTTGAATGTCAGTTTTGTGGTGTTTTGACTGGACACCCTGAACATATTGCCAGATAGATAGACAGACAGACAGACAGACAGAGAATTGTAGGCCTTGCATTTATTTGACTTGGTTCCAACAGATGGCGAAAATAGCTAATCTTCAAGCTCACAATGCCTCACTGTTTGGACAAAGAGTTGAGGCGTTACATTTTGTAAAACACGGCCTTGTGAAAATAGCAGATCTACATGCTCACAACACCTCACAACGCAGGGCGGCGTGAGCATGTAGATCTGATATTTTCACAATTTCTGCCCCTAATATTTAATTTATCATTTTAAAAGTATTAAAAAGTCCTTAAATTGTCTCTTTAGAAATGTGCAGATAGCCTCTGTATACTGTTGAGTGGAAAAACAATGTTTCACATTAAGCTAAACATTTGGGACCACCCAAGATCATTTGGAGACCCCTCTAGGGGTCCCATAGTTGAACCACTGACTTATAAGGGGAGTATGGAGACCCCTCTAGGGGTCCCATAGTTGAACCACTGACTTATAAGGGGAGTATATGAGGCTGGATCCGTCTGGAACACTGCACTAGGCTCTCGCCAGCTCTGTAGCTCTCCACACTTGAACAGTTGTGTCCTTAAATTCAATTATAATAATTAACCCCTGTATATACGGGCAATAGTTTTACATGACTTTGTGTACACAGCCAATAGTTTTACATGAACATGTCTAGGCTTTAGTACTGTACTGCCTCGTATAGCCCAACAGAGCCCAGCACAGAACAGCACAGCCCACCAGAGCCCAATACAGCCCCCCAGAGCCCAACAGAGTCCAGCAAACCTAAGTCCAGCCCAGCCGAGTAGGAGTATAGACCGGGGAAAGGGGGTAGTTAGATGACTCCACCAGGCCATTACTGTCCAGATCTGGCTTGAATAGGCCAGACTAGGGTAAACAGGACTGCACCAGACAACACCAGGCTGCTCCAGCCTGTTGGGACACTCAGAGACTTTGTAAACGCCTGTGTACATTTCCCATAGATTCTATGGGACTTGAACACTTGCTCCTGCCCTTCGTGTACACAATCTGTGCCGTGTCCCCTCAGAGGGACATTGTGGGCCCCCCGACCTCACTTTGAGAACCGGCCATGGACCACTTGATAAGCCCACAGTGTCCCTCTGAGGGTTCATGTAAAACTACTGGTGACTTTGTACACGCCTGTGTACATTTCCCATAGATTCTATGGGACTTGAACACTTGCTCCTGCCCTTCGTGTACACGGTCTGTGCCGTGTCCCCTCAGAGGGACACTGTGGGCCCCCGACCTCACTTTGAGAACCGACCATGGACCACTTGATAAGCCCACAGTGTCCCTCTGAGGGTCCCCCGACCTCACTTTGAGGACCGACCATGGACCACTTGATAAGCCCACAGTGTCCCTCTGAGGGTCCCCGACCTCACTTTGAGAACCGACCATGGACCACTTGATAAGCCCACAGTGTCCCTCTGAGGGTTCATGTAAAACTACTGGTGACTTTGTACACGCCTGTGTACATTTCCCATAGATTCTATGGGACTTGAACACTTGCTCCTGCCCTTCGTGTACACGGTCTGTGCCGTGTCCCCTCAGAGGGACACTGTGGGCCCCCCGACCTCACTTTGAGAACCGGCCATGGACCACTTGATAAGCCCACAGTGTCCCTCTGAGGGTTCATGTAAAACTTAAAACTAATGCCCGTGTACACAGTGGTTAATCGCATGTGCAAGGATCTACAGAGCTGGCTGGAGCAGCCTGGTGGAGTCTGGTGCAGTCCTGTCTACCCTGGTCTGGCCTATTCAAGCCAGATCTGGACAGTAATGGCCTGGTGGAGTCATCTAACTACCCCCTTTCCCCGGTCTATACTCCTACTCGGCAGGACTGGGCTGGACTTAGGTTTGCTGGACTCTGTTGGGCTCTGGGGGGCTGTATTGGGCTCTGGTGGGCTGTGCTGTTCTGTGCTGGGCTCTGTTGGGCTATACGAGGCAGTACAGTACTAAAGCCTAGACATGTTCATGTAAAACTATTGGCCGTGTACACAAAGTCATGTAAAACTATTGCCTGTGTACACAGTGGCTTTTTCCTTGACCTTTCGAGTTAGGAGTGTCGTAGAGACACGAGACCGGGTTTGTTGGATTCAGCGTCAAAAAGTAAGTCAGAATAAGTGTCTTTTATCCGAAAGAATGTGTAATCGTGTTGGTGGCGTGCAAATTTCGTGTCTTTTTCGCAATCATAAAGGGTTCAAAGTGTCGGAGAGACACGAAACCCATTCCATCGGATCAGGCATCCTTCAAATATGAAAAGTGTTTCCTGCGTAAAACAAACAGATTTTTTTAGATTTTTTTATTGATTTTAAGGACAAAGGGCCTGTTTTGACGCCTAAAACGACCCTTTTCCTTGACCTTTCGAGTTAGGAGTGCCGTGTACACAGGATCTACAGAGCTGGCTGGAGCATGGAGCAGCCTGGTGGAGTCTGGTGCAGTCATCTAACTACCCCCCTTCCCTGGTCTATACTCCTATTGGGCAGGACTGGGCTGGACTTAGGTTTGCTGGAGTCTATTGGGCTCTGGTAGGCTGTATTGGGCTCTGGTGGGCCGTGTTGTGCTGTGATGGGCTCTGTTGGGCTACACGAGACAGTACAGTACTAAAGCCTGAACATGTTCATGTAAAACTATTGGCTGTGTACACAAAGTCATGTAAAACTATTGCCCGTATATACAGGGGTTAATTATTATAATTGAATTTAAGGACACAACTGTTCAAGTGTGGAGAGCTACAGAGCTGGCGAGAGCCTAGTGCAGTGTTCCAGACGGATCCAGCCTCATATACTCCCCTTATAAGTCGTTCAACTATGGGACCCCTAGAGGGGTCTCCATACTCCCCTTATAAGTCAGTGGTTCAACTATGGGACCCCTAGAGGGGTCTCCAAATGATCTTGGGTGGTCCCAAATGTTTAGCTTAATGTGAAACATTGTTTTTCCACTCAACAGTATACAGAGGCTATCTGCACATTTCTAAAGAGACAATTTAAGGACTTTTTAATACTTTTAAAATGATAAATTAAATATTAGGGGCAGAAATTGTGAAAATATAAGATCTACATGCTCACGCCGCCCTGCGTTGTGAGGTGTTGTGAGCATGTAGATCTGCTATTTTCACAAGGCCGTGTTTTACAAAATGTAACGCCTCAACTCTTTGTCCAAACAGTGAGGCATTGTGAGCTTGAAGATTAGCTATTTTCGCCATCTGTTGGAACCAAGTCAAATAAATGCAAGGCCTACAATTCTCTGTCTGTCTGTCTGTCTGTCTGTCTGTCTGTCTGTCTGTCTATCTGGCAATATCCTCAGGGTGTCCAGTCAAAACACCACAAAACTGACATTCAAGGAGTAGTTCACCCCCAAAATGACTTATTTTTTCAATGTATTACTCACGCCATGGAGACTTGAGTTCAATAGAAAAAAAGTCACTTTGGGGGTGAACTACTCCTTTAATGAAATGTTTTTCTTCTCTTCACCCACACCAAATGATCACCACTCTGTTTTGTTACACACGTGTGGTTCTAAAGATGAAAGAAAAATGCAGGGCATTCACAATCCGGCTAATTAAACAACAAACAAATTGGAATTATCAGAAATATTAGTTAGTCGCACGCATACTGTACCAACAAAACACAGTAAGTCCAAATGGAAAACAAATACACTTGCACTGATCTGAAACATTCTCTCCCAGTGAACTTGACTGACCAGGGAACAAAGACAGACTGGTGCCACTCATCAAGCAGAAGCCACTGATCAAAAGAAGGCACTAATTGACCACACCTGGCTTGGTGGCCTGAGTGGTGTAGTATAGTGTGTTGACAGCAAGGCTTATGCAGGCCAACCTACTCTGTCCCTGGCATGTGCGAGGTGCTTGTAGATCTGTGAGGTGCTTGTAGATCTGCTGTATTGGGTTTTTTAACTAGTTTGAAGTGTTGGTGCCATGCTGTGACAGCTTGAATCAGGGATGGCTCCCCACAAACCCAATTGTGATGAAAAATATTTATGAAATAAATAAATGAAATATATATATATATATATATATATATATATATATATATATATATATATATATATATATATATATATGTATATATATATATATATATATATATGTGTGTGTGTGTGTGTGTGTGTGTGTGTGTGTGTGTGTGTGTGTGTGTGTGTGTGTGTGTGTGAAAGACAACTGACTTTTATGTAAACCATACTATATGGACAGTTTGTTCTGCATGTCACTATGCTGGAAAGTGTCCTAATCGGGAGATAAGCCCTGGGGGTCCCTGGAGGGGTGGAGGTTGTGGATTGGCAGGCAAGGAGTGTGTGTGCAAAGTTTGGCATTGAGTAATATGCTGGCTGTGTACACATGTTCACAGCGGCGTCAGTTCAGGAAAGGCTAAGGTATGGCAACATGACTGGTGTCTTGCAAGACACCAATCATATTGCCATACCTTAGCAACAGGCACGATGAAA
This sequence comes from Nannobrachium achirus, assembly GCF_963921795.1. Lineage (NCBI taxonomy): Eukaryota > Metazoa > Chordata > Actinopteri > Myctophiformes > Myctophidae > Nannobrachium > Nannobrachium achirus. The sequence continues at coordinate 42,127,725 of NC_137830.1, forward strand.
AGTACATTTAATTATTTCCCCCCTGTAGCCAAGGTATGGATAAGCCCACAGTGTCCCTCTGAGGGTCCCCCGACCTCACTTTGAGAACCACCACGGACCACTTGATAAGCCCACAGTGTCCCTCTGAGGGTTCATGTAAAACTACTGGTCGTGGACACCACCTAGGGCCTGTGTACATATGGCTCTCTGCTGCCCCCCATTAAGAAACTATAGACGGCACAGACCGTGTACACGAAGGGCAGGAGCAAGTGGTCAAGTCCCATAGAATCTATGGGAAATGTACGAAGTCGTGTACAAAGTCACCGGTTGGTCCACGAGCCATAGTTTTTTCCATTATAGCTCCCTACAGTGTACACGAATATGATTATTATTATTATAGTACGTGGTTGTGGCTGTTTGCAAACCCCTAGTCTATTACATTTCAATGTACAGTATGAGCGCAACGTGTTATACCGTAGTAGCAGCAAGCATGAGGGAACATCCTGAATTCTGAAGTGTGTTTGTCATTGAACCCAGATCTGTCTTCTAGGATTAGCTAGCTGGCATAAGCAACACAGTGAAAACTCATTAGATTAGAAATGACAAAAGTGATGGATTCAAGGGCTGTCTGACAGCTGAAGGTCTGGGAGTACAGTCTTTTACTCCAGCAAGTTACCATATATCATATTCCTAAGAGATGGTTTTCTCAAAGTCAATAACAATTTTCAGGGTTAATGGCACTGTTTATATTCCTCTCAGGGATGGTTATTTCTATGATGAATTTGCATGCCGTCCCAAGCTGGAAAGAGCAGATCTACAAGCAAGTGCTTGTAGATCACCCACAGTGTTGTTGTGTTGAATGGTAAAAAGGGCAGGGATGATATTATGATGTCATTATATCAGTGTATTTCAATTGAGCCTTTTGACTCAAGAGGCTTTCAGCTTTCAGGAAGTAACCAAAAATACACAGGCAAGACATATTTGCTTATTATAACCACACCCGGGGTCTATTAGAGTAAAGCCCCTGATACACGTAGCAATGTTTTCATCAATATCAACCAGCAATGACCAGAGGCGTCAATTGGGTATGGCTAGGTATGGCAGTTGCCATACCTTGGCAAAAATAAAAAAATCAATTCATGACTGGTGTCTTGCACGCGTGAAGGCACAAAAAGATTAATCCAATGAAGCTGCCAATGGCCCTACCCAATTTACGCCTCTGGTCGTTGCTGGTTGATATTGATGAAATAATTGCTACGTGTATCAGGGGCTTTATGTTAACTCCATAGACACATACAAAACAGAAAAGGCACAAAACTACAGCTCCACTCTTTAAGACTATGTATAAATCAGGCTTAAGTGATTAGAATCTTCTTTGGGTCGACACTACATTTCACTTACTGTGTATCAGTCTTTTAAATGGGCAGCTGCTCCTTGTTACACTCAACTTTTATCTGTTTGGACAAAGATAAGCTCAGGTCAGAGGTGGCTGATAACTAACGCCGTCCAGTCCGAGGAAGAGATCCAGTCCGTGATCGGACACTTTGTTGGCGGGATGGCCGCGCTGTGACGGCCGCATGACTCAGCAAGGTCAACGTCTTGGATCAAGTAAAGTCCCGCTGTGTCCTCAGCACAATGGCACAGCCTAATATTGGCACCAGAACGGCTACTTATCTTCGACGCCGAAGAACTTTTGCACAGGAACTTGGCCTCGGGCCTGCACTAAAGCACTCTGGTGGTTAAAGCTTTGATAGTCGTAAATATCCTGCTAATTAGGAGTCACTCGTCACATACGCAAGAAGTTGTGCTTGTTCATGCTCAAGTGAGATTGCGGTGACTAACCATTTGCAATTTTACAATTCATGCCATGAACCCTATTCAACACATAACAGGGCTTTACAACTTATTCATAGAGTGAAGCGACTTTTGCTTGGATTGTTGTAGTGTCATTTCATCTTACATGGAGCTGATTAAAACACCAGCAAGACAAGAAACCCATGTGGCCTCAGATGTTTCAGTGTGATCTCATAATTACATCCTAGATAACTGAAAGATATACAATATTAATTAGAGATGAGGCATGTAACTTAAATAACTCAATATTTTCTACAGAGGCTGGCATGCAACACTCCTCCTAGAGAAATGGACATAATTTGTTAGCCTCATAGATAGCTATAATTGCCTAACTCACTTTTGACATTTTTGCCTATAGCTCTATTCTCCTAACACTGCTGCATCATTGTGGCTTATTGCCCATGTCCTAAAGCCAATCAGAAAGCTTTTTACATTCCAAAATCACTTTCTACCTACTAAGTTAAGCGCCTTTCAGATGCGGCGCGGATGCCGCGTCCTAGTAATTCATTTTCAATGAGAGGCGGGTGATTATTTTCGCTGCGCGGAGAAGTTGAGGAACGGTAAGGCGATTATTTTTGATTGTTGCAAGTAGGCCTATTCTGATTACATTTGCAATGAGGCAGGGTGAAGCAGTAATGTTAGTAGAGTAGAGACATTTTTGCCTAAGCCACCTTGATCAGTGGTTCCCAAAAGATGTTTGCACGGGACCCAAAATAGTGAAAATAGCCGATCTACAAGCTCATATTGTTCAGCTCATACAAGCTCAGTAGTGAAAATAGCCGATCTAGCTTGTAGATCGGCTATTTTCACAAATTCTTAATTCGATTTTTTTTATGTATGGATACATAATATTACATATTTTATTTTTATTTGTATTTTGGGGAGGAGAAATTCTTTTGAAATATACATGTATATATTTTTTTAATGTAGGAAAAGAAAATGTGTTTTTTTTTTTTTTTTACTTGTGACCCATACCAATTGGTCAGTGACCCACTAATAGGTCCACGAATGGGTCCAGACCCACTGTTTGGGAAACAGTGACCTAGATTTCTTATTTCTTCTCTCCTGAAACCCTTAAAAATATGACTTAACGACATCTGAGATCAAATGAGCTTCTACCAAAATGATGAAACAAAATCCTTATTTGACTCCTAGCTCTAGCTGCTCCTGACAGAGACAAGCTGTTTAATTACTTTGGCTGATCTAATCAATTCCATGCTAATCAGGGTTGATGCTTTCACCAGCATTTGTTAGATCCATCATTCTGTTTGTGTGACGTTTTCTCAAATAGCATACATTTACCAATTGGACTGGGGCCTAGTTAACAAATTAATTAAGTGTACGATCAGAGATATACAGTACAGGTACGTTTGACCAGGAAGATCACTCTGTTAAGAATCCGTCGATGTAACGCAAGTTGTGTCGCCAAGTGATCTCTCGAATAAATTAATGTAGTTGTGCTTTGACTCAAACACATAACTACAGTAATCATAACAGGAACCCATGTGGAACAGTTGAAGTTCAACTGGGACTTCCGTATCAAAGATCAAGCAAGCAGAACACAGCTTGGCTCAGTTGTGTCGATTTCACTTAAGGGCTTGATATACTTTGTAAGCTTGCAGTGTGGCAAAATAACAGATTTTCAAGCACACATTACATTGCAGGGTGACCCATGGTGAGCTTGTAGATCGGTTATTTCCGATGCGCAACGCGATGCACACAGCCAAGTATGACTCAGCGTTTAGTGGCTCAGAAAGCAGGGCTGAAAGAAGTTCAAGAACCAATTGCTTCATGACTGTTTTATCAAGTAGAGCCTGCTAAATATAAGTTATGCACACAGAAAAGTATTAAGTAAATTACCCTTCTGAGAATGACATTGACAAAACAAGTGGAAGAGGCCCATCTCCATAGATAAAGCAACACACTCACACAAACAGACCAAACACAGAGGGTCTTTTATTGTTATGGATTTGGACCGCCATGAACCAGCACACAGACAAATTGGATTAGCACAGCTGTTAGAGAATTAAAACACCCCCTGCGTTTTAATTAGGCAAGAGCCCAACTGCACATCTAAACCATCCCTCTAATAACTGCATTTTCATCTCTGCCCTCATACTTACCAGGAATCATACATGTCATTCTTGACGGGTATGTATGAAGCAAAACTAGATCATAGGATAATCAGCTGACAATATTTGCAAAATAAACCACATAGACTCAATGTGGGGTATTTGTCTTTAACACCCTTGTGGGGACATGGCTTTGTGTGTGCACCCCAGAGTTGTTAAGCTTAGAGTTTTAAGTCGCTTAATCCAGAATTTAGATATAGATTTTATCAGACACATTGATTTTTAAGCACAAATCTTCTCTTCTGGGGGTCCCTGGCACAAAATATTTTCAGATGGGGGTCGTTGGCCAAATGCATATATCAATTTGGGTGTTCTTGGCACAAACACCTTTGAGAATTAATGATTTAGTTGGAAGGCATTTGTAGGTCTTAGGTCTTAGTGGGTTAAAGTGAAATACCTGACTTGGGTCGCCAGAGAGATTGGTTGAGTTCATGTACTGAAGGTCTGCGCTGCTGTAGCTTCACCCGAGCGCGTGGGTCTGTCTGCTCTGTTCTTACAGAGTGAGTTATGTAAATCCTCCACCCATCTGGGGAATGTACTCTAGAGTAAAAGCAGCCGATTGAGGACAAGAGGGCGAGATGCTAGATCTGGAGAGACTTTCAAAGCAATGCTCTTTCTCCGGGAAAGCTTAGGCATATATATTTCAATCGAGTTTCTTTTCTCAGTTTATTAGAAGTGCAGTATATTCTACGTCTTTTAAACTGAAGATCAAATGGAATATGCTGCTGATTGTTCCAACTTATATCTGGCTATATACTGTATACAGTAGTAAGGCTGCACTCTCAATACTCATTCTGTCAGTGGTGAAAATAGCGGGTGGTAATGGCGTTGCAATTATACAAACCTGTGCTAATGTAAACTTGGTCTGATTCAGTCTGAGAGGAACACATCCAGAGATGGAGAAGTTAAATGACAGACATGTAATGTCAAGCTTTCTTTAGCAATTCTCTGGCATCTGATGGAGCAATTTTGTGAATAATGAGGTGATGCCATGGTTGCAAACTCATCACAGACTTGAGCTTCTTGCTTTAACTTGAACTCTCTGACTAACGAAAAATCTTGTGGGCGGCAGTGGCTCAGGATGCACAGCGGCTGCTTTGGAAAATGGAAGGTTCCCAGTTCGATCCCCCAGAGTTAGTGTCAAAGTGTCCTTGAGCAATACGCTTGAGCCCCTAATCGCTCCTGGTTTCCTCTGCTGTCAGTGTGTGAATGTAAAGCACATTGTAAAGTGCTTTGGATAAAAGTGCTAATGCAATATACTTTACATTTACCATTTAGGCCATGTTCTGAAAAGAAAATAGAATTAGAAAGTTGCAATTCTGGGAAATTGCAAGTGTGGTTGCACGGATGCAAGTCGCGAGGAATCCACTGGAACATGAATTCCGTCTTACCAGAGCCTTGTATTGGAGAGTTCTGCCAATGCGGGGCCAGAAACAGTGCCGGTCACGTGGTTCATGTAACTCGAAAACCTTTCAATGCATTCTGTAAACTTTCGGTTCGTGCTTTGTCAGTATACGCCAATAGATGTGTATTTAGTCTTAGATGAATGAAGTGAATGGAGTTGCCCGACTCTCCAATAGAGGGTTCTGTGTCTTACCATTTACGGTATATATTATATTGTAATGGCAAGTGAAGCATGACCAAAAGCTTAACTTTTCTGTTGTGCAAAGGTTAACAAAAGGCAGGTTCACTTTGCTGGCAACAAATTATCTGACCTAGAACAATAGTATGCTGCTGCCAATAGCACACTAATTAAGGAATAGAAAATAGAATGAAGTCAGACATTTTCCCTTTAAATGTCCATTACTGTGGTTTCACCCTCAGCTAACCATTATTTCCTCTCCAAAGCCCACATCCTGGGCTTCTGGACCATATATTTGTGGATCATCTATGTATATCTTTTGCTAACCCAGTGGGTGAGGTCAGGCTCACAACGCTAAGGGCAGCCTGCCCTCATCCCTGCCTGTCTGCTTGTGGCTGGAAATGCAACTGGTTCTAACCACTGAGGTGAAGAGCGAGCCGCTCACTAAAAAGACAACCGCAGACCGAGAGGTCCACAGCCACGTTGGGGGCTGTTCCACTAACTGACCCATCTTCGACCGAAGCTGAGCGGGTAGAGAGGCTGTCTGGGAATAGGCTATAGGGTGTGCCAATATGTAGTTCTAGAGCGGCCATTTCTTGGGTCAACACAGCCTTACACAGGTGTTCTGATTGGAGTAGAGCATTAGTTCTATGCCAATCAAACAATTGAAACACCTGTGTTTGACCCAATAATACTAATGTAGGCTCTGTTCCATTCTGGTCAAACAGAGTCAGGGTGCTGATATTGTGCACGTTGGCTCACTGGAAACACTCTGCTACACCAGTTGGTCTCAAAGTGTGGTCCAGGGACCCTCCAATTCTTGGGGGGGTTCCAAATGACCCCTTAAAAGGTGTGTAACTCTTGAGTGTAAATGGAACCAAATGTGGTTCCATTTGTACACTCTCAGAGTTATGGGGGTCCTTGAAATGAAAGGTTTGAGAACCACTGTGCTACATGAAATGGAACAGAGCCTCATTAGTATCATTGGTAACACGTTTGAAGGAAGTGAGAAGTGAACCAACTTCTCTCCAATATGGCTGCTGTGCATAGAGCCTTGGCCTTGGCTCGCCCAGTCTATATCTACGCAAGTGTCCCTGAGCAAGACATTTAACCCCTAACATTGCACACACCTGAGCAGCCATCTGCTGGGCAAATGCCGAAAAGTGAGTTCCTCTCCCACAGTCACCACCAGTAAATCCCCCCCTTTCTTAATTTGGTTGGAGTTCCAAGAAAGACTCCCTTGATTGTCTCTGAATGAGTGATGGTGGCGTACCTGCCTTGTAATGGACATTGGTAATTCCCATGGTAATAACTCTAGTAGTAGCTGCAAGGGAATGTTATGCTTGCTAATAGCTTTATGCAGATGAGCGCTTCTTTCCCCCCAACTCAGCAGCTTTAATGTTTAACGTAAATCAAACCATAGTAGAGCAACGATAAGATTCAGTGCTTTCAGGTGTCCCTATTTTGGACCTGTCATTATAAGCGTACATTTTCAATTGTTCAAATGTTCAGCTCACAACACACCACATCGCAACATGTTGGGAGCTTGTAGATCGGCTATTTTTTACTATTCGGCGTGGTTAGTGAAACTCACAGTGCGGTTGGGTTTACTGCACTCTGAGGGAACGCGGACATTATTTGTTGGCCGGCGGATCTCGCCGCGTCCTCCGACGTCTCAAAATGACGCAGAGGGGTATGACTCCTGCTGCTGTCTGCTTTGAGTAAATGAGGAGGGACATGACTCCCCCTGCTGTCTACTTTGAGTAAATGAGGAAGTGATCCACGGTGGAAAACGACTGATAAATCATAGTGATTTTATCATTATAATGGATAAGCCTAAACAAACCAGTTCACATGAACAATACTGATGTAAAATAAGATATCTGAACGGCTACATTTATTTATACAATTAAAATGTCATGAGCCAGCACAGTTATAGGGGGGTTTGCCCAGACTTCTTTTTCTTCCGATCACCAAAAGAAGTCTGGGTTTCCGAGGCTAGGTTTACTGTAGATGGGTTGAAATGCATTCTACCATAAGATATGGACCTCTCTGCAGCCACATTCCACTCGTAATCTCATCAAAAGCCATCGGAAAGATCTGAGTTATTATTTATTGCCATTGCAATGCTATATAGCCCAAGGTAATGTGTTTTGGAGGCTGGAAAGTGCCAAGTGTTTAGCATGAACCAATTTGAAGGGTGAATGGACACATTAACTGCTTCGAGCTGCATCTGTATTGTATGTCATTTATTTAAGATGTGGGGTTATTAAAGAAATGTATATTTTCTACCATTTATATAATTTCTTTTTCATACACATTATATTATATAAATACACTGTAAAATCTTCAATGTTTATTTATACTCTGACTTTAAGTGTACAAATGTAACCACATGGACACTCACAGGTCCATATGGTAACATTTGCATACTCTGAGTTCAATTGAAACTTAGGATTTACTGTGTACTATGTACTGACATCTGAATCACTGATATAGTAGGGTAGCTAGTTTGCAATTTTGCTTGTATATCTCCATATTTGAACAATTATTCTTACAAGACTGTCACACAAAAGTAGCGAAAATTCACAGTACTGTACCTACGCGTGTCCCAATGTGACGCGTTGTGATCGAGCTTGTCAAATATTTTTACTATTTTCACTACTTTTTTATATTGTCTAAAGAAACAATGTACGACATTAAAGGTTTCCTTCTGACAGCAGCGTTCTGATTTGAATTAGTTGGAATACTGTGACCTCTATGTAAGGCATCACTAAAGGCAGACAAAGTGTGTATTGGACTCCAAGATGCTACAGCAAATGATCACTTCTCATGTGATGCACAGCTTTGCTACAAGACAGTTGCCATGGTTGTCTGACCAATACATTATGGCATCTACAGTGTACCTTTATACAGAAGATCAAGAGGGACCAGAAAGCTGCAATTCTGGGAAATTGCAAGTGTGGTTGCTGTTTTTGCATTTTCCAATTCAAGTCAATGGGAAAGAGGTTACTAATACTCTATAAAGTTGGACAAGTACTTTTAAGTGTGGTTGCCTATGACAACCACACTAAAAAGACACATAACCAGCCAACCACAGAGTGCATGGCGACTATTCATTCAAGCATCTTTGCTACTCCTCCAGGTCAGCATCAGACACATGCACTCTTGTACGAGTGTCTGAGCTATTTGTTGTGATGAGAGACGATCATTTGGATCCCTTCCTAAATGGGCCTTTGAAGTCTTAGTGTATTACATTGTGTTTTTCAATTTACACGCTTTGAAAACAAGACAGCCTTGAAAAATTGCTTCTCTGTAATGTGCACCTCTAGTCCCATGCGATATACCCAGCCGTTATTTGTCCTCGGCGAGGGCTCTATCTTTCCTAGGGATTATGCAGCATCTGACCAATCAGGGCAGCTGAAGTGCCACCGCACAATGAACTGGCACTGCAAGTGCAAGTGACCTTGCTACTTAAAGAACTCATGGACATGGTGTGTGTGTGTGTGTGTGTGTGTGTGTGTGTGTGTGTGTGTGTGTGTGTGTGTGTGTGTGTGTGTGTGTGTGTGTGTGTGTGCGTGTGCATGTGCGTGTGCGTGTGCGAGAGCATGTGCGTGTGTGTGCACGACTCTGATTTGATTTGATTCGTATTACTTTGATGGGTAAAATAACTGATTGGGAGTCAATTCAATTCAAAGGAGCTTTATTGGCATGAGAAAACAACATTGCCAAAGCAAGTGTCAAAATAAAATAAAAACACTACTGTGTTTACTGTGATTCTGGCATTGAATATGCAGAGCAGGTGGGGAAATGAGTCTGCCAGATATCCTTTCAGCAGTCAGTCAACCAGCTCATGACCCAAACTGTTCCTTGTTTAGAAGGAATCGTTGAAGATTATAAGCTGTCAAAAGAATTTACTGGATGTTAGACTCTAATCAGGCTAAAAGCTACAAGTTCCACATTATACAATAAACTAGACCAGGGGTCTTCAACAGGGGGTCCAGGACCCCTAGGGGGTCCCCAGAGTTAGTACAGGGGGTCCTCCAAATCTTTGAGTGATAATTTTTTTTTCTCCTTTTTTAATTAACCACTTGAACCCTAGCATCCATATTCTGAGAACTTTTGCCAAAGATGGCATATCTACAAGATCACAACGCCTCACAGTGAGCTTGTTGATCGGCTATTTTTGGCAAAGAGCTTTGCTGTAGAGAGGAAAAAGAGCAGACTAAGTACAGAGTGAAAGGTCAAGCTTATTAAAGGAGCTATAGTCAACTTTTTCTTGAAAAACGGATGCTAAAATAAAAATAATGTTTCGAAAATATTAAAAATAAGCTTCATTTATGTGTTTCTATTCAAAAATGACCACAAAAAGCGTAAAATAATGATAAAATAATAATTTTAGCCATTGTCAGACCGACACTTTTTTTACAGTCTATTCTATAGAGGATGTAAACAAAGTGTTGGCCCTACAATGACCCTACCCCTACCCTAACCCTCTACAGGAAGGGACTGAGCAAGGTCCTTCAATGTGTGCAACAGGTTGGCAGACATACTGTATACTATATTGTACGTATACTAGAGGTTCGCGGGCCTTCGGCCCGCTCACATCTACAGTCCACGCCCGCAAAAAAAAAAAAGGAAAAAATTAAAAAAAAGGGAAAAAAAAGAAATTAAAAAAAAAAAAAATGGGGGGGGGGGGGGGGGGGGGGGGGGGGAGAAGTGACTGTTAAGCCTCTGCTATTTCTCTGCAGCAGGCACATGCAAACACAGTGGTGTCAAATTTCACTCTCTCTCTCTCTCTCTCTCGCTTGCCCGCACCCCCTCCCCTGTTGCCTCCTCTCTCTCGTGCTTAGCGAATGAGCGGACGGCATAGGGTTAGGGGCGGTACTCCTTACGTCCTAGACGACTACCTATGAGTTGAAGTCGATGTAAAGGGGGCGTGAAGTGGGATGCGGCTCTTAGAGGAATGTATATATAAGATTATCCAGCTGCTCACTGTTGAAGGCTGGTTGATGCTGTGCATAATGAATCACGTATTCACAGTTGATAGTCTGTACGGTATAATAGGCCTAATTAATAGTCACTGGCAATAGATGTGTGTACACATTCACTGGTTATAAATTGTGCATTTACAGTAAATACTGCTAGAATATACTGTACACGTGTTTACCTTTGGTATCTGTCCCTACTCTTGCTACCCTGTATTTCATACTCATTGCTGTTGTTGCTGTGACACTTGAATTTCCCCACTGGGATCAATAAAGGTATATCTTATCTCATCTATTGCAGCACGGATTTGAGCTTTGAACAGAAAGCCGTGTTGATGCTTGGTAAATGACAACAACGATGGCGATGAGGTTCCTAAACAGGCACCATAGTTAGAGACACAGAGGAAGCATGGCTTTAGAATGCAGGGGATTCTGGCATTGCCTTGAAAGAGCGCTCATCCTCAATTGTTCCTTTCAGCTCCCCGAAGCGGCACTGCTTTACTCTGATATCAAATCATTCCTTTCACAGCCTCATTGACACACACCTAGCATGAAAGAAAAAAAAAAGAAAAAAAAAAATATATATATATATATATATAGAAAAGGCCATTGGCATTATCAATAGACTATCTGCAGGGTACGGGCCCTTTTCTTCAGGGTCTTTGGCAATAGAAAGCACAAAGGTGCCATTACTGTATAGCTTTGCCAAGCTTAGCAATTACAGCTGTGCGTCTTGAGGAATCCGGTTCGATGAAATAGGTCAGTTTTCATGCTCAGTAAATTCTTTTCATCTTGGGTCCACCAACAAAGAAAACACATAACAACAGAGGTATGCGGTATGAAGGATGAAACTGAATGTCTCTGTACTGAAGTGGAAGTATAGCCACAAAGCAATTTCTGTATGGGGGGGGAAATTACAATAAAAAAAGGTCTATGAATACACAACACAGGTGATAAAAAGTTCCCTCAGGACATGATCAGATCATAGTCTCGACTCTGATGTGATTCACTTTGTCTTTATGATTATAATTACATCTAACGATGCTTCTCCTCCATTCACGTTTGGTGAACGTAGCCTTGACCAGGAAAATTTGATGTCTTCAGGCGGTAACCATCGATCATCAGGTGTTTCGATCCGTGAACCCTCCGGCCTCCGCTACACCCTCCTGATGGCCGGGTCGGCAGTGGTGGCCAAATCACTGCCCATCTCCTCCTCCTGGCCAAGGCTAAACTCCCCTCTCCTGCTCTATTTGTTTTTCCCCAACAAGAGGCTCCTCTGGGGAGATATTGGGTGGGTCCCTCCTGAGGTCTTGAGGTGACACAGGTGCGTAGAGTTCTCCAGTACTGTGGGGTTATTCCTGCCTGGAGTTCTCCTTCGTCTCACCAACCAAGTTGTGCGCTGCACCTGTGACCCCTCTTCTCCACACTTGGTCCTTTATAATGATAATAATGGAGCCATAAGAAATGTCAAGAGGCTTTAAAGCTTCATATTCCCAGACAAAAACAAAGAAAAAAGTCAATTTCACAGATGAAGAAAAATTACCTTTTGGGTCGCATGGCAAAAGCAGCATCCATTCGCATTGTCTTGCCATACTTTTTGACTATTTCCTTCACATAATGAAGAGGTCATCGTCAGGTCAGGTAACCAGGCAACAGCCCTTGATGGAGGTGTGCTTTGCAGTGATGCTGAGAGCACATTTTGATTTGTTCACTCTCATAAGATGGAAGAAGGTTGAGGGGGCTATGCAAAAACGCTGGGTCACAAAGACTGGGCTCTTTGAAGAGGGACTTTTCTACTCTTCACTTCTATCTAGAAGCTATTCTGAGACTGCAGTTTGCTGTCCCCAACTCCCACCTCATTCGAATGTGGGCTGTGTGACATATGGTTTGGGACATGGCTTTCGGAAGCTGGCTCGGGGAGTTTCTGCCTAGAATTGGGTCACAAAGATTGGTGGGTTTGGAGAACTGATGTGCTGCACAATTGTTCTGGTTAATGAATAGCTGTGAATATATGTTGTGCCATGTGTCATATCTACTGTGATTGTGTTTGCTGCGTGCTGTGTCATGCACGTACATTGTATGTACTGTCTACGTGGACATATCTGCATGGTACATTCAAATGCATCATAGGAGTCCAGGATCAAACTGGAGGGGTTATGTTTACCCAGCAACTCCTCGACTCATCATCATCATCATCATCATCAAGTACGGTAATAGCAGGATCTGTGACTGAAACCAGATAAAGACTACAAACGGTGTCTTTGATGCCTCCTTATAGGGCATGTTATCGCAAAAAAATGCTTTTCCGCTAATGCACGTTAGTACAGAAACAACACACAAATAACACAGATTTGTTTGTTTATGTCCTCTGCAGTTATTGCGACCGTAAGGTCGCAGTTTAGTATGAAAACCTCCACCGGCCGTCCGTCGGTCACACGTGCGGTCGACCGCACGTCACACGTGGATGAGGTCACGATGAGTCATCTATGCCCAAATATAGATTTCTAGGTCAGATGGCCCATAGAGTTTGTGATGTCAAACCTAGCAACCCAATATAAACAAACCTGATGTCAGACCTGAAGTATCCTTTTATACCCATATATGGAGATACAGAGATCTCCATATATGGGCATATTAGAAAGCCCATATATGGGCATATACGGATGACATCAGGGATATCCATATATGGGCATAAAAGGGACAAGGGCTTACAGTTAAGAGATCTCCATATATGGGCATATCAGAAAGCCCATATATGTTCATATACTGATGACATCAGGAATATCCATATATGGGCATAAAAGGGACAAGGACTTACAGTTAAGAGATCTCCATATATGGGCATAAAGGGACAAGGACTGTTACAGTAGATATAGAGATGTCCATATATGGGCATAAATGAACAAGGACTGACAAACACTGAGATCTCCATATAACCTATGGGAATATAAGGGACGAGGACTGTCAGCTTGTAGACCTATTTTCTAAATATTGTTGTACATTAAAAACTTGAAATGGGTCGTTCTGCATAGTACTTGGGATTTGTTGATGTAAATGTTCACATAGAGTGTAATAATTGGTAAAACAAACTTTTGGCCTATTTGTGGAGATAAGCGACCAGCGGTCGCTTATCTCCCGATTAGGGAGTCTTACTGGTTGTAATATTCTCTCCCGGCAAAGGCATAGATAGAAACAGTCTGTAAAATCTCGGGACAGATGAAGACAAATGAAGTCACAGTGCCCCGTTGCGATTGTTTTTCTGTTTGTCAATTTGAAGATTCCTTGATCGACAGCTGATGCACCTGCCATAATGGCTGGGCAGTAATTGTCTCATTTTGTTGTGATCATCGAGGTAATCTGGACTTATAGTCAAGGTGCTTGAATCACAACACAGGAGGAGGAGGAGGAGGAGGAGGAAAGAACCAGAATTGGTTACAGTGCCCTTTTTAGATTAGATCATCCAAATTATATTTGATCCACTTGGGGGCCGGGGCTTTATAGGGTGGATTCACGTCTACATTTTGGTGTGGCAGTGAGTGGCCTTTCATGTGACACCTCTGTTACAAAGGGGACAGAGGAGGTCACAGTAGATACGTCTACTTCTCTCTTGGGGGCAGAGAGAGAGAGACGCAGAGCTGAGCGACATAATGCCCTTTCACCCTACTGTGCCCTTGCTCAGTACAGCAGTGACAGTGAGTGGCAGTGATGGAGATGATGACCCGGTGTGACATGGGCTGTACTGTAGCTCTGACCCTTGTTCTCTGGTGGCCCCTGGCCCCCTGCACTCCACATGTCAACACAGCCCTGCCTAGCTGCCATCAATGCAGAGCCAGCGTGCTGGCTTGCTGTCACTCTGTGGTCTGCATGACTTCTGGTGCTGCTTTATACTGTACTGCTGGTTCTACTGTGTAGCGGTAGCTACATATCAAAATATACTGTAGCTTTAAAAAATCTCCCTTTTGTTTTGTATTACTGACCATTCCCATGTTGTAAAGCACTAAAATTGGCTTTTAGGAAAGTGCTATACTGTATAAATAAAAAGTGTCTTGTGATTACTGTAAGAGGATTCTTTGTGACATAGAAAACAGGATTTCTTACTGAACTTGAGACAACAATCATCTGTATTGTACTGTCGTCACTTTTTCTCGTTAACTTTGCTGACTGCACTGTAGCACAGCACAACATTCATCTTATTATGTCTATCTAGATGCCTGTTCTTTCCTTATCTGTTTGTTTACCAGGCAGCTGCAGGCTTTTGAAAAGCAGGAGAATAATAATAATAATACGCTATTCCAGTATGGTCACACAGTTGCCTCTTTTTATTAGCAAGAAACCGTGGTTGAGGGAAAAAAGCTGAGATGCCCCCTATAGACAGCCCTTGTCAGAATCTAGCATCCAGTTGTACCTTATAAGCATTCAGGTATGAGTTGATCTCTCTAAACATACGACTGCACTCCTGCTGTCATGTTCATGGAGGGCCAATCCCTGTCTTCCCGGGGTTGATTCAGAACCTGACACTGAGCTCCTCATTCCTTTTGTCTCTGCCACACGTTGAGGATCAAGGCTTTATCTCCTGTCAGACAGACCACAAGCTGAATGTTGGCCCTGCAAAGACACACAAGGGCATCCTTTTTTCTTGTGGGGGGTGCAGGGGGGTTGGATTTCAAAGCACAATATTCCCACTAAATCAACGTGTTCACCGCCTGCTATACCGTGGCCACTTTCAACTTTCCCCGACATTTTAAAGACATCTTAAAAAAACAAGTTCAAGTCCCGAATGATCTTGTAGATCGACTATTCCGCACTATGCCGTCACACAAAGTATAAAATCGGTCTTACTGTAAGTGGCTAAGCTGACATGTGCTACTCTCCGGGCTATTTTTTACCAAATGTGCCAGGCTTGGCTGGGAGAAGCTGTCGGTTGTCTGTCGCTTGGCTACTCAGCTAATTCCCGTCCAAGGAGACGAGTGAGGGGATAGACCCGTCATACTCCAGCTTCCCAGAGATGTAATTATAGCAACCGAGGAGCTCAACCCCGGCAACAGTAAGCCACCACTGATGTGCCGCACCACTCGGGTCCAGGCTCTCCTCAAGAACGCATGAAGGAGCCAAGCCACTTGTCGGTTGTCGAGCAGGGGCGTAAATTGGGTATGGCAGGGCAGGGGTATGCAGCTGCCATACCTTGGGTCCAGGGGGGAAAATAAAAGTTATTTTTAAATATAAATCCATGAATGTCTCTTTGTCTATCTGTTATGGTTATTATGTTGTTAAATTACAGTAAAATAACTACAAATGCAAAATTTAACAAAATGGTCACTTCAACAAGGTATTATAATTGTATTCTCCCCATCTTGACAAAATGGTATATTCCCAGGTTCCGCAGGTCAGCTGCACAGGTGCAATGCATTATTGTTAATTGTGGCACATTTACTAACATGCCAAGTTTACCTGCACTTGAACAACCGTTCCAGGCTGCCATATCCAGCCCAAGAAACCATAGAAACAGGGGAAAAATAGAATGAACTTAAAATAAATGTATCATGCCTGTTGCTAAGGTATGCTTCGCGCGCGTGCAAGACACCAGTCAGTTGCCATACCTTAGCTTTTTCTGAACTGACGCCACTGTTGTCGAGGGAGAGGGTTGCCTCCTAATTCCTCCAATAGGGTATCTTCCACAGCCAAGACAGTTCGAGACAGTTGAGAGAGAGAGAGAGAGAGAGAGAGAGAGAGAGAGAGAGAGAGAGAGAGAGAGAGAGAGGTAATGAGACGGGCCTGTCTCCATATCCACTGTTCATCCTTTCCATTATGCCTCTGCCCCATGTACAGTATATTTCTTTAACCACAATTTCCCAATGTTTTTTATTCTGTCAAACTGTATGGGTTTTCACAAATCAGAATAACTTTCATTTCCTCCTCTTTTCAGAATCACTAGGCAAGTACGTTACAATAGTTCAGGATATTTGACCAATAGTCACTGGTGTTGAAACAACTTAGAGTAACACACACAGTGAATGTACTCACATACATAGTACACAAATGAACGCAAAAACCGAATAACACAAATGCACAAAACAGGGTTGTGTTTCTGAGGGTGCCAGGTGAGAGTAATTGAACATAATTGCACTGGGAGAGAGTGCGCTGCAGCGCAAAACAATTGCTATAAAACATTTTTGAAAACCTTTGGCAATATAATCTCTCTGACCCCAGAATGCAAAGTGAGGCATAATATAAGCCACATAATAAAGACCACACCTGAGCCTTCCGAGACATTACCCATAACACCGTAAAGCAGTGTGGTGTTTGTGGTTTGTGTCTCCAGTCGTGTCTGGAACCCACAGACAAGGGTTTTTGCGCCAGTCCCTCTGGCTGTGTGTGTGTGTGTGTGCGTATGTTTGTGTGTGTGTTTGTGTGGCTGTGAATGTGCGTATGTGCGTGCAGGTGCACGCGTGTCATTTACAACAGTGGCGTCAGTTCAGAAAAAGCTAAGGTATGGCAACATGACTGGTGTCTTGCACGCGTGCCTTCGTGCAAGACACCAGTCATGTTGCCATACCTTAGCAACAGGCATGATACATTTATTTTAAGAAGTACATTCTATTTTTTTCCCCCGTTTCTACGGTTTCTTGGGCTGGATATGGCAGCCTGGAATGGTTGTTCAAGTGCAGCTAAACTTGGCATATTATATATAGTAAACGTGCCACAATTAAAACACCTTCTAAGCCGCGGCAGAACCCCCTGAACCCCGGTACTGCCGTGCAATCAGCGTTTTATTTATAAACATATTTTAAAAAACAAACACACCAAATGATAAACAACGCGCGCGGGTCGTTCAGTGCAAGCCAGCAGGACGTGCACACACTACGTGTTTGGGCGGCCACTTACTTAGAAGCTGCTGCTGGCTGTATTTCTGCCGTTCATTTGCATGGAGCGAGATGGGGTAATCCGCGAGAAAAAACAGCGTTCGAAAGTACATTACGTCCTCGTCGCACGCACATCGATCTAATTCCATGTATTCCACTCATTCCGAAGCCTTGATTTCGCCTGTCGTCTGGTCGGTATACTAGGGGGGATGGGCTAAACCAGGCTGCAGCACACACAGTGAAGGGGAACGTAATGGCCGCTCGTGGAGCCAGTGGCAGAGCCAGCCGATGACGTCATCACGTTTCTGACGTGATCCGATTGCACAACGTCTCTTAAAGAGACAGAGCACGACCTGCGACTGTATTTTTCAAAAAATTATGATTAATTTCATAAATTACGGCGAAGTACGGGAATAGACGATTGGCTGATGGGACCCAGTAGGAAGTCCGAGGGAGTGCGGCCAGGCTTAGAAGGTGTTAACAATAATGAATTGCACCTGTGCAGCTGACCTGCGGAACCTGTGAATATACCATTTTTTTCAAGATGGGGAGAATACAAGTGTGGAGAATATAATTATAATACCTTGTTAAAGTGACCATTTTGTAAAATTTTGCATTTGTAGTTATTTTACTGTAATTTAACAACATAATAACCAGCACATACCCTCTGGACCCAGGGTATGGCGGCTGCATACCCCTGCCATACCCAATTGACGCCTCTGATTTACAATATGTGTGAGACTGCATTCATAAGCGTGTGAAACGCAAACATGATCAGACCTGGCACTATGAGTCTTCCTGAGGTGTCTGTGTCTTTATACTATAGAGTCGTATACTAGTCACCCAGACAGTAATTGCAGTACTGTAACTGCAGCCAGCTCGTATTCATTGCGCAGAGAGGGGCATGTGCCGTCCTGCCCTCACGCATAATACATTCCCAAAATGGAAAACTGTCCTCCGTATGCCCCCCCCCCCCCCCAAACCTCTATAAACAGTAGGGGAAACTAATTTTCATTGCCAGTGTGTCAGTATCGAACCATTTTAGATTAATTTGAGTCCTTGATGCATGACATTGGTGCCACTGCCTCACATTTCCTGCTCTCGTGGGTGACATGTGTCTCATAACGATCTCCCCTCATCTTTGCCATTTTGTGGCGGGCGGCCGGGACGTGCTCCTTCGGCCCTGATTTCTCCTCACCCTGCACGGCGTCACAAAGGGGGGAAAAGTGGGACTAGGGCCCAAGGTGGAGGGGCCTGGAATTCTTTTATACTTTAGCTATTGAAAAATTGCAGATATACAAGCTCACAGCACGGCACTGTAGATCTGCTACTTTTGAAAAGTCGTGCAAATGTGTGCAAATCTTTCAATATATGTATTTTTTGAGTGAACTTTTGTAACTCAAATTTTGATTCGGGGGGTCCATGGCCAAATACAGATCATTTTGGGGGTCCTTAACATGAAAAGGTTTGAGCACCACTGACATGGGAACAGGTTTTTCAAAAAACATAAGAAGGATTTGAAATATTCAAAGACTTGCACAAATGTTCATGATTTTTCAAAAATAGCAGATCTACAAGCTCGCAGCACGTGCCGCGCTGTGAGCTTGTAGATCTGCTATTTCTCAACAGTTAAAGCACAAAATAACGTGTAATAATGCGCTCCCAGTCTAAATGGGTTAAACCCCCTCCCCCTATGAAGAACATTCATGGGGGGCCCGCAGTGAATCCTTGTACCCAGGGCCCAGAATTTTGTTGCGACGCCCCTGTTCACATCCACTGTGCTGCAGCTGCCCACCTGTTCTCTTAATATGCTGAACACAACGTGCTCTTCCATCGATCCCTGCCGGCAGATGGTACGCTGACTGCAGGTCAGAAATAGGTCTTCATAGTGTATGAGTATCAGACAGAGAGAGAGAGAGAGAGCGTGTGTGCATGACCTGTGTGTGTGTGTGTGTGTGTGTGTGTGTGTGTGTGTGTGTGTGTGTGTGTGTGTGTGTGTGTGTGTGTGTGTGTGTGTGTGTGTGTGTGTGTGTGTGTGTGTGTCAGTGGTGTCAGCCAGTCAGCGTGTGATTGCATCAGTGGGCGTGTTGGTGTGGGTGGGTGAGTAAGTGAGCATTGTGTTTGTGTTACAGTATGTTACAGAGTGAGTGAGTGCATGGAGGTCAATTAGGTCATGAAATCTGCTCGTATGATGATTGTAAGTCGTGTGTACTCCCATGCATATTAGTTGCACTATTAAAGCTGCAATCCATACCTTTTCTTCTTTTTTATAAAATTATATAAAACTAGCCCTTACCCGTTCAAAGATATGAGCTCTGAAATGATGTGCAGTGTGTGGGTTATGGGTTGTGCACTGTGCACACTATATGAGGGATGGAAAGTAACTTTAACTGGTGCTTGCATGATAATGTGGAGGAGCATCAATGTAAAAAATCACACCCGTGTGAAGTGGAGCTGTGTGTGTGTGTGTGTGTGTGTGTGTGTGTGTGTGTGTGTGTGTGTGTGTGTGTGTGTGTGTGTGTGTGTGTGTGTGTAGATCATGTGTACCGATTTTTGTGACATTTGAAGAAAATGTGTAGGAAAAGGAGCAAAAAGTGTGTTTTGGAGAAAATTCAAGATGGCGGAAAATCTATCCTGGCGCAAATGGGCGTGGCCTATATGGGGAGATGCGTCTTGATCCAAGGAATCCAGGGAAAAAAGAATTTTAATTTTCCGATCTACGGTTCAAGAGTTACGGGGCAAAACGTAAAGTGGGCCGTTATAGCGCCACCATGAGGCCGAGTGATGTAATTATTTTTCGATTCATTCTTAAAATCATTATGAATCTCCTCTCCGAGGTTTGAAACTGTAGCTCCTATGGTTTACGAGAGAAAAATACTTGAAAGTGATTTCTTGCATTGTCCCATTATAAGTCAATGGGGACAATTAAGCGTCGTTTTTTGCCGATTACGTTGGCATGGTAAGGCGGATCGGAACGAAAGGTAATAGAACACCATTCCCGGCCGAGCCGCACATTTTGATGTATATATTGCGCGAGTGGCGTAAATGGTGCGGCACTAGTTACGCGCCGAAGTCAGGCTACATACACACAGACACACAGACAGACACACAGACACACACACAGACCCACACAGCCACGTATAGGGAGCTGCACACAGCTCCAAAAATACCCGTTTCGTTTAATGGCTACAGAGATACTGTGTACCGATCTGCATGATTTGATTTCAGTAAATTTACCCCCATTGATTCCAGATGGTGACCCGTTTCGAAACGGGTCACCATCCGAAATGAATGGGGTAAAATTTATTCTTATCACATTTATGTCTTAGGAATGTGACAAAAAACTAAAAATATTATTGAACTCTACTCTCTATGGCATGAGTAATCAATAGAAAAAATCACACCCGTGTGAAGTGGAGCTGTGTGTGTGTGTGTGTGTGTGTGTGTGTGTGTGTGTGTGTGTGTGTGTGTGTGTGTGTGTGTGTGTGTGTGTGTGTGTGTGTGTGTGTGTGTGGATCATGTGTACCGATTTTTGTGACATTTGAAGAAAATATGTAGGAAAAGGAGCAAAAAGTGTGTTTTGGAGAAAATTCAAGATGGCGGAAAATCTATCATGGCGCAAATGGGCGTGGCCTATATGGGGAGATGCGTCATGACCCAAGGAATCCAGGGAAAAAATATTTTTAATTTTCCGACCTACGGTTCAAGAGTTACAGGCCAAAACGTAAAGTGGGGTGTTATGGCGCCACCATGCGGCCAAATGACACAATTATTTTTTATTTAATCCTTGAAATCATTATGAACCTCCTCTCCAAGTCTTGAAACTCTAGCCCCTATGGTTTGCGAGAGACAAATAATTGTGGGCTCGCCTAAAGGCGAGCACACGTATGTTATCTTCATTATTTATTTCTATACTAGTCAGTATCCTCAAAACTTTGGCGCGCTTCATCTCTTAAACGCTTACACCTTTCAACACCATTCAAATTTTTATGTGTTCAGCTTACTGAGGACAAGTGTGCGTGTATTTTTCTTTTTGAAATGTTTTGTAGTATAAATATAAAAAAATAAAAATGTTTAACTTTAAGCACCCAATGCATTTCCAATGGGTTTAGTAGAGTGGAGAGAAGGATAATAGACCCATGTTTATGTTAAGGCGCTGTGGCTGCAGTGTTCACACTTCAGATATGCTATCTATATCATTGCGTTCACACAGGTCTGCTCTCTGATTTGATCCAAATGTCTAAGCTGTGTGATGTATAAAACTATAGTTATAGTTAAAACTATAAATAAATGTCCCTCTCCACTCTACTGATTACACAGCTGTGATCAAGAATCAAGTCCGGGCGATGGGATGTAAATCCCATAGCCATATATCCTAGAGCCCGCAGGGACAGTCAGCCATATTAGTGGTTGTTGTTGGTTGTCAGGGAGATATCAAAACCAATGCATTTCCAAGTCAGATCCACAAACACAATAAAAGCCATGCTCCACTCCTCAGTCTGGAGTGGCCACATAGAAGAACGCCTTGGTTATAGACATAGTGGAGGACAGATGTGATCTGGGATTGTTAGCCTACAGTATATGCACTCAATATACTCCACTACAGTTGGAGTCCATTTGACAGTTGCTGGTTCCCAAACACAGAATCAAAAATGTAGATCTAGAACACATAGAATATGTACAGTACAGTAAGGTTCAGTAGAGTACAGTAAAAGTACAGTAAGGTTCAGTAGAGTACAGTAAAGTACAGTAAGGTACAGAAAGGTACAGTACAGAAAGGTACAGTAGAGTACAGTACAGTAAGGTACAGTAAAGTACAATACAGTACAGTAAGGTACAGTAGAGTACAGTAAAGTACAGTAGAGTACAGTAAGGTACAGTAGAGTAGAGTACAGTAAAGTACAGTATAGTAAGGTACAGTAGAGTACAGTACAGTAAGGTACAGTACGGCACAGTAGAGTACAGTACAGTATAGTACAGTAAGGTACAGTAGAGTACAGTAAAGTACAGTACAGTAAGGTACAGTACAGTAAGGTACAGTAGAGTACAGTAAAGTACAGTAAGGTACAGTACAGTAGAGTAGAGTAAAGTACAGTACAGTAAGGTACAGTAAGTTACAGTAGAGTACAGTAAAGTACAGTAAGGTACAGCAGAGTACAGTAAAGTACAGTACTGTAAGGTACAGTACAGTACAGTAGTGTACAGTAAAGTACAGTAAAGTACAGTAACGTACAGCACAGTAAGGTACAGCAAGATACAGTAGTGTACAGTAAAGTACAGTACAGTAAAGTACAATACAGTACAGTACAGTAAGGTACAGTAGAGTACAGTAAAGTACAGTAGAGTACAGTAAGGTACAGTAGAGTACAGTAAAGTACAGTATAGTAAGGTACAGTAGAGTACAGTACAGTAAGTTATAGTACGGCATAGTAGAGTACAGTACAGTATAGTACAGTAAGGTACAGTAGAGTACAGTAAGGTACAGTACAGTAAGGTACAGTACAGTACAGTAAGGTACAGTAGAGTACAGTAAAGTACAGTACAGTAAGGTACAGTAGAGTACAGTAAAGTACAGTAAGTTACAGTAGAGTACAGTAAAGTACAGTAAGTTACAGTACAGTACAGTACAGTACAGTAAGGTGCAGTACAGTATAGTAAGGTACAGTACAATACTGTAGGGTACTGTACCTTACAGTACCTTAAAGTATCCTATTTGTTGGGTTGGAATCGAGCCCACACTGTTTCGAAGGAACAGTATTTCTAGTTGAATGTGAGTTTTTGCGATTCCCATTATAAGTCAATGGGGAAAATTAATTCACTAATAAATTAATATCAATTAAACTATAGAACCTTTCTCTTAGAAAAGTAATAGCCCACGATTCCCGAGTAAGCCGGTCGATTTGACATATGGCGCAAGTGTGTGGTGGCAAAACTGTGGGACTAGTGGCGTGCCGAAGTTTAGGAAGTTCAGGCTACATACAGACACACACACAGACAGACAGACAGACACACAGACAGACCCACACGGCCACGTATAGGGAGCCTGTGCTTCACACAGCTCCAAAAAGTCATTTTGGGGGTGAACTACTCCTTTATGGCATGCCATATTTTGGAGGGGCACAAGGCCAAACTGAGAGGCAACGACGGCCATGGCCTTCATGGCCTCCCTGAAATTCCTGCCCTGCTCCCTGCTATTCTATTGAAACTATTGAGATCCTTTGGTCGGGACTCGGGTTGGACAAGAGTAGTGCATGAAACGTAAACAACTCGTGTTTCTAAATGTACTTTCTGTTAAGAGCTAAATAGTAAAAGAAAATCGGTTAGGACATGAACGTTATGGATTGCAGCTTTAATTTATTCATACTAATCTGAATGCCCATAATGGAGATTTCTGTCTGTATGTGACCTTGTCCCTTTTACGTCCATATATGGAGATCCCTGATGTCCTCAGTATACTGTATGCCCAACGGGCATGCCTAGTATATATGGGCACATTGATCGGATTGGGGGTTCTGGAACAAACACCTACCGGTGTTTCCTGTTGAGATTGGCAGATTTCACCCAGGTTTTTTCATCTCACTCATGTCACTTTGTTTGCTGACCTCACTCAGCAACGAAATAAACATAAAATAAACAAAAATAAAAATAAAACAATTCACAGTGATCACCCCATGATGTGCACTGCAATGTAGTTTCAAATGCAGTACATTGCAGGTGCTTTTTGAGAGTGAAAAAATAAGAAGACACGTGTGACATGTGTGCTCTGGGCAGCTTGCCCCAGGACATGTGCCAATCTCAGCAGGAAAAAAACGGTATATGACCAACTGGACGGTTCTAGAGATACAGTATGTGAACTATAGTTATGCACATATGCAGTGCATTTAGAGTTGGATGCATTTCTACTGTACACAATGTAAGGTTGTATTAACATAGTCTTATGCTATGTGTACTGTGCATTATATGTGGTTGTTAATTGATTCATATATTTTTGTACTTTACACTGTATGGAAGTACATTTTTCATGTGTTTTCCTACTGTACATTATAATACGGTTTTGTTCATTTATTCATAGGTTACTTGTACATGTTGTGGCTAGGGATGGGACGATACGTGATATTATCGTTTATCGTGATAAAAAACACTCACGATAATCATATCGTGGAGATTTAATTTATCGTGATATCGTCCTCCGTCATGCACTGGGATCAATTCACCTTTTATTTGCCAAGCTGCATATCTTTTACCATTTAAACCCTATATAATTGGTAAAAGGAACTTATAATATCCGTACCTGATAGTCTTTTTTTCACTCTCTATCAAATGTCTTTGCCAAAAAATTGCTGATCTACAAGCTCACAATGTGTCGCGTTGCAACGCGTTGTGAGCTTGTAGATCTGATTTTTTTTTGCAAATATTCCACCCCAGGATAATGGATTTTGATTATCGCGATAATATCGTAAATCGCGGTTTCTTTTGTCACAATAATCGTGAAATGAAATTTTCATATCGTCCCATCCCTAGTTGTGGCTACACACAGACACATAATAAAACACCTATAGGGCTCATGGGTAAACAAACTATGGCACACCATCTTGTGCATTCCTTTCGCCTGCCTCTGCTGGCATGTTCCTGGCTTGTTGTACGTGTTCCATGGACATATGGTGGCCATCTGGGCAGGCCCAGGGATGTCAGAACACTGTGATTGGGCCATAGTCAGGGGGCTGCAAGTTGCGTTAACCGTTTCAGAGACGAGTGCTGGTGTGACTGGAAACAGAGAGGACAGAAGGCTAGCTGTGAATGCAGGCTACTGCCAAACACAGGCTTGGGAATGCTTGTGTGAGAACAGAACACGCCTAGAAGCTCTCTGAGCCCACACACTAAAACGTGTGTGTGCGTGCGTGTGGGTGTGGGTGTAGGTGGAGGTGTGTGTGCCTTTGTTTCTCTGTCTATTTTTATATCTATTTCCTTCATGCTCATCTGCACACACACACACACGCGTGCATGCACACTTCTGCACTTTCAGTTGCAGGCACATTTCAGTGTCCATCACTGAGGTTTGAAAACAAACAATGATTAAAGCCTGATTTATCAATAGTTGTGTGTTGTGAGCTTCTAGATCGGCTATTTTAGTTCATTATCTCCCTTAAGTGTTGATGGCTGTTTGTTTGTTTGTTTGTTGGATGAACAGGGAACATTCTGCAGTCTAGCAATGAGGAGAGACACAGGAAAACATCATAATCCCACGCTTTACACAGGGACGGATTAATTGAAAGATAGGCCCTGTGCGGCCAGATCGCAAAGGCCCCCCCCCCGCACCTCCACCTCCACGCCGCCCGCCCGCACGCGTCCTGCACCGGGCCGCTCGCGTCCCGTATCGGCCCGCGACCGCAACGCACCGCGGTGCTCGGCAGCGGCTAGCGGAGTCTCGAGTCGAGCACTGCTTGGACACGCACCGCGGTCCGCGGGGCACCCCAACAAGCCAACACACAATGTGCGCACAACACAACCACACTGACCACAAGTCCACAACCATACCAGACCAAAGATCTGCAACCAGCTGCTGCTGCTGCAGATACAAATATTTATAAGCAAGCGATCTATAACTCTCACACGAGCACACACACACACACACACACACACACACACACACACACGGAGGAGGAGAGAAAAGGCTGGCTAACTCCACAGTGTAAGTTAGTTAAATAAAGCCATGTCTTACCTTAAGAAAATATCCAATTTTATATTGAGGTGCCCAGATGTCCCAGATGAAAGTGCTCCTTGGATGACACAACGTGTCATCGAGCTTCTTTGAACAGCGTCGAAAACTTTTACTTTACTTTATTTGTTTATTTAGACGGGACAATGCAAACGGTTAGTTCACGTATGGTAAATGTAAAATATCACATGTCCTATCGATGTCTGTATATATTCCACTGTGAAACAACTGTTTAATTCTGTTATTTAGATAAATCTGGTGCCATCATCTGCCATGTTTGACATCAGCGCGCTGTCAGAGAGAAAGGTTCAGGCAGTCACTGTGATTGGTTGAGAAACCAGTAGCCCTATACCTCCCGCCCCCCATTCGCTGTGATTGGTTTAGAAGCCATGCTATGGGTGCTTCAAAGGGTCAAAATAGGCGAATTTCTGATTTTCTTCTTCTTAATCACATTGCGTGTTTATATGATCATAAAATAAATAAAAAAGCCTATAAATCGGTGGGCCCCTATTGGCCGTGGGCCCTGTGCACGTGCACACTTTGCACAAGCATTAAACCGTCCCTGGCTTTACAGGATGAATCAATATTTCGACCCTTTTGGAGTAGAAGCCCATATATCACAGAGTCGCGATTATCACCACATCAGTGGCTTGGCCAGGTTCCTTCAGCTCCCAGTAGGAAGCCAGGATGAGTCCTGACAGAAAGTTCAGTGAAGCTTCAGAGGGGAGGGGAAAGAACTGTGGTGAACACCACTCCCGTCTGTGTGTTGCGTTCCTCCGCCTCCTGTCTGAGCCTTTCAATTTCCTGACATCATCAATTCCCTATTCTTGTTTTTCTTGTAGTGATGCAATATTTTCATTATTTTTATCCTCTGGGCTCACTGTCATCCATCTCCATTATTCCTACGTGCTCAATCTTATATTCGCTGTTTGTTCCTGTCTCTCTAAAGCCTGTTACTAGTTCCCCCTCTGCCTTTATCTTGCTCTTTCTCCCTCCCTTTCTCGCTCTTTCACCCTCTCTGTGATCAGAGAGCCAGAGCTCTCATGAGATGTGTGGTGGAACAATGCTGAGATGGCCCCTGGCTTCAGCCATCACGGTGGTGTAACATCAACCATTCCCAAGCACCACTGACTGGCCCCCGTGCCCTGCAGTACAGAAACCTGTGATCGGGGGTGTTGCACAGCGGCCATGTCGCCAGTCTTAAACATCAGCACCAGACAGACCTGGCGCAAATCCACCACCAGATTAGTGTACTAGTCTACCCGCATTATGTCACTTTAGGCTATTGTATGCTTTGCTTGAGTACAGTGTGTGAACATTCTGCTGACTAAGGAGTGGTCCTGCATTTAGATAGGAGCACAATATACTAATGTATATGAAGTTACGATCATAGTGGCCATACAAACGGTGTGTCCATTGTGTGCGTAGGCATACAAAGCAAAATGTAGGACACTAATGGACGTTTCGACAGCGCATGCACCAATGGCCACACCACTGCACCATGGACCTCGACATATTCATGCTTGTTCCACGGTGCACTGCAGAGCATCCAAGGGTCAACATTGTACCTTGCCAATTTAGAAACATATGTTCTGTATCAGTACGCGTGGGTTCTGTGTTGATGTGGCCCTGGGCCCAAGTGGCAACATTCCAAGCTATCACTAAATGAGTATGCACCTGGCTCCACTATGAAGCATGCTGTGCTGGGTTATAAGTAGATACAGCACCATCAGGACCAGCGAGTGTGCACAGAGCCAGGCATATGGAAGGCCACTGGATAGAAGAGGGCACCTTAACCACTTAAGACATACTGTACGCCCAATGTCATACAACAAATAGCAAAAATAGACCATAATACATACAAGCCATGTGGTTAGCTTGTAGAGCTGCTATTGTTGTCATTTATTAAAATGTTTTGCAGTTTTTGAGCTAAGCTCCAACATTTGGTTTTGTCTGGCTCTGAAGTGTGGCTTACATCTGGCCTACAACTATCCTACATCTTGGCACAAAGTGCTCAAAGTTTGTTGTACGCCCAGGGTCACATTGGCCAAGCTTTGCGGGACGCTTAATGAAATTAACTAATACATACATAGCACTGCTCACTTCACACTATGTGTGATTTTTTTTTGATGATGATGGATGGCTTGTTAGTGGGGTTCCATGTTATTAAGGGCCTCCAAATAGCCAGGCTGCGGCTGCGGTCCCCCTATTGAGAAATATCTCAATAGCATAAATAGCCAATCTACTGGTGCTGGTGTCTATAAAGACATGCCCAAAATTGTGACCTCGGTTTTAGTGACATCAGTTTTAAAGTCGTTAAGCAGCAGTGTGTATTATTCTCACTACTAACCAGCTATGAGGCAATATGTTTGTGATGATGCCTAATGTTACTTAGGATCGGAGTCAGCCAAGTAGCAAGGGAAAATCACAGTCCATTAGGGATGATAGTTTTTTTTATAGGTCCGGCTGTCATGGGACCGTTTTAGGATGTTCTCCATATGGATCTGTGGCTGGTTCTGTGAAATACAGTTAATTGGAAGAGAATATTGGCCTTATTATGTAAATGGGAAGACAGTAGGGTCTTAAATGTCCATAACCAGGAATTTTTTGGCTGATGCACACCTCAAAGGTCGGTGACACGTGCGTACGACAAAAAGTATATAAAGATTTATATTCAGAAGGGGATCTCTGATAAACATCAAAGAAAAAGCACACTGTCTGGAACTTGCAAAAAATATTGTTCTTTATTACAATGTTTCGGTCATTTAGACCTTCATCAGGATTAGCATAAACAGGCATTAATGGTATTCAGATTGTGCTCAGATATTGATTTGCTGGATTGCATCTACACCTGCTATTGCATATATTGCAATATTACAATTACAATGACATCGAATGAGTAGAGATGCAGCCTGGGAAACAGAAAGTCCCGGGTTCGACTCCTGGCCCCAGCAATCGAGGTGTCCAAGACACTAATACCCCTAACTGCCCTCCCCCACCCCTGTACTCAAGCCTGACCACGTAGGCAACAATCAGCTGGGTGAAGCTGAAAACTGAAAATCCTCCATCAAATAGGTCTTATTATTATGAATGCATCCCGGCAGTACATACAGTACTGTGAAATTCCATAACTCTTTCCCACATAAAGTAGATTGCTGTGCTTGCCACTTCCTCATAATATTTACATCCATTAGAAAGAGGAGAAGCATTGTGTTTCATACCCGCTGTCATCTTTTGTTATGGTGTCCTTTACAGACAGTATTCAATATGTATTATTCCTTGTTAGTTCAAATCCCTCATGTGCCCAGCTGTGTCTTTGACCACATTTGGAGATGAATGCTTGAATGGAGCTTCAGTGCATCTTCTTAGTAGCAATCAATCCAATCTCCTAAGTAAATGCCAGGTATGAAGGCCGGTCGGTCTTTACCAAATACCTTGATATTTATATTGTGGAGATGAGATGCTTGATGCTTTCACAAAAGATTTACACAATGAGATAAAATGCCTATACAACAACGAAGTGGGTAAAGATTAAATAATAGTACAGCAAGAACAGTCAAGTAAGTTCAGAAAATAAGGATTTTTTTTCCATATTATGATATGCAAATCCCAGATTCTATTTAGTCTCAGAAAATATCAATATGTTCCCCAGCCCTACAGAAAAAAAGTTAATTTCTAATTGCACTTCCACATCACGTTGAATGTCTTCAGCAATCTTTATTTTCTAATTAACCTCAGCACCCATTAAGCAATAGAGTGATATTTGTGTGTTCCATCTGACTGCAATGCTGTGCCTCCCACGCGCATTGCCCCTGGTGATGGAGATCATCGAGATAAGTGGGAAAGCGGCATTAAGAACATCACACAGCACTTTAGGGACCTAACCGAGATTCTCTACAGGAGAGAGGACTCTTTGAGTTATCTGAATATATGCAAAACAACAGACTGACACAACAGACTGTAGAAGCGCGCACTCACACACTCACAGATTTCCCATGATATAATATGATATCGTCACTGTCGGGTAGAAACCTCGTATCTCCAAGTTTCAAATTTGTATGTTTTTTCACGAAGTAAAGCCCTGGTTCATCAGACAAGGCCGTCGCACAAAAGTTTTGGATATACAAGGTTTCCACCCGACAACGACGATATAACGGGAGATAATTATGTTCGTGTTTGGGATCTTAAAATATGATTATGCATCTGGCATGCATGATACCCACAATCCATCTGCTTGGCATGATAAAGGTGCCCAAATGATTAAGGATTAGGGCCCTCCTCATAATGCTGAAGGATTTTGCCAATAAGGGCTTTCTCTCCTGCTAGTTCAGTTCACCACTTGATAAAACAACTCACCCCGGCCGAAAAACAGATATTAGACTAGACATTTGAGAAGGCCAGAGTGTTTCTTTTCTAGGCTGCTACTACTGTGTTTTGAGTTTGATCTGTTTGAATAAAATAAGCTTTTTTTTTTGTATGCTACTTGAAGTGGCTGATATTAACCCCCAATAAGTTAACCAGCCGGCAGGCTAAGCCTGGGAGATAAAAACTGTAATGACGCGCAAAACTAAAATCACTCACATGGAAACAATTGCTCATGAGTTTAAAAATGATTTACTTAATTTCAGTGACCAATTATTACAAAATACAATTTCCAATAAATTGATATGCAATATATATGTCAATTAGTAAGTTTAACAGTGAGCAAATAAGACAATGTGAAAGTGCTATAGTGCCAAAATGCGGTCAACAAAATATGTCCCTCCCAGCTCACCCTGCCTTTCCAAATGAACAAACCAGCCAAGGATGTGAGCAGGTGAGAGACATCAATTTATAGCCACTGGTGGCCACCCACAGCGACACACCCATAATGAGGTGCCAATGTGGTGCCTCCATCAATCACCAATTAATCAGCCCATTAACATCAGCGCAAATACAAAATAAACCCTGTTTGGCTCCTACACTACTCAATAGTGTACCAGAGTTTCAAAGTTGCAAAAAAATAATGTTTTTTTTTTTTTTTTTACGTGGAATGAAACAGTCTCATTCGTTGTACGATATTATGACATATTATGAGCTTGTAAAGGTGCTATTTTAGCCATGCAACACTGTGGTACTACTATGGAGGATACATTAACCATTCAAACATTGTGGACAAAAATCACAGCATGTCTGAATTTCAACTAAAGAGCCGACTCAGAGAGATTTGATTTTAGCTTCCTGTCTTTATTCCCTGTCTGTCTGTATGTGTGTGTGACATTAAGTACACACTCTTTCGTCATAGGTCTCATAGATTCAGGATTTGTAGTGTGTGTGCGTGCGCGCATGTGTGTGTTTCACTGAAACTATCATGCATTAATTAGCATTGTAACATTTACATGAAATAATATCTTGTACAGCATACATACTGTACAGCAGGGGTGCCCACACTTTTTTTACTTGAGAGCTACTTTTAAAATGACCAGCTCAACATGATCTACCCACCCCAAAAAAAGGACCCGAACAGGCTTTGGAATAGTGGCAATGTCATTACATAGCCTACCGGTAAACAAGCTCACGCTTTGTCTTGAAATGAGAAATAGTGGGGGGAAAAGACTTCATTCCATTCTGTATGGAAGTGGTACGTTTTCTGGTTCTTTTAATGCTACTGACTCTTGAACAAAGCATTGCATTGCATTGCATTGGAGAGGATGCCTAGACGCCATGAAGGACACGCCCTTCTTGATGTCAATCAATCAAGTCACCTCTTTATATTTTAATTATATATTTTTAAGGGCATGTCATGTGATCTACCTGCACACCCTTGGTGATCTACTGGTAGATCACAATCTACCTTTTGGGCACCCCTGCTGTACAGTATAGTATACCACATACAGTAGACTTAAGTCTACATTGTAAAAAAAAGAAGTGGTTACTTGATATGGCAGTATACATTAAAACAGTATACCATTACATCCCTAGTTGGTGATAAAATCTAAGTGCATTTGGGCTACAGCTTACTGTAGAGGGTGAAAACTTTCAGTGCTGGGAGAAAAACTTTTAGTCACTAGAAAAATGTTGAGATACCGTAGCGGAACAAGGGGACACAGTGTTTGGAAGAAGACTGAAGTGCTGCATCTCAGGATATGCAAATAATAGTGGAAAGCAACCAGAGAAAGTAGGAGCTAAATGAAGGTCAGAAGAGGGAATCCATTTTAATAAAAGTGTAAAGCAGCAAAATAACTTCTTCCTGGTTTCTTGACGGAGGAGCCTATACAATAATCATCTGCAGTTGCATTCATGGCCAGTTACATTTGTGTTTAGTGAAAATCATTAGCCACCACCACTCACCAAACATTCCACACATTAGTATCTACAGACACTGCTCAAGATAGCATGCTGGGGAAAAAACATCTACTCATGTTCAATACATGTGAAGGTAAACCTCTTCAGAGCTAGCCTGGGTGCCAAATCGTGGAACGGAATGAACAGGCTGGCACCCAGGCTACTTCAGAGCATACTGTACTCTCCTGTATACCGCCCCCTTGTGGGTTAAGTTCAGAAAGGCACAAAATACAGTCGATGGATGGCGTTAAAATTAGCCTGGGTGCCAGCCTGTTCGCTCCGTTCCGCGATTTGTTTTGTCTCTCCGCATCACAGTCTGGAAATGATTCAGTTGACTCGTATTTCCGAACGTCAATTGTGACGTAGGCGAAGTCGTTGCTGATTGTATGTTGTTCCAACGATTCGGAGTAGGGTTAGGGTAGCTACGTCATCAGCCAGCCAATACACACTGGTGTATTTGTCCTGCCCTGCACCACAGACCAATAAGAAGCCGCGGTTGTATTCCACCGAGTTCTATGTCCCACCTCCCCTTGGAGATACGAGGCATTCCAGACTGTGATGCGGAGAGACAAAACAAATCGCGGAAAGCAGCGAACAGGCTGGCAAGCAGGCTAATTTAAAATGATGTACTTTTGATTACTTAAGTTAAGTATTTACTCCAGTACAAATTACAAATTTGGCTGAGCAGCTTTCACTTGAGCCCCTTTTCGACTGCAGTTTTAGCACCACACCACACCACACCACACCACACCGCACCACATAAAAATATCTACATTTTCCATTACAAAAAAGTACCCCTATCGGTAAGAAACAAATTGACCCTTTTAACTGTGATTATAATACAATATAAATTTGGATTACAACTATCCTAATTATAATGCACTGTAATGGATTATAACTGTGATTATAATACATTATAAAGTGTTAAGTATTACTATGATAATTAAAATACACTATACTAGATTATAATAGTGGTTATAACACAATAGAATCTATTATCATGTATTACAACTACCTGTATATCCTGGTGGTCTAAATGAAAAGTCAGTGAGTGATCAGTCATTATGAAGTGTTTGGCCCTGTTTGGCCTAGCTCAGACCTACTCTAGAGTGGATACTTTTTAGTACCCTGTTTAGTACCACTTTCAGGTCCTTGTAGTGGAAAACCTGGCACAAGTGGGCGGTGTGGTGTGGAGTGGTGTGGAGTTGGGCCAGTGGAAAATGGGCTTTGGTGTTGAGTAATTTGACCAAAGAGTATCTACAGTATATTTTGATTGGGGTTGAGCACTTTGTCCACCGCTGCAAGTTTGTGATGAACTTTGGAGCTAACTTTACATTCAGTATCATCAGTATCATCACCACCCTTTCAACACTGCAGGGAATTTCATTACAGAGCCACTATCATGCTGTGTGAGGGAGGCTCCGCTATCAGGGTTTGCGGCTAATAGACCTACCATCCCAGTGTCGTGTCTTTGTTTTCTGGTCCTCTATCTGCAGAATGAATGGTGTATATAGCTTCTTTTTTTTTCTGAGACAGAAGCCCCCCTTGGGAAGCCAATGAAAGTCCTGTTCCTGAAGAGACGGCAGACACGCAGTGATTGGCCGGTAGTGTATCATGTGTGTGTGATCCGCGATGTAATTGGCCTACGTATACACAACGTATACAGATGATGCAGATGACGTAATTTTGCCGCGAAATCCGGTCCCCGGCCAGGACCATAGAAAACATATAAAGAGAAGGCTTTAGAAGCTGAAAATAACGGAGTGGGTGTTCTAAAACTTTAGCGATTTAACAGTTAGGACAATTTTAAGATTTGTTACACTAGCCCTTACCCGTTCAAAGATATGAGCTCCAAAATGATGTGCAGTGTGTGGGTTATGGGATGTGCACTGTGCACACAGTATATGAGGGATGGAAAGTAACTTTAACTGGTGCTTGCATGATGTAGGAGCATCAATGTAAGAAACCCGTTTCGTTTAATGGCTACAGAGATACTGGCTTATTGTGTCTAAAAAGACATATTTAGCCACTTGTATGCATGCCCCCACCCACTGAAATCAAAATACTAAAATCACTAAAACAATAGAAAGCAGTAAATGAAAACATTTTAACACTTCTCTTTTCTTTTCTCTAATTACAATCTAAAATATGAACACTTTTTGTAAAAAAAACAAAGTTGTCCTTTAATATGCGAATGGTCTGACAAAATAGCAACAAGCTCACAACAAGCTTGTATATTGGTGTTGAGAAAAAAAGGAGGAACTTTAAGTGGTTCAGCCCCATTTTATGGGTGTACTGTACTGTACAGTATGTGCAGTGGAAATATCTGATCTACAAAAAAATAAAGTGGTTAACCATTCAAAGCAACAGGGTCCATCAGTTAGCCCCCGCAACCAGATTGAGGATCTATGGCTGACGTTTGCACTGAGGCGATTGGCTCTAAGTGGGTCTCTTAATTAGCGTTGCCGTTTTATTGCTAATGTGCTTTGAGACAAACTCTATTCATTCATTATTGATGAGAGAATAAATGTCTCCCTGGCATAGATCTAGCAATTAGCCAGTTGAATCATCCATTCCCCTTTGGGGAGTTGTTGGCAATGGTTGGCTATCATAGGGGCATTGTGGTTTTGTATACTCTCAGTTGTGTAACAGGTGGAGTTTCCTTTGCATAGGCGATTACTTACTGTAAAAAAAAAAAAGGCTTCTCTTGTATGGCCAATCACTATGGCACGAGGCAGCACTCGCCTGTTGCCATGGTGACTAGTACCTGTTAATATTCTGGGGGAGTTTTCTCACTGACAAGAGAGCGCTACTTCTTGCCTCATAGAAATCGATTGGACATTCCTGCAGAAAATAGGGAGCTGCCTCAGTTTGCTGAGAGTGCTAAGGGAGGCCCACAGGAGCTTCCCAGCCACGGCCCATCTAACATGCTCTAAATAACACTAAATGTCACAGACGTCAATTGGTTCGACAAAAACTACATTGCACCAAAGCCCCAATCAGTGATACAAAATGTAAAGACATGGGCAGCCACACCGCCAGAAATTAAAAATAGTAGAGGAGAGACATGTTTATAATATTCTTTAGTTGATTAAATCACCTCTTGAAGGACAAACACTTTACAACAGATGCATGATTTGACATTGGTAATGCTTGTAAACACTGATCCTTCAAAATCGGTCAGAAACAGCGCAGCACAGCGGCTGCCAACACAATAAAATACAGTAGGCAACAGCGGCCATCAGAACACAACAACAGCATAAATCAGGGGTCTTCAACGTTTTCAGGCCAAGGACCCCTTGGTTAAGAGAGAGATGGAGCAAGCTAACCCTAACCCCACAACCTTTTCATAGATTCCATATAGTTTCATCGTTTGACAGCACAATCATTTCTCAGTTCTCAGAATATGGACACAAGGGTTCAAGTGGTTAATATAAAAAGGATTGGAAGATTTGGAGGACCCCCTGTAGTAACACTGTCTGAGGACCCCCTGTTGAAGACCCCTGGTATAAATGCTATTAATTACCTTTGAGTGGAAATTCTGTTCCTCCTAATCCTCCTCCTCTG
This sequence comes from Nannobrachium achirus, assembly GCF_963921795.1. Taxonomy (NCBI): domain Eukaryota; kingdom Metazoa; phylum Chordata; class Actinopteri; order Myctophiformes; family Myctophidae; genus Nannobrachium; species Nannobrachium achirus. The sequence goes on from NC_137830.1 coordinate 42,163,727, forward strand.
ATCGAGTCACGGACTGATCAACACTATCCTACTTGCTTCTGTAGCCTACATCTCTTTTTCATTTTTAATTGGGTGGCGGGCCCACCAAAGAAATCAGATATTAGTTTCAGAGCCACGCTGTAAAAAACTACCAATAACAGCCCTAAAAAGACGGCAGGTCTCACTCACAGCTGAAGAGAGAAAATTCTTCATGCCTACAAAGTAAACAGGAAACAGCTGTCCTCAAGCAACTGATCAGATTGGGCAATCAGTAGCACTCATCAAGAAAAAAAAGAAAAAGAAAAAAGAAATATATATATATATATATATAATATATATATATATATATATTTTTTTTTTTCCTGAGCGGTGGCGGGCCCCCTCCCCCCGGGCCCTAATGCGACTGCATCGGCTGCTTCCCCTATAGCTCCGCCCCTGCTCTTTGGACTTGGGTTAGGCATAAACAGTGGTCTAAAACCAACGGATTTCCGATTTATGATGGGGATAGAAATGTGCTTAGCATATTTTATAACAACAAAACACTTTATTATTATTAAATTATTTTACCTAATTTACCAATTTGAGAATCTTGAATGGTCATAATAATAATAATAATATGTTTTATTTGTAATGCACTTTTCATTCACAAGGAATCTCGAAGTGCTACATACATTGCAAAAAACCCAAAACATAATCATTAATCAATAATCAATCATCAAAATAATAATAATATAATGTTAGCAAGGTCATTAATAATATTGTTCTTTGTTGTTACAGAGAGCCTTCTGCAACATTGGCTATTTTTGAGGGAGAGTTATTCAATACCCGCCCTTTGACGAATGGAGTTTTATTTCCTCTCGGTGGTAAAGGCACTCAGAAACAATTGGTTCTTTTAAACGGGTGCCATTGATCACAGATCCCATCCTGAAGCCACAGACTTGATCTCAAACAGTCCAGACAATCCCATCTACCCCGAAAAGACATTTGTTTTAGGAGTTTTTTTCCCCCTAAAAAAAGCTCTATTCACGCAAGCAGGACAGGAACATTCATCTAATGAGCTGTTAATTAGTGCTGGTTGTGAGTCATTTACAAAGACACACACACAAACGCACACAGACGGGTCAGCTTGCCTGGCAGCCTCAGCCAGATTAAGTGATGGCTAATCAGATTGTGTGTTGAACATAAGTGAGTTGTTGTATCTCTTAGCAGTGCAGAAGTACTTAAAAAACAGTGGTCATAGATTCCTGTTATTGGCTCATCCACACAATAATCACACACATGCCTGCTAAATTAGTTGAACTTATAACAAGCCAGACCATTAGCGCTCATGATGTTCTGCAAGCTTTCCTCTCTCACTGCTCTTGCCTGGAGAAACATTATGGGCTGAAATTCAATTTGTCCAAGCATACAGCTAAATATACAGTACAATATTTTCGCAGTTATCAACAAACCAGTGGTGGAAAAAGTACTCACATTTCTTACTTAATTAAAAGTATCAATACTGTTATATAGAAATGCTGGACTCTGTTACAATTAAAAGTCTGGAATTCAACATTACTTGAGTAAATGTACAAAAGTATTGGTATCAAAATGTACCAAAAGTAAAAGTACTCAGTACGCAGAATGTCCCATTTCGAGTTTTCAAATGTATAAACTCTTTTGAAAATAGCCGATCTAATCGCGACGCATTGTGAGTTTGTAGATCGTCTATTTTCAAATTGCCGAAATGTGAAGTGGTTAAAGTGGTTAATGTATGTTAAGTAATAATAATCAAAATCTACAAAGTAACTAGTAACTAAAGTGTTCAAATAAATGTAGTGGAGTAAAAGTATAATATTTGGAATCCAAGATGTAGTGGAGTAAGTAAAAGTATTAAAAATTTGAAATACTCAAGTAAAGTGCAAATACCTCAAAATTGTACTTAAGTACAGTACTTAAGTAAATCTACTTACTCACTTTACACCACTGCTGTTAACGTACGAGTATTGTCTACACATTTTGGAATGAGGTTGGAAGAATAATTTTCTTGTGCAATTGAGCTCACTCTGTAGATCTGGGCTGTTTCTCACAAGAAGAAAGAATTGCTTGCCTTTGAAATACATGGCCAATATTAGACAGTGATGACAAATACAGACTGTTGGATAGATTTTAAGAATGCCATCATACCATCAAGGGGACTTTAAAGGCCCAATTGTAGAACAGCCATTACTGGTACAGTACCATTGCTGTCGGGCACAGACCTTGTGTCTCCATATTTCAACTTACTGTGTTTTTTCATAATTTACTGACCATAATTTTGCCATTTAATGCCCCAGTTTTGTCATAATACAGTGTCACGCAAAAGTCAAATCGCACCGCTTTGTGAGCTTACAGATCTGCTATTTTTGCTGTTTTTTTTGTTTTGTTTTTTGTAAAGTGAAAGACTTTTCACTCATTTTCAATTATATCATTGATGTTGTAAAACTTAAATGAGACATCGTGCATAAATAATTTTTTTCTACTTTAAGTACATTTTTGTACTTTTACTCAAGTAAACATTATATGAATGCAGGACTTGTACTTGAGTGTTTTTTTTTGTGTTGTTGTTTTGCTAATTTTACTTAAAGGAGTAGTTCGACCCCAAAATGACTTTTTTTTAAATAGTTGTTTACTCACCCCATGGAGACTTGAGTTCAATAATATTTTCTGTTTTGTGTCGCATTCCTAAGACAAAAGATTGATTATAGTAAACTTACCCTGACAGTTTCCCCATCCAGTGCCATGAATTTGGGTCCCCATCCAGGGCCATGCATTTGGGTATCAATCCAGGGCCATGCATTTGGGTCCCCATCCAGGGCCATGCATTTGGGTCCCCATCCGGAATCAATGGGGGTACCTGATCTTATCAGGTCTGATGAAGAGATGGTAGGCTCGAAATGTTACCACAAGTAAACTTACTTGTTGGGAGTATAGATTGGTGTGCAGACTTTAATTGTTCTACTTGTATACTATACTTTAGTCCAGCACCCAGCCTATACTGGCCTTAGATGTGTGTGCCTTTAGTAGTGTCAGACCGAAATATCAGTAACCGATGTATCGGTCACCGATATGCCCTTATTTGGTCATATCGGATCACATCGGTATCTGTGAAATGTCTCCCCGATAGAAAAAATATATATTTATATTCAAATATCACCACAAAATGTGTGATGAAGACTTGTAACAAGCCTGGCTTGTCCTCACAGTCATTATCCCACACACTCCAACAGGCAGTTGGACATACTATACATGTGTCACTCTCTTTCTCAGACACCTTGACTGACGAGTACAGTAAAACAAGTTAAGTCTTTAATAAAGACATTGGTTTAAGAAAGCACCTGACTGTACGTTTGTATAATCATATTGGGGCAAAATCGTTGCACAATCCACACAGAAAAAGGCTCCATGGCATGAGTAATCAATAGGGGGAAAAAAATCATTTTGGGGGTGAACTACTCCTTTAAGTAAAAAATCAAACCTTGGTTCGAAGTGGAGCCGTGAAATTGAGCACTTCCAGATCTATGTTTTTGATTCTATGTGTTCCCCCCTGTGTGTGTGTGTGTGCGTGTGTGCCTGGCCTGAAAACAGCGCCCCTCCCTTAACATGTGTGGTCATAAAAGGTACTGTTCGAACTCAACGGGACAGTTCTCACTGGTGAGACAGGACACACATTGCCACTCAGAGGGAGACCATGGGCTCCGCCCACGGCTCCAAAAATATGAGTAGTATTCTTCCACCACTGCTGTGACTTTACTTTAGATTTCCGTCCCTGTTAAAAGCTATGATGTAATGAGCTCTTTCAATGAACCGCATGCTTAATGGTTGTTCCCTGCTGCTTTGACTTTGTTTACTTGTCTTTCAGCCCCATCCCATAATGCATGTCACACTGGAATTGCTAAACAACCTCCACAACCTTGGAACAGATGTTAAGTGCTTTGAATTGTAGGCTGGGCAATGCAACAAGACATGGGATATTTAGTCTTAATTTGTGTCATTTCAAAAGATCTAAAAGGTCACTGCTGTTTGTGTTAATTTAACTTAATTGAACCCACAGTTATTTACTGTGGCTTCTTCTGTGTCTGAGGATGGATACATTTGCTAAAACAGATACCGGTATAAACCAAATCATCATGACATCATCACCACAACCAAAACATGTATTTCCTGGTGTATAACACTAGCAGCATTGCATTGTAGAAGTATTATTTATGAACCTTATTTCTGGAAGAAAAGGGGTCACTTATGACTTTTTTTATTGACTTTAGAAAAAAGAAAAGAAAAAAAAAAAATATATATATATATATTTCTTCTTCTAGATATCCACAGGTTGACAAACTAGACATATGATGGTCTGGAGACTCCGGACTGGGAGTGACACGCGGCAAAGGTGGTCAGGATCGGGATTCGAACTGGCGACACCGCCAGGCATCCATGCCTATGTGGCAATGCCTAAGTGGTATGCACCTGGACCAGTAGGCCAGCAGGCACCCACTTGTTTTCTTATTTTTAAAGTAAAACAGTTGATTGATCTGTTTTAAGACTGATGTTTATTTTAGTTCTAATGAAATCAATATGAGGCTTAAAAGAAAGTTCAGAATCCAACCAAAGTCCCAGGTGTTTGAACATTTTTGAGGGGAGACCAATCAGCAAAATAATTTGACAATTCAGTGGATAAATATCTGAGGTTATATCTAGTACCATAAACAGTGAATATTGTAATCAAGATGTTGGTGCTGTCATACTGGTACCTGCCGCCCAGGTTTGTACTTAGAGAGTATTTTACAATGGGATTCAGCCAATCGGAATCAAGCAACAGAGCGATCCGTGTTCTGAATTGTATGAACACACAAAACGGTTCAAATAAGGTTTTATTCAGGAAATAAGTCCCGGACTGCAGCTTTGATAAATATCTGAATGTTCCCATTGTGCTCTAAGTGGATGAAGTGAATTTTATACGTATAATGTCCTGCCCCTTTCTCTGCAAGGTCTTTTTCGGGCCCAGTAGTTTGCCAAAGATGAGACGGCCAAGTGAATTATTCATGAGCACCTGTACGAGCAGAGAAAACTTATGTTGCTATGACTCAGCCAGCGATGGGATTTCAGATGCGTGGCTCTCTCTCAAGTGGCCCTGACACCCTGACCTAGTCTCCAACTCCTCCCGCCCACCCACCCTAACAACACAGGAGATGGAGAGAGCCCTGGAATAGAACACAGTAACACACAGGCCGTGTTTGTTTATTGGGGGTTTTAGACTTTTAGTTGAAACATAGGTGGCTCCACGCACGCAGCCACCTGCAGAGGTTACAGAAGCTGTGGAGAAAACAGGTTGGAAAAACAAAACAGCCTTGTAATGGGTAGGACGTACGGTATAATACCGTATGTTTGTTTATTTATACATGCTGTAAGAGTCAAGTTCCCCCAGATTTGGCCTTGTGTCGTGTATAATAATAATAATAGTTACCTACTCCTCCCGCAAGGGGAAGGAGTATATATCATATATTTGCAGCCCAACCCAGCTGCTTTTTTCAGCTTAACCCAGCTGAACCCTGTGCTGCCCACAAGGAGCGCGAGGGGATAGCTGGAGCGGGGAATAGTACCTGCGACCTCTGGGGCCTCTGGAGTCATAGGTATGGACACTAACCACTCAGCCATCACTGCTCTAATAAGCTGTGTTACCTGACCGAGAATCGAACCCGGGCCGCGGCGGTGAGAGCGCCGAATGCTAACCACTAGACCATCAGGGTGTATTGTAGCATACTAGTGAATCTACTTGCTACTTTTACTTAAAGTAGTAGGAGTGCGTCTCACATTTCCACCAGTCCAGTGCACTCCAGTGGGAATGGAACGCCTGACCCAGTGATCAAGATTTTATTTTTTTCATCCCAAGGACCCATTTGATACCGTTTTTATCTCCGGGAGCCCAACTCTACAATCTAACTCTACAAATAGTTCCATGAGTACACTCATGGAGTTACAGGCCCACAAGGGTCCATTTGGTTCCTACTGTATAACTATTAATCAAATAATTTAGCTGGGGACTCCTGGAACCCCCACAAGGACCACTTAACGACTGGCCTAACACCAACGGTGTAATTGCCATTTCTCAGACTGCCACACAGGATCTCTCGTGATTTAATCAGATGCGCAGCGTTTCGTACATTTTCAAACTCTCAGAGTGAAATGAGCTCTCCGGATTTTAATGTGTAATGTATAAACTACCACTTTATGTCACTCTTTTCATGGTGTATCTCCCATGGGACAAGTTGTCTAGAAGAGGATCTGTGTGTGTGCATGTGTGTGTGCGACTGTGTGTGTGTGTGTGTGTGTGCGTGCGTGCGTGTGTGCATGTGTGTGTGTGTGTGTGTGTGTGTGTGTGTGTGTGTGTGTGTGTGTGTGTGTGTGTGTGTGTCTCAAACTGGACCAATCAACGCCAAATTACGTTAGCACGCTGCCAGATGGCCAAGGTAGTAGGGCAACACATATTTTTCACATATTATTTATTTGTTTACGTTTTATACATTTAGTTTGACGTCTAACTGGCCACATGATGTCAGAGAGCCACAGGGAAGCCACACCATCATACACTGTAGACCCTGTCTTGTTTGTCACTCTCCGAGGGGGCCATGTTTGCTTTTCCCTCCGCTGTTTAATACGCAAACATCTCCCAGGATCAAATAAGCGCCGATGTTTCCTTTTCTATCTGGGGAGGCCAACTGCAAGGGAGAGATAATGTACAGGGAGGGGGAGGGGTGAGTGGGGCCGGGGGGGAGATGGAAGAGAGAACTGCAGATTTGTTTTTATGTCTGGATATGATGGGATGAATAATGCAACGAAGGAGCTACCCAGCTACCCCAGGATCACGATATAAAACGGTTGCTGTGGAAAGGAATTTCCCCTTGGGGACAATAAAGTCTAAAGTCTAAAAAGTCTAAAGTTTTTAGGTCATGGGGTTTGGGGCTTGCAGAGATATGGGGCAAGGAGATAAGCCAGCAAGCCTTGATACACTTACTAGAACATCATGAAATATTGAAATGCCTTAACGAGTGCAGCTCATACCCCTCTCTTGAGGAGATTTTGAACTCTTATGTGATTATGGTGATTTGATGTGTCCCTAACAGCTTCCCCAAAGTACCCAGGTCTTGGGGTGTATTCTTCATTTTCTTCATTAGATATTCTGCAGCGTTCTTTCCAAAACTTTGATTTACCAGAATAAACAGAACCCCTTTTGTTGACTTTCCCCCCCGAACGTTCAGCGTGTGGCGGAGCTGTTGGAGACGTTCTGTGGTCTCCACCCTGCTACGCTGATGTTTTTGTAGTTGATCACTGACCTTTTCGTTGAGGACAAACGTGCATTGGATTAAATCAGACGTTATAGCTCCTTGAATTACCTGTTGGTTTAGAGCTGATGGGACCAATTTAGTCTCTCTCCTCCTCACTTTTAGAAAGTGCAATTATTTGTCAGGCCATTTATCACATCTCTCTTTTCGCTTGCACACACGCACGCACGCACGCACGCACGCACGCACACACACACACACACACACACACACACACGGTCCGACTCCAGCTAGAGCTATCCACCTTTGAGTGAACATAACAGACAGATCCTTTCCACTTAAAGAATTCTAATGGGGACACACCCTACTGATGGAGCTCTTTCAATATTGGTCAGTGGTCAGGCAACAGGGGCTTTTACGATAGTGTGGCCTCTAAATAAAGCTGTGTTCAGTAAAGTATGATTATTGTGGGAGTGATGAGGGAGTATTAGCCTGGCTGGGGATCATGAATTCTTGGGCTGGATACTGTGGGCTGAGGACAGGGTGTGTGGAATTTGGAGTGAGAGAATTCCCAATTCCCCTCCTCTTCATTCCAACGGAAAATGTTCCTTAACTATCCTAAATTATAATACACTATAATGGGTTATAACTGTGATTATAATACACTATGATGTATTAATGTATTACTATGATAATTATAATACACTATAATAGATTACCAGTAAGACTCCCTAATCGGGAGCGTGATTTTAGGGCAAAATGTGTAGGAGCAGCCAGTGTCTAAAAATGTGTTTGAAAAAATCGGCCTGATGGTGGCGCTATATGGGACAGATCCATGTTGATGAGATGAGTGTAGACATACTGTGTACCGATTTGCGTGATTTTAGGGCAAAATCTGTAGGAGCAGTGTCGAAAAATGTGTTTAAAAAAATCGGCCTGATGGTGGCGCTAAATGGGACAGATCCATGTTGATGACATGAGTGTAGAGCAAGTGTGTACCGATTTGCGTGATTTTAGGGCAAAAATTTGTAGGCGCAGTGTCCAAAAATGTGTTTTGCAAGAATCGGCCTCATGGTGGCGCTAGAAGAGGGCCATGTGAGAATTGATGGGCGCCGCCAGCACCCGAGCACCAAACCATGTCCTTGTAGTGGAAAACCTGGCACAAGTGGTCGGTGTGGTGTGTTGGGCCATGTCAGTGGAGAAGTGGTTTTAGTGTCACTGTTGTCTTGTGCAGTGCAGACACTGCGTGTCACGTGCAGACAAATCGACTACGTTCCTCCATGCTGTAGGCTAATTCATGTTTGTCGAGAAACAGTGTATCCCCCCGTGCCGTGTCGTTAGGATTAACACTCAGCTGGGTGTTGCTTTCCATTCACCTGTAGCCAAATTCGATATCCCATCTGTCACAACCCATTCTCAGAAGCCAAACATAGCCACAGTAACAAGCCCTAAATGAATTTATCCCCATCCGGACACCATTGTCTGCTGCTCCCATCTTGGTAAAGGAATACATATCTATGAGCAGAGAGCACAACAAAATGCAATGTCATGGAAAACTGTGTCTTTGTGCAGCTTATTTTCAAGGTTATTCTTCGAAGCTTTGTAGTAGGGAATGGATACACTGCAGCCTAATTGGTGTTTTTTTTATTATTATTTTTTTTACTAGAAGCATTAGTAATGCCAGTAATATTATGCAGAAAGCTGGCAGGAGACGATAACAAACACAAAATTCTGTAAGACCTTTTTTAATCCATATTCAAGCTTTTGTTTTTGATAAGTTTTGTACCAAAAAGTTGAGTTGAGGCATTGCCTTGGGCTGAGAAATAACTTTATTTGAAAGAAGTGCTGTACTGGGCTTCCAGTGGAAGCAAGAATACTTAGTGTCCCATCAGACACGATGCTCAATCCAAGTTTACATGCTCATTTTGTCTGCACAAAGCTGCCAGTGGTTTATTACAAAGTGCTGTTTACTACATTGAAACCTCTGAGGCTCGCACCACAAGCTGTCTAGCAGTGAATGCTATCTCTATTATGATGCAGCCATGCAGGCATTGCTCCTTTTTTCCCTCTACACCTTCGACAGAAATAGTCAATCTGCTATTTTGTAATGTCCCAGGATAAATTAGGGATGGTATTGGTGGTGGGAAAAGTACTACAATTATTTACTTAAGTAAAAGTATCTACTGTATACCGCAATGTTACAAGTAAAAGTCATACACACTCCTTGGCTGGCAAACCACAACCTCCAGCCCACATTTCTCACATGGCCCTCTTCAAGCCGATTTTTGCTAAACACATTTTTGGACACTGCTCCTATACAGATTTTGCCCTAAAATCACACAAAGCGCTACACAGTATCTCTAAAGTCATGTCATCATCATGGATCTGTCCCATTTCCCATATTCCCTCCTGATTGGCTACAATTGCCTTCTAAAGTTTGTGTATGCGACCTGACGGTCGCTTATCTCCCGATTAGGGAGTCTTACTGGTTTACTTAAGTAAAAGTATCTACTGTATACTGCTATGTTACAAGTAAAAGTCTGCTATTAAAAATGTATTTGAGTAAAAGTACAAAAGTATCGCTATCAAAATGTACTTTAAGTACCAAAAGTAGAAAGTACTCATTATGCAGAACCTCCCATTTCACACGTTTTCAAATTTATAAAATGTATAAATCTCTTTTGAAAATAGCAGATCTACAAGCTCACAATGCATTGAGTCTACAAGCTTGTAGATCTTCTATTTTCAAATGGCCAAAATGTACTATATACTGTTACTGTAGGGCTTACAGTAATTGATTAATGCATGTTTTGTAATAATAATCAAAATCTAAAAAGTAACTAGTAACTAAAGTTTTACAAATAATTGTAGTGCGGTAAAAGTACAATATGTGTCTCTTGTATGTAGTAGAAGTAAAAGTACTGAAAATTGGAAAATGGAAATACTCCAGTAAAGAAAAGGTACCGTCCTGGATTCTATTCCCGCCGGGGATGCTGTGGGCGTTGGGGGCGTGTTCTCTCCTCCGCGTCATCAGTGCCCACACCCTAGGTGGGGTTGGTGAAAGGGCCTTTCTGTGTGGAATTTGCATGTTCTCCCCGTGTCTCCTAGGGTAAGTACCCTCACAAAAAACATGCAGTAATCCTGGTCTCTATACTGCCTCCCCCTAGCCAGCAGGGGCGCCTGATGGAGGGAAAAGGAACTGGTTGAAATAGCGTGTTCCTTCCACTCGTTAAGTCCAACTAGGGAAACTCCCCCCTGTCAGGTGAAAAGAAGCAACATGGACTCCTCATGCATAGAAGGAAGCATAGTCAGTCCGTTGTCTCCCCAGGTTGGCAGAGGGAGTGTAGAACCCAGGATTACATTAGATAATTGACACCAGGTGAGAAAGGGGTTACGAAAATCGTGGGATAAAACTAAAAAAATCACACTTGTGTGAACTGAGCGGTGGAGGCTGCGCGTGTGTGTGCGTGTGTGTGTGTGTGTGTGTGTGTGTGTGCGTGCGCGCGCGCGTGTGTGTGTGTATATTTGTGTGTGTGAATGTGAGTGTGAGTGTGCCTGGCCTGAACAGCGCCCCTCCCTTAACAAGTGTGGTCAGAAAAGGTATAGCAGGCTACACCACAGGCTACATACAGACAGACACACACACATACATACATACACACACGGCCACGCTATGGAGACGGTGTGACCACCGCTCAAAAAGTTATTATGTTATACTGGATGAAGGTGTGTCACTCCTCTCTCAAAGATGGGGTGCCATGATGAAAGTACAACCTTGAACCTTGATTATAACCACACCTGGGGGTCTAATTGTAACTCCATAGATACATACAAAACTGAAAAAGTACAAAACTATGGCACCGCCTCTTTAATATTCTTACTAAACCCTTGATCTTTTGCATTCCCAGGTGCACTGAGCCTGCCAGACAGTCTGAACCTGCATCGGGACCCACAGTGTTCGGGGAGAGGCGTCGAGGGTCACCATGGCTACACGCAGGCCGAGCTCCGCACGCTAGAACAGTCCTTACTGGCCACGCGGGTGGGCAGCATCGCTGAGCTGAGTAAGATTCACCAAACAAGCCATCATATAATCTGGGTTCACATTTTATCACATTTATTTTTTGGGGGGGAAACATATTTTTGACACATATGGGCAAATGTTCGGAAATTAGGGATGCCAGAGTTAATGGGGCTAACATACATATTTAATTAAATTCTTAACCCATTTAGGCCTATAATTATTTAATTCTTTAGCTATTAGCTATAAAATAGCAGATATACAAGCTCACAGCACGGCACCGAATTCCGCGCTGCGAGCTTGTAGATCTGCTATTTCTGAAAAAGTTGTGAAAATGTGTGCAAATCTTTGAACGTATTTTTAAAGCAAACATTTGTATCTCAAATTTTGCTCCTGGGGGGGTCCCTGGAACTAAATATTTTGAGATGGGGGTCCGTGGCCAAATACATGTCATTTTGGGGGTCCTCCACATGAAAAGGTTTGAGAACCACTGACATACTGTAGTAGTCTCTCAAGAACAGACTAACTGAGCTCCAAGTGAAAAGGACCTTTTCTTTGACGATGGTTAGCCAGATTGCTGACATAGAAACATAGGTTTTTCCAAAAACCTTAAGAAGGATTCAAAAGACACTCATAGAATCAGGTCAAAATTCAGATGTTCATGATTTTTCAAAAATAGCAGATCTACAAGCTCGCAGCGCGGCACTCGGTGCCGCGCTGTGAGCTTGTATATCTGCTATTTTTCAATAGTTAAAGCATAAAATAATAATACACTATAATGGGTTCATTTGTAATATTATCAAATACTGTGTGTAGAAAAAAAGCACCGGAGCAAATCAGCCTTTTCTTTAATTTTAACAGGGTGCAAGGAGGTAAATGACAGCATTTTGATGTTACTACATCTTTATTCTTGGTCAGGTCATGGCGAAGGTTTAGTAAGAATCATTTCTATTCTTGCACCCTGTTAATTAAAGAAAAGGCTCCAACTGTCCCGAGTTGCTCCAGTGCTCTCTTTCTACTTGCTATATATGTCTTGCTCCTGAGATGCACTGGACCAGCCTGATTTTGGCTTGAGGCGCGGTGGAACCCCCACTTCGTTCATAAATATCAAATCTATTAGATTAGACAGTCTTCATTTCACAAAAGGAAATTGAATGTATTCAGTTTGACCAGAAGCAGGGATAACAAGGGGTGGTTAGCGCAGTCGCCTCACAGCTAGAAGGTCCTGGGTTCGATTCTCGCTGTGGGCGCTGGGGGCGTGTTCCACTGTTCCCTCCTCCAAGTCATCAGCGCCTCCACACCCTAGGTGGGGTTGCATTAGGGCCTTTCTGTGTGGAGTTTGCATGTTCTCCCCGTGTCTCCTAGGGTAGATATACCCTCACAAAACATGCAGTAATCCTGGTCTCTATAAAAGCCTCCCCCTGGCCAGCCGAGGCGCCTGATTGTGGGGAAAGGAACTGGTTGGAATAACGTGTTCCTTCCACGCGCTAAGTCCAAACCAGGGAAATCCCCACTGTCAGGTGAAAAGAAGCAACTTGGACTCCTCATGCATAGAAGTAAGCATGAGGTCAGTCCGTTGTACTCCCCAAGCGTGGCAGAGGGAGAGCAGAGCCCAGGATTACATAGGATAAAAATTAGAAGAAAAAAAGAAGAAGCAGGGATAAAACATGCTTCTGGTCAGACTGTGTACAGTGGCTCACAAATGTGTTCTAGCACTACTGAATGAGATCTATGTAAAAGCACCATCATGCTGAATTTAAAGTGGGCGTGCACTGCACACCACAGCTGATCCACTGTAGAACCTCTTTCCGCGGCTTCTCTCCAAAGACCCATGTTACTGTGAAAGAAGGTCCACCCCCGCTTCCCCCTGGGCTGTCATAGAGGTCTATAGCCAAATCCAACCCACTGCTATTCAGCGTCATTACACCCACCCTTCTCTTTCTCTCTCTCTGTCAATGTCACAGACACACACACACACACACACACACGACACGCCTGACCCATTCCATTCAGGAACTCTTCTATTACAGCTGTTCTTACACCCGTTTATAAGCCCTTCATGGCGGTGCTTAAATCCAAGGTCACTGCCTCGAAGGCTTTTAACCTCATCTTGAAAGGAACGGGTTCACTGTTATCTCTGAACTCCATGTCCTCTCTCCACATTCACATAATATTAGATCACATTGTGCCTCCCAGACATATGCTCCATGTGCGCCTGGGACGTGGCTGGACGCGTGCGTGCGTGTGCGTGCGTGTGTGTGTGTGTGTGTGTGTGTGTGTGTGTGCAGTGAACTGACTGCTGGATAATTTTCTATTACAGTTTACTAAGTGGCCCTTCAAATAGTATAAAAAAAAATACGTATTTTGTTTTGTTTACCAGAATAGATCTTTGCTTGAGTCACTCAGTAAATGGAAATCTTCCCTTTCTAAGCAGAAGATGAAATTTTCTTCGAGAGACGTGAATTTTGACTTTTATTTCTGTTGATACTCTACTGTTGACAGTGCAAGTTTGTGTTTTCACAGTTAGACGACAGCGCACGCTTCGTCGCCGGTTAATAATACTATCGCACAGATTTCTCTGAGACATTTTGTAACTTTGTAAGACTGCCTGGCTTCTATTTTTTATTTTGTTTATCAGTAAGCATTGGCACACAACTTGGATTAGTTGAGGATTGCACATCGGTGAACAACCTCACTTCAGTATGGGCAGAAGAACCCAAGAATTAATGAGCACGCTTCCGAAAATACTCCCCTGAGGACTGAGGAATTCACAGCCACATACAGTAGATGCAAATCACCTGTGTGGCAAAAGAAGATAAACAGAAAAGCAACCGAAATGTGCTTCCTCATATGGGCTTCAAACGTAAAATGTTTATGGGCTATCCCGACAGCGGCTGCAAACATTCTTCAAGGCAGGAAACACAACCCCATCGGGCACGCAGCGTTCAGGCAGACGAAAACAACAACACCTGGTTGATGTTTGATTCCATATTAAGGGTGCCCACACACCAAAATACCTAGAGTGGAATCCGCCAATGCATTTCAATGAGAATGGAGCGTTTTTTTGCAGAAATCCTCTACTGGCAAAACACTCTAGGTATTTTGGTGTGAGGGCACCCTAACAGTGGTGGAACGTAACTAAATACATTTACTAAAGTACTGTACTTAAGTACAGTTTTGAGGTATTTGTACTTTACCTGAGTATTTCCAATTTCGAATACTTTTACTTCTACTCCACTACACCTCGGATCCAATTATTGTACTTTTACTCCATTACATTTATTTGAAAACGTTAGTTACTAGTTACTTTGTAGATTTTGATTCTTATTACAAAACACATATTAACCACTTCAACCTTACATTTCGCAAATCTCGCGCTGCGACGCACTGTGAGCTTGTAGATCTGCTATTTTCAAAAGATTGTATGCATTTGAAAAGGGACATTCTGCCTAATGAGTACTTGTACTTTTGGTACTTAAGTACATTTTGATACCAATGCTTTTGTACTTTTACTCAAGTCAATTTAGAATTCCGGACTTTTCCTCGTAACGGAGTATTTCTACATCACAGTATTGATACTTTCACTTACTTAAAGCTATACTGTGTAAGATTCTCAACTAGTGGTCAGTAGCCATATAGCAAACCGCGGTCGCGTTCGCGTCTTTCGCCCGTTTTTCGTACCTTCACACCCCCGCGTCTGCCTCCACAACGCCGAGAGCTATCTTTAGAGGGGTCCCTGGTTCCTGTGCGTTCAGGCATTCCGGAGAAACGGACTACTTCACCCTGCCTGGTAGGCGAGATTACCTTTTGAGTAAAGAGACACACGGGTGACTACAAATATGGCGACCCCACTTCAAGATGCGCTGTGATTGGCCGGTAGTGTACCATGTGTGCATGATCGGCGATGTGATTGGGCAACGTATACACAACGTATACAGATGATGCAGATTACGTCTTTATGGCGCGAAATCCGGTCCACGGCCAGGATCATAGAAAACATATAAAGAGAAGGCTTCAGAAGCTGAAAATAACGGAGTGGGTGTTCTAAAACTTTAGCGATTTAACAGTTAGGACAATTTTAAGATTTGTTTTATAAAAAAAGTTACATGGTACAACTTTAAGTAAAACCTTTGAGAGTTTTTCCACCACTGCTATGCTATTTCTGCATGGGCGTTTATCTCCCAGCAGTGAGTGGCTCCAGCTGGGCTTTCTAACCTCCAGGGTCATCCAGAGAAAGAGAGAAAGACATGTGGTGCAGCCAGGGGTGTCGCACCAATTTCTGGGCCCTGGCTTACAAGGATTCACTGCGGGCCCCCATGAATGTTCTTCATAGGGGGAGGAGGGGGTTTAACGCATTTAGACTGGGAACGCATTATTAAGCATTATCTTGTGCCTTAACTATTGAAAAATAGCAGATAATATACAAGCTCACAGCACGGCACCGAATGCCGCGCTGCGAGTTTGTAGATCTGCTATTTGTTTTTACAAATCATGAAAATCTTTGAATTCTGTCAGTGGTGCATGCTCAAACCTTTTCATGTGAAGGACCCTCAAAATGGCCAGGCACGTACCCCCATCTCAAAATATTTAGTTCCATGGACCACCCAGAAGCAAAACTTGAGTTATAAAATGCATGTTCGCTTAAGAAAATACATATATTGAAAGATTTGCACATATTTTCAGACTTTTCAAAAAATAGCAGATCTACAAGCTCGCAGCGCGGCACTCGGTGCCGCGCTGTGAGCTTGTATATCTGCTATTTTTCAATAGCTAAAGTATAAAATAATTAAGGCCCCTCCACCTTGGGCCCAAGTAACTCAGTCCCACTTTTCCCCCCCTTGTGACGCCCCTGGGTGCAGCGAATGTACTTAAAAATAGAGCGCCGTCACAGACTGCACGTCTCAGTCGCTCACTGGTTCTCTGTGTATTCAGTGTGCATTCCTTTCCTCTGCAAGTTACATTCCATGGGCAGACTGTTAAGCTCTCAAAGACAGACCTATTAAGCACAAGGTGATTGTGTTAATTGTAGAGGCCGGTTGGAAAGTCGCGGGACTCACTGATAGATGAACGGCACGTAGAAGCAGAACGTGGCTCCAATGCAGATCAACAGAAATCCCACGTCGATATTAAACTGTGTCACGTGCACGTCATTATAAGCAATTAACTTCGACAACAGATAACCTGGAAGTAAACTGGCTATGCAATGCATTATTGTCTGGGCAATTTCACGGCCGACTTAATTGGCAATTCCAGTGTAATAAAAAAAGATGTTAAAGAATAACAATCACTAACACTATAGTTTCATCCTCGTGAGGTTGAATAGCAAACCTAATCATGTCTACGATTTATTGTCTCCGCCAGGCCGAAAGGCACGGCCGAGAGTATGTCTTCGCCCCTGTCCGTCCATCTGTGTGTGTGTTTGTGTGTGTGTGTGTGTGTGTCCGTGTGTCCCTTACCAGCTAATTTCTGGCGCCGTTGGCCTGGTCGCGGCCAAACTGTTCACACACTCCCTGGATGCCAATTCAGAACCTCTGCCCCACATTTTTCATATGGCTCCGTTCAAGCGCCACCATGAGGCCGATGTTTGCAAAACACATTTTACACTACTACTACTACTCCTACAGGTTTTGTCCAAAAATGGTCTCCCCGGCTCCTGACCCACTGTTTGGGAAACAGTGTGTTAGATCAGGGGTTCTCAACCTGTGGGTCGACCCCCAGGGGGGTTCCCAGATTATTTTGGGTGGTCCCCAGATGATTAAATTAATGTGCAACATTGTTTTCTCACTCAACAGTAAACAAACCAACATACAGTTTAAGTGTATCGAGGGTATCTGCAAAATGTAAGGACTTTTTAATATCTCTAAAATGACAAATTAACACATTCCCCGCCATTTAACAATACCTTCGTACTCTATGGTGCCTCTGGTCTCCATAGACTTCCATGTAATTCATAGTGCACGGATCATGCACACCCATGCCTAGATAATGCACCATGTGTGTCCACATTGCTCACAGCTTTCAAACAAAAAAATCCGAATGGAAATCCGTTCAGGCATTCATGAGATACAAGCCATTATGTTTTCCTAAAATGTAAACAAAGATGGCTGCCATGTTTGATAGATGGGGTTGCTATGGGGGTTAAACATGCAATTTCGCGATTTCTATCATGCCTACTACATTTTTTGGGGTCCAAAAAAATTTGAAAAAAAATTCTTTTTGAATTTTTTTTTTTTTTTTTTCAAAATGGCGGAAATTCTCGGGACTATCGGGCCTGGCAGGGAAAGACATTGAAAAAATCTCGGGACTATCGGGCCTGGCATGCAATGAGTTAATCATTAGACAAATTGTCAAATATTAGAGGCAGAAATTATGAAAATAGCTGATCTACATGCTCACGGCGTTGTTAGCATGTAGATCTGCTATTTTCACAATAGAACCATGTTATACAAAATGTATTGCCTCAACTCTTAGTGCTTGTCATGGTGGGGGGTCCCCAGTTAAAATATGATTATTTTGGGGGGTCGCGGCCTGAAAAGGTTGAGGACCCCTGTGTTAGATCCATACATGCTGGTATGTAAAAGAACTGAACGTACACGTGACATATTGTGACCAGGTGTGGCAGGCTGCTGCAGAGTGGATGTTCATCTGTCAGCAGAGCCGCTGCTCTGCGGGCTGCAGTGGACGCGGAGCGGTCTCTAGGCAAATAAACGGCGTAATGTAATACAGTGTAGGCATTTAACAATGGGGCCCTCCGTTCCAAATGGCAGGGTGTGCCCCCTGAAGCAGAGGATGGTGAATATTTACACTGTTCCACTCCATGGAAATGGAGTCGTGTTATCCGCTTGCCTCGGCATTTGCATCGACAAAACTAAATTGTCCACAGCGTTGGCTGTCACTTGGCCTACAGCTCGTACAGTTTAGAACTTACAGTGAAGTGGCACTGGCCTATTTCCTTTTTCTTCCTTTTCCCAGGCCAGGGGCGTCAATTGGGTATGGCAGGGGTATGCAGCTGCCATACCCTGGGTCCAGGGGGGGGAAATAAAAGTTACTTTTAAATATAAATCCATGAATGTCTCTTTGTCTATCTGTGCTGGTTATTATGTTGTTAAATTACAGTAAAATAACTACAAATGCAAAATTTTACAAAATGGTCACTTTAACAAGGTATTATAATTATTTTATAATATATATATATATATATATCCACCTGTTTCCGCGGGAGTTTACTGGAGATTATTTGGACCTGTTTGGACCACACTTCAGGTTTAACAGCAATGCACTATGGGGCGTTGGAAAGTCGTGGATATATATATTATATTCCAAGTTTACCTGCACTTGAACAACCGTTCCAGGCTGCCATATCCAGCCCAAGAAACCGTAGAAACGGGGAAAAAAATAAAATGTTTTCCTAAAATAAATGTATCATGCCTGTTGCTAAGGTATGGCAACATGACTGGTGTCTTGCACGCGTGCAAGACACCAGTCATGTTGCCATACCTTAGCTTTTTCTGAACTGACGCCACTGTCCCAGGCTGACAATAGTTATTGAGTTTAGTGCCATTTTCCTCCATCAGTTGAATGGTTCTGTCAAATAAAGGAATCCCCTCTCCCAGTAAAGCTGGAGGAGGGCTCATACATGCCAAAAGGATTACAGAAAATTGCAATTCTTGTTATGTTTCCTTTTCTGGGGCAGTGATTTGCTTGTATACTTCTGTGTTATGCTCTGTATTGTACTCGCGTCCAAAAGCAAATCAAAGGATTTTGCGTCTTTGTCAAAATGCATCCTCTTGCTTCTCTTTTCACCAACACACGTTTGAGAATGCCATACAATTTCACCCACATTTATACCATTTTTAAAATGTGCTCTATGACTCACCCAGACCTAATAGCTGTCTATTCCATTATATCACGCCCACATAGAAGGCTCACAGGTGAAGCAGATTGGAATACTTTTTTTCCCATTTAGTCATGCATCATCATCTCCCTCTCTCTCTCTCTCTCTCTCTCTCTCTCAACCTTTTTTTTCCCTTTCACTTCACAAAGTAGCTGACCTAATTCCGAGCAAAGAAAGAAAGAAAGAAAGAAAGAAAGAAAGAAAGAAAGACTGACCTTATGGTAATAAAAGTTCATGACCCCAAACCAGGCCCTTAACCCCCAGCATCCCTATTCTGGGGTAATGGTTGCCCAATAAGCTGATCTACAAGCGGAGGGGGAGACAGAGGGGGGAAGCGCACTAAGGTCCCGTCCACACGAAGACAATTCTTGGTGAATCCGCAAATGTCTTTAATCGTTTGGACCTTTCGTCCACACAGAGCCGGCGGTTTGGATGCCCGAATATGCACCGCTTTGAAACTGGGTCCCCGAGTGAATACATCTGAAGACGCCGCCCTCGTGTCTCCATGTGTAAAACTAAATACGCATATTTCCTGAAACGATGACGTTACAGCACAACCTCTCCCTTAACCTGCATGCCTCACAGGCCTGGCATATACTATACTAGTTTTGTTTTGTTGCATTCTCAGCGGTTTTGTGTGAACACATTTCTTGAGATGATTCCGTTTATGTGGTAAACGCTTTGAAAACGACTCAGTGAATTGTCTTCGTGTGTACAGTCTGTAGCCTAAGCACAGAGACAATGCATGTCAAGTTTACTAAGGGTTTAGGTGGTTAAAGGTGTGATGCAGCATGAGCTGATCCACGGTGTCCCTTTCATAATTGGAAGTCAGTTAACCACTTCAACCATTGCATTACCGTACACGTCACCTCTGTGGCTGTAATGGACATGTCAAGGTGAACCCCCCCCCTCCCCACCCCCTCTGCCATCTTTCTGTTAGTCACTTCACTCCGTTGTATTTTCTTTCCTGCTCCGAGGACTGCTGTGCCATTCCATAAGCCCCCTACCTCCTCCCCTACCTTCCCATTGTGTCCATCTGCCGTCCCGTCTCGGAGACGCTGAGGAAGAAAAACTGTTGACTGAGCTCCTGTGAGAATGACACAGCACATTAGTTACCGGTGTGAGGGGGGGGTGCTAGCTTTCTAAAGGTGGCAGCTTTAGGAATAGGAAGAGTGCGTGAAGGGCACAGTTTGCCTGCATCAACCAACCCCTACACACACACGCACACCCGTCTTCATAGGAGACACGCGAGACGCACCACACAACAGGGAAGTCATTTGGCATTTAACCCCAGATTGAGTTCTTTTACGCATGTTGTCTTCACCTCTGAACCTTTTTTACAGTTGAATCGGATTTTGGATCGATGGCATCTCAATCCATACCCATCTACAGCATGGAGAGTCACTTTAACCCTGGCCTCCCTATTTTGAGTTTGTTTTTTTGGCAACCAAACATTAATTAACCACTTTCGACCAGGTGTCCCTATGGGCATGTCATTATAGGAAAACATTTTCAACCCGAACCCCCACCGCCCACCACCCCCATCAGACGCGGCCATTTTACTGTGCGCCGCAGTAAAATAGCGGTTTGTTTGCTGCAGCGCACAAATAAAGGTTCAAATGTCTCTCGGTAGCCCGGCAGCAACAGCTGGCGGAGTGCAGCGGAGATCTCGGTGCCACTGAGGTCGTGACAGCGTGAGACGTCTCACTTCCTGTTCAATGTCAAGGGAGCTCCGAGAAGCACTCACTGTACACCGAGGCTAGGGCGAGGGTGACCCGATGAGAATGGGTGGGAAAATAACCCTTGTACTTGAGTCAACGGACAGATACTCCTGCTGGCCAAGGACTGGAATATCTGAAGTGAAAGTTACCTGAGTTAAAATGCTTTTTAAAATACTATTTCCCACCATTCGCTTCTTTAAAAAAAAAAAGAAAAAAAATCTTGCATTACATGCGATTGATTTTAACGATCGATTTAACGAGTGCCGCGCTATGAGCTTGTAGATCTGCTATTTTAGAAAAATCGTGAATTTATTGAATGAACCACTGACATACTGTAGATACATATGTTTTTCAAAAACCTTAGAAGGATTTAGAATCCATTTTGAGAGTCGGCCACAGGTCATAGTGGCTTAATTTCCTCAATGTGGCCTATCTCATCTGTCTGTCTGTCATCTTCTCTGTGGCAGCCTGCAGCTATGTGCTCCTACTGTTGTGTCTGCAACTTCTGCTGTCTTCATCTACTCACATTTTGGGTCTGGATGTTCACTAGGTCCTGGTACACCAGGTTCCACCTTGTCAGCGACGGAGGGTTTATTTTCCCACCGTATTCCATAACTGCTTTAAGATTTCCCTCCATACATTTGTTTTAATGAAACAGTGTCATAGCTAGGTGTCACTGTCGTGAGTAGTTATTTATCAATTCACCGCAGTGCTGCACATGGCAAACAAATAACTGCGACTGCCATAATTTATGTAGGCCATACTTTACCAGACTATAACTTATCAAAACTTTTTTAGTTTTAGGACAAACAGGACAGGATTCGGGATTACTGCTCGTAATTCACCCTTTATCAAGTCCCGCCCATTGTCCTGCCCCTCTTCACAGCCATTGGTTGTCTTGGTGGGACACTCTGTCCACTACCATTTTAATTCAGTTGCTTCGTATTGTTATTCTGTGTGTTCAATTCTAATTTCAAACTTGGTTTCAGTAAAATGGATCTGCTCAGTGGCAGTATAGTGACTCATCGTGTTTTTAAATGTTTGTATTTCTCCAAAAATGATGTTATAGCAAATTCAACATAAAAAGGCGGAACCAGGGCAGCCCGGGATCGAACTGGGAACCTTGCGGCCACTCTACCCCTGAGCCACTGCAGCCCATACAAACACAGGAAACCTAGGGCAGAGAGAGACATGCGAGACAACCTTAAGGCTTGAACCTTAAGGCTTTTGATGCCTGTTTAGGTTTCATCTCAATGGAGATTTGATCCTGTTGCTATGCAATCAGTCACGGGATCTAATAAAAGGTACAAAGTTCATTGTGCGATTCCTGTCTGTCTTGTGTGCGTGTGTGAGTGTGCGTACATCCGGCGTGTGCGCATGTGTGCGTGTGCACACGCCGGATGTGTGTGTATAGGTGCATGCACTGTAAGGACATGTGCAAGCACGAAGTGTGTGAGGGCACGTCCCTCTGAGAGGTATAACACCTACTGGCAGATGTTACTCATTAATAATTATTGTCCTTCGGTTTGACATCTCAGGGCTGATGATACTTTAGCCAACCTTTTGTGGTTCCTTGAGGGACCGACTAAAGTTCACACCTTGAACAAAAATCTAAATTCCATGTTACGCCCCCATCTAAATAATGTGTGGGGAACAACAGATGATGAGAGAGTCACAGATGAGAGAGTCACTTTAACCCTGGCCTTCCTATTTTGGGTATGTCACTACAGCAGGGGTTTTCAAAGTGGGTGACGGGGCACCCTGGGGTGCCGCGACGGCAGTCCATGGGTGCCGCAAGATAATTTGATAATATTTGGAATTTATTTGGACACTTGAAAAAACTTTAGTATAATTTTAACCTTGAAGTACAGTTATTTTCTAGTATATAACCAAAATGGCTATTATCTCAACGTTTTCCTCGCAACATAATCACTAAAATATCATTACTGTCAGGCTAAAACCTCTTTCGCACAAAACGCCTCGCGATGCGAGGCGTTGTGTGCTTGTAGATCTGCTGTTTTCACTAGTTTAGTACATTTTATAGATGATAAATACAAATGAACGGTTTTGGACATTGCACCCTACAACGATGATATGCTATAAATATAAGGTGCTGGGAGTGAAAATTATCTTCGGATTAAAACAATATTTATGGGGTGCCCTGAGAAAAAAAAGTTTGGGAACCCCTGCACTACAGTATATAGACCGATTTCTCAGAGCTGCAACCATGGCAAGCGGCACCTATATACAGTATGTGTGTGTGCGGCTGTGCGTGGGCACCGAAGCTACACGGCAGCGCTCTGGAAAAAGGTCTATAGGTGAAGATATTTGAAAATATTTTTTTAAATAGCAGCTCACAACATGTCTGCCTGTATACAATTTTAATGTGCATGAATACAAATGAAAATATTTGTAAAAAAAAAATAAAAAAAATAAGGGGAATATAGATAGGGCTCAAGTGGCCTAAAGCGAATGGCAATGCTAAATCCTGGAAATTCTGCAGGCTCACTAATTGAGTGTTTGAGAAGGAGCATAGTATGATAATGCAAATAGGTTGGGATAATACGGTGGTGACTTGAAGAGGTTGCTCTGAGGTCTCGCCTCGTTTTCTGGAGAGAAAAAAAAATGAGACCATTAGGAGGCAAATAGCTAGGTGCCTAACGGCCGTTTGTATTTTCTCTGTACATCCATCATCAGCAGGACCTGTAGTATTTTGCCACATTTTGTTACAGCTAATAGTATAACGTTTCCCCCTCTGATTCATTTGACAAGGCACTCCCAATGTCTCCCCCCCTTTTTGGTAGACATAGTCACAGAACACTGTACTTCAGAGTTTTATGGTTCCAAATGCTGGAAATGTTGGTGAAAAGGGCTAGGGATACAGACGGGTGACAAGGAGAATCCTGAACAATCGTAAATCAAGGCTTAATCTTAGATGAATTATACTGTAAAGTAAGTAAGCCTTGTCGAGCCCTGTGGCCCATAGGGCAGGCGCCTTCCTGTAGCGTGCCGTGAGGCAGCTTGATGTACAAGTACAACCCTCTGGACATGAAGCTATATGTCGCAGGGACTTCTCCCCAGTCCAACCCATAATGCTGAGCGCCAAGCAGGGACGCAATTGGGTTCCATTTTTATAGTCTTTGGTATGACCAGGCCCGGCCGGGGCTAATCAAACTGTAGTCTCTGAAAAATTATTAAACCATTAATCTGCAGATTTCTATAATGTCAGTGAAATTAGTCAGTATTAACACTTATGTTGCAATGATTTTTTCTCTTCAATGTCTCGCGTTGCCATGGTTACCATAGACTTCCATGTAATTGTGCAATTGTGTAAAAAGTGCACGCCCATGCCTAGATGATGCACCACGTGTGTAGATGCTGTTCACAGCTTTCAAACAAAAAAATCCGCTTGGAAATCCGTTCAGGCATTCATGATTTATCAGCCATTATGTTTTCTTCAGATGTAAACAAACATGGCTGCCATGTTTGAAAGAATGAGTTGGTATGGGGGTTAAACATGCAATTTCGCGATCGCGATCATGCCTAATACATTTCTGGAGGTCCAAAAAAAAAATTGGAAAAAAAAAAACTTTTTTTTTTTTCAAAAACGGCCCAAACTCGGGAAACTCGGGGTTGGCACAGCGGTAGTACCAATACAAACTCGGGAAACTCGGGGTTGGCACCATATGTGTTAAGATAACGATAATTAAGATGAGACAAAGTTAATGCCAACACTTGTAGCAGGTGTGGCGTACTGGATCAAGTATTATTCTTAGCGATGGGATGGAAGGGTAGGGTAGGCCAACCTTGAGATGCACATGCATGCAGTGCTTATGAATTATCCCATACTCGCTGTGTTTCATGAACCAAGAGACCTCATCTAAATTGATGAATTAACAATCAAAAATCTATCAAAAATAGCTGGAAAAGCAGGTCTACAAGACAAGACACATTGCAGTTGCACTGCGAAGTATCTATGCATCGTGCAATGGCGTGTATAGCACTTAAGTGGTTAAAATTCCCGACAAGAGCCGTGAGCGAGTTTCCCTCTTGAGAGAAAAGATAATGAAGACACGATGAGTGGGGTTGCATGTTTAGTTGTTTACTGTCGTTTAATGCACCATTTCCACAGCCTGGAAAAATGTGATGGGGAAGAAAGAAAGCACAGATACAGTAGAATGATGAGGCTAAATGGAATTATTGTTCTGAAAGCTCTTTAGACAGAATGAAGTAATTATTAAATAATGTGCAGAAGAATACAGTCTCATACTTTTTCATGTTGGTTGTTAATGAATAGATATTTCCCAGGGACATCACAAATGGACCATCTCAATTTTCAAGTTCCTTTTCATGCACTGGCTAGTACATTGTTCCAGGCAAAGTTATTGATAGTAAGGAATCAAATGGTCCCGTAAGGTCCATTTTGTTCCATTAGTACACTCTACACTAATGGCCCATATGGTGCAAGGTGGAGCATGTTTAAATGTGATATGGGACAATAAAGTGTATTTAAATAAACTCCATAAACTCCTCAAACCTTTCTGCTGTAAACAGTGTGGCAAGAGCTTCACGCAGTCAGGTAACCTGAAAAGTCACCTGCGTATCCACACACTGGAGAAAAATCATTTGTGTGTAAACAATGTGACGAGAGTTTCGTAAAGGATAATATTTCGCTCAGCGGTGATTATCGAGTGATAGGAGCCTGACAGGTTGATATGCCACCGACGTGGAGAGGAGGTGGCATATCAACCTGAAGGGTTACTTACTACATTGTCTATTTCTGAAATACAGTACAGTAGAAATGCCCTACTGTATATTTGTAAACAGTGTGACAAGAGATTCTGTTTTTTAGTAACCTAATGACACACCAGCATATCCACAGTGGAAAAAAACCTTTCTGCTGTAAACAATGTGACAAGAGTTTCAGTCAGTTATGTGGACACTGGACATCCACACTTGAGAGAAGCCAATGAGGGATCATCGTTCTTGGTGAAGTCACCACCAACAAGTGTGACCTGATACAAATAGGCGCAAGTTGGCACCTCGACAGCAAGCTTGCAGCGCAGCCGCTGTGCGCTTGTAAATGTGCTATTTTCCATTAGCCAAACTATAAAATAAGTCCAGGTCATAATGGGTTATAAAAAAATCATATTACATGCAGGCCCATGGCCAAATGCATATCAAATTGGGGGTCCTTGAAATAAGAAAGTTTGAGAATCATACAGTATAGTTTCACTGCAGAGAGACCTCATTGTTTCTGACCAACATAAATGAATCATGAAGGTATTATAGTCGGGGGCGTTAGGGAGATGACATGGTAATGTCGTGCTAATTAGTCTAAAAGCGCCAAATTTTGTACAGATGTAGCCCAGGGTATGCTCTAATGATTTAGCTAGGGTGCCCGAGTCTGCGACATTCGGGGTCGCCACAGCGGCCAAATCAAGTTGGGCTCCCATCGACTTTCAATACAGGAGGAAAATACCCAGAAAAACACTTGTTTTCTGGGTATTTAAGTAGGATGTGAGGGGTCTAACTAGGGGTTTGTCATGATGCTGAATCCATTGCAAGCATTTGTTTGGCACAAAAAACATTCCTTGGGCTAGAAATGGCCTCAGAAAACGATGCATATATGGGTGAGCATTCATGTTAGTCGGAGGCCTTAGGGTTTTTTTTCTCGTCCTAATCAGTCTAAAAGCGCCAGATTTTGCACAGATGTAGCCCAGGGCATGCTCTAATGATTTAGCTAGGGCGCCCGAGTCGGCGACCTTCGGGGTCGCCACAGCTCCAGAAAACACCCACAAAACTCTGAAAAGTGATGACTCATCACTTTTCATCACTAAACCATTGTTTTCTGGGACCCCGAAGGTCGCCGACTGATTAGCACGAAATATCCATAACACCCCCGACTATTAACCGTGCCTGGTGGCTCTTTACAGAACTCAAATTCAAAGTCAAGATTGCATGTTTTCACTGCTATATAATAGACAAAAAAACTTATTACATGAAATACTAGAGCCTGGCCTTTGATTTGAAGATGTCCAAACTATTGGTACTGTAGGTCAGTCAGCCTTGGATAACCTTGAACTCCCTTCAATAGATCCAGAATGCGCCTGTAGAGATGAATTATAATCAAATTAATGACATGTATGTGCCGGTTCTATGTTGATGATGACATGTCTTAATTAACTGTGATCAATTGTTGCCAGGCATTTGTTAATCTGGCCCCAGGCTGTGCTCTCATTCAGTCACGTTACCCCGTGATGGTTAAATGTTCTCAGCCGCCAGCAAGTTGCAAACAATGACGGTGTGTCAGTGGACAGCACAGAGACTCCCCATCTTGCAGGCCCGGATCTACCATATGGGCACTTTAGGCACGTGCCCAGGGGCTCCTGGGCATCAAGGGCCCTCAAAAAAAAAGATGTTATATTGGACCTACATGCCTACATATGCATACAAAACATTTTGCGCGCACACAGCGCTTCAGTGCCCAGGGGCCCTCTGAGGTGTTAATCCAGCCCTGCCATCTTGTGATGTAAAATAACTATTTTACTTAAGTACAATTTTTAGTTATTTGCGCCCCCCCCCCCCCCCCATATGTAAAAAAATGATTTCCTTATGAAATCAAGGCTCATCACCTGACATCAGGGCAGAAAAAATTACTTACTTTCTCAAAAAGCTTCAAAGGAGACAAGCTATTGAATTACTAACTGAACTGTGCTTTTTTCTATTCAATCTCTTCAAGCATCAACCCAGATGAATCAGCCAATCTAGATAAAAGTCGTCAGTACAAGTATGTAGTGTTTTGTGTTGTTGAGAAAGGCAAGGACAAGGACAGCTTCATCAGTTTAATGACTTGCCTACACTAATGCACAAACCCGTATTTCATCACGACAGTCGACAGTACACTGTATAATACATGTTTATTTCATCTCTGCCCTTCATGCTTTTGTCACATATTGTGTGTAGGTGGGGGGAAAGGCATGTGAACGCCTACATCTCTCAACCCATAAACAAATATTTCTATACTATAGTTCTTATACAATACGATTAAGATGAAGTGGACTAACAGAAGCTTCATTTTGTGACAATCCATCGTAGTGGGTGTTGCAGAGTTCTAGTGTTGGCACACTTGACTTCACAGGGAATCAGCAACAACCTTTTGGCCTTGAAACAAGTCCCTCCGAGAAGGGAAGAAAGAGACAGTGCTGTAGGGATTCATCCCTATGATTAATTCAAACGAAATGAAGCATCACCCCACAGCGGTGCTGCTTGGATAATTACAGTAAGGGAGACAGGCAAAAATGTTGTTCTGCCGACGACACAGAGGCTGTGAGAACAATTAGGGAAGTACTGCGGAGCCTGATGATCTATCACCCAACACACTTTAGCTCTCAGAGAGAAAACAGGCTAGGAAACAATTTGGAAATCTCTATATTTCGATGTCCCATTAGTTGGACTAAGGGTTAGGGTTAGGTTTTAGGGTTAGGTTTAGGCATGGTTTTATTGAGGTTAGGGTAAGGGTTAGGTTTAGGCATAGTAGCATTCACCAGGTTAGCATTCACCAGCGTCGGCAGGTTAGCATTTCACCAGGTTAGCATTCACCAGAGTCGAACTAATGGGACGTCGATCAAATGTTACGTCGTAATATCGCTACGCTCCCATTTGGACAGACAGCAGTATCACCAGCCGTATCCACCTGTTTCCGGCAAGAATGTACTGCAGCACTATCTGAAGGACACTTCCGGTTAACAGCAGACATACAAGCTCACCTCGCGTCGCAGAAGCAACCGTTGTGAGCTTGTAGATCACACTCGGCTGCGGCGCCGGATGCTGCCGCACACCTTCTGCGCAATGCACGATGGGACGTTGGAAAGTCGTGGATAAGCCTCGTGACAAATCCCCTGAAAGTCTTTGAAGAACATGAACTGATTGGTTGGGCCCCTCCACCATTTGAAATTGATCTCTACAATTTTGTTGTGGTAAAAGAGAAAGAAGGGAGTGTCTGTTATTTATGGATGTGAAGTTGGAGTTCCTTTCTTTGTGTGCGTGCGTGCGTGCGTGTGTGTGCTTAGGGGGAGAGAGAGCGCTAGGTTGGTTTCCCTCTGAGCGGCGAGGTTTACAGTATACATGTTGTAAAATTGCTCCAGGAATGAAAGTCAATTATACTCTGCTAGTTTGTTCTTTCTTTAGTTACATGTTCCTCCTTTTCACTTTACTCCCCACAGTGTTGACTGATGCAGGCAGTTCCTCCGTGCAAGGAGATGAAAGTCTTTTGCACTGGACTGGTTTATTCCAAGTGCAATCAAACTAAACTGACAGTGACAATAAATATAGCAAAAACTAAGTCTGTGAAGGTCAGCCAGTCTAGCTGGGCAGGGCTCACTGGTTAACCTAAGCCCTATGAATAGCGAAAAATATACAAAGCTAACAAGCTTGTAGATCAGCTTTTTTGTGTGAATGTGTCTTATAATGACATGCACAAAATACAAATGCAAGGTTGAAAGTGGTTCAAAGTCAAAACCCCTAGTTTTGCCAGAGAACTGATTCAGGCAGTAATTGTTTGGTCTTGTTTGGAGGACCAGACATCTTTTGGCCTGGCTAAACTTCTTAGGCATATACATATGACATGCTAACCACATGAACACTAGCATCCCTATTCTGGGCATGTCATGACAGGCGAACATGTGGCGAAAATAGGCGAACGTTCCCCAGAAATAGCCTGTAGATCCAAATGTGGTATATTGGTAAAAATAAAAAAGAAATTAAAAAAATCACACCCATGTGAACTGAGTGTGTGTGTGTGTGTGTGTGTGTGTGTGTGTGTGTGTGTGTGTGTGTGTGTGTGTGTGTGTGTGTGTGTGTGTGTGTGTGTGTGTGTGTGTGTGTGTGTGTGTGGGTGTGTATTGCAGGCTACATACAGGCTACATACAGACACGCATACATAGAGACATACACACACAGCTCCATATAGGAGTGGTGTGACCACCGCTAAGTCGAGATGGAAACCGTGCTTCTTCAGACAAATTTTCTTTTTTTTTAGTTTTTTGTGTTTCTCAAAAGCTGTCATTTAAGATCCCCGGAGTTATAGTGCAATGTGACGTGAGCTGTGTGTTCAGTTTTGTATGACTGCTTGTGAACTCCAGCAACAACCTTCAGTAAGACAGATGGGCTATATCGCAGGGTGTAGATGCCACGTCATCCTGTATTTCTTTTGTTCTTGGACTTTGTTTTTGACAGCGTGACAGCATTTCTTTCAGCATGAATAATCAAATGAGTTCAGAGGACAGAGCTGCTATTTTTATAGATGTAAAATATAAAGCAAAAGCAGAAGAGAAACTTGTTTGTGTGTGTGTGTGTGTGTGTGTGTGTGTGTGTGTGTGTGTGTGTGTGTGTGTGTGTGTGTGTGTGTGTGTGTGTGTGTGTGCGTGCGTGCGTGCGTGCGTGCGTGCGTGTGTGCTGTGCGTGTGTGTGTGTTTAAATTCTTCTTCTTTTGGAAAAGCCCTACATTTCTAGGAAGCGACCCTCGGGGCACCAACAATAAATACATAATGAATGAACAAATTAAACCCTATTTCAAAAACATTGTAAATAGCAGATCTACTTGAAGCTCACAACTCATCGCATTGTGAGCTTCATCTGCTATTTTCACTATTTTTGAAAATTATTTTTTCCTGGGGAAATTTACAGCAATGAATTGTTATCAAAAAGAGAATGTACTTTGTAAATCAAGTGCTGGGGTTGAGTATTTTGTCCACCATTAGACAGGAGGGCTTATCAATGCCTATTGGTTCCCCCTTCACCAATGAACACATTTGTGACTCTCATGTCATATTTTATGAGATGACAACAGGACAAAATGACAATATTAATTTAGAGCAAATGTGCATATCTACTTTGGTGCCACTGTGCCCGGCGTGTCTGTGTGCATGTAATGTATCTTGCCACAAAATGATGGCAAATGAGAAGATAAATGATGATTACTTTCTGTCTGTCTGTCTGTCTGTCTGTCTGTCTGTCTGTCTGTCTGTCTGTCTGTCTGTCTGTCTGTCTGTCTGTCTGTCTGTCTGTCTGTCTGTCTGTCTGTCTGTCTGTCTGTCTGTCTGTCTGTGTGTGTGTGTGTGTGTGTGTGTGTGTGTGTGTGTGTGTGTGTGTGTGTGTGTGTGTGTGTGTGTGTGCGTGCGTGCGTGCGTGCGTGCGTGCGTGCGTGCGTGCGTGCGTGCGTGGGTGGGTGCGTGCGTGCGTGCGTGCGTGCGTGCGTGCGTGCGTGTAAACTTAAATAATACAGTCAGTATACTTTTAGGTTTTCCCGTTAACCTGGAACCTCCAGCCTCCACCAAACCAAGTACATAATTAGATCGATAAAGTAATTAATTATCCTGATAAATTGACCCTGCAGGTCCAAGCTGCTGCATTTTTGTTCGCAGAACAGCTTCACTATTCGAAAGTACATAATAACCACATCAATAAACTTCTACTTGCCAAATCTGGGCTGAAACAATGACTAAATAGTATACACTATAATTATGTTGCGAAGGCAGGTATTGATTTTCACCTTTTCAAAATTCCATATTCTTTTTTTAAATCTCTAAAACACAACTTTGGCAAAAGGGCGTTGTACTGTATGTTTTGGGTACAACATGTATAAAGTACGTTGTATTCAAACATTGTCAGAAAAATACTGTTGTGTGCTCAAGGCACAAACTATATTTCAGCAATTAAATGACAGGTTTTCACCTTACATGAAAATTAAACACTTTATCTTATTATCCAGGCGTCCTTTGTGTATGTGTGTCTGTTCACAGCTAATGTTACATACTGTACGGCTACCCCACTTTTATTGTTGCTTTTAGCATTGTTGCTGATATGTAATTTATTGTATATTATGTTGGTGAATAGCGTACCATGGGCCATAATGGAAATGTAAACGTTCTTACAGCATTCTTACTGATGAAGAAGGTTAATGATTGTCTGTTTAGAGTTAAACATACTGTGTAAACTGGTTCGAACATAACTGACAGGAAGAAATTAACAATCAGTGGAGTACTGAGTAATTTGAATGACAAGAGATCTGATAGGAAGATGGAGGCAGGTAGAATGTGTATGAGAGAGACAGGGAGGCAGACAGTGGCGAAAATGTACAGTACCACTGTTAATCACATGCCGTGCTTCTTTCACATAATTTACATTACATAGATAGATTACATAGAAATTCCACTGCACACAATATTATTATAAAGGGCATGCCTCCTACTGGAGAATTGACCCTCATGTCTTTGTACATGCAAAGAAAGATTTTGGGTCAGGTTTGTTTTACACTTAAATATGAGAACAGATTAATTGAATACAGGTGAAGGTGAGGCTGATACAAAAAAAATGAAGGCAGCGTTAATAAGTATTGGATGGGCCTGACTGAATAATGAGTCATGTACAGCAGTGGTTCCCAAACTTTTCAGTTCGAGAGACCCAGAACAGAGACTATACGTTTGCCCAGGACACAAACTAGTGAACATAGCAGATCTACAAGCGCACGACACGACGCTTCACGCCGCGTTGCGAGCTTGTAGAACGGCTATGTTCACTAGTTTGTGTCAGAGTCGTCTAATCAGAGACGTTCTGCCATTGCGGGGTCAGAAACAG
This sequence comes from Nannobrachium achirus, assembly GCF_963921795.1. Taxonomy (NCBI): domain Eukaryota; kingdom Metazoa; phylum Chordata; class Actinopteri; order Myctophiformes; family Myctophidae; genus Nannobrachium; species Nannobrachium achirus. The sequence goes on from NC_137830.1 coordinate 42,196,271, forward strand.
CGCTGGTCACGTGATGGTTCATTGTCACTATACCCCTCATAGACTTCAATGCATTCTGTAAACTTCCGCTTTGCGGTTTGTCATTGTACGCCAATAGATGTGTGCGTAGATGACCTGGCCCCATGAAGTGAACAGGAGTGACGCGACTCTCCGAAGGTAGAAGGCTCTGGTTTGTATCATTAAGAACGCCACGCAGAGCTCTGGTGCAACATTGCAGCTATAACAAATGAGTGTTCAGAACATGACGTATGTAAGACTACGGCATAATGACCGATGCATCCTCCCCCACCATACTGTGTGTGTCTAAAGAAGAACTTTTAATTTGTGTCACTTTAAAATAGATGCTGAATCTGTGTCACATCACGCGGCAGATGCTGCTTGTTCACTGTCTGTCTGTGCAAAATGTCTCCCCCCTAGGTGATTTGGTGTCCCGTGCCATGCACCACCTGCAGCCGCTGCACATAAAGAACCCCAGCAATGGCACGCCTGTCCACCAGAAGGCCAACAGCTCTGTGCACTGGGAGCCCGAGGCCCTTTACACCCTCTGCTACTTCATGCACTGTCCGCAGATGGAGTGGGAGAACCCCAATGTGGAGCCATCTAAAGTCACCTTGCAAACTGAAAGGTGAGTGAAACCTTTGTTTCCTTGTGTAATGTGTAATGTACGACAGGCACATTTTCGTTACTCCCTCCCTATACCTTCAAAGCCGCCCCGAAAAGCCACCTGTTGACTTTGTATCAACCCTTGTCTTTAGTGTTATATTGCTTTTCTTTCTTTCTTACTTGCTTATTTTAGTTTTTTTCCTAATAAAGTTGTTGTTGTTGTTATACTGTACTTACCCTCTCCCTCTCCCAACCTACACACATGTAAAACGATTTTGGGTACTTAGAAAAGTGCTGTATAAAGTCCATGTATTATTATCATTATTATTGCGACCGTCAGGGAGCAGTTTATTATTATTATTATTATGGCACAAGTTAACATGTTGACAACAATTGTGAACGCTCAGTAGTACAAGTTGTGCTAGCTTTGCACCCTCCTTTTCCTGCTGGCACTTGTGTGTCCTTTCAGGCACCTTCCTGTTGTCAGTTCATGGTGCATCATCAGTAGTACAATGATTGAATGACCTTAAGGTTGGTACAGATGGTCCAACATGCTTTAGAAACCCAGAGGCGAGTCTGTGACTGCGTGGGTTGGTACAGTGAGTCCTGACTCTCTCCCAGGCACTGCGCACGTTGATGGAGCCCGGTGGGACTGATGGACACATCCTCCAAACTTCTCTCTTCTCCACTGAGGAGATAAAATGCTGTTGTAGCGACCCCGGGCAGTGTAGAGAGAATGCTGGACCGAGAGTGACATGTCAGCAGGCTTTCTGGTCCCTCGAGAGGAAATGCTCTATTTAGAATTGTTGACGGTGGAAGAGAACATAGACGCACTGGAGGGATGATATAGATACACACAAAGATTAAAGGGGATACAGTTGTCTTTGAGGGTTTTATTATTATATGTCGCCTTGTATTAAGTGAAAATTTGCAGAAGGGAATTGCGCCAATGGATTCTACACTAGAGTACATTAAACAATCTCCCTTTTGATGTAACATTGATCGGAAACCAAAAGAGGACATTTCCGCCCCACTGGCTTAAAATAAATCTAGTTTTTGAATGTCTTTACAAACATCCTGCTTTAAATGCCTGAAATACAGTATCTGTCTTTTCGTTGCTTGAGTGTGTGTGTGTGTTTGTAGTTCATGTATCTCGAAAACTGTCCGAGCGACCGACTTCAAACTCGGCGCACACATCGCTGACGACCCGTGGTTGTCCAGAACTACAGACATTGTGTTTAATTATTTCCTACTTTGTTTGTGGCCATGCAGCTTCCACTTAGTTCACAGCCCAGATATGTTAGAGGACTTGGAACTGACCATTCCTCTATAATGCTATGCATAAAAATAGAGTCCTGGCATGCAAGTTATGTTCTATTTTGCATATTGATATTGATGGCATATTTATTTTTTATTGTAGGCTACTAGAGAAGGTTAATATAACATGAAGGCTGTCAAATCGCTTAACTTGTTTTGGTATAACTGTCAGAATCAAAACTTTATTTGCCTTTGTTTACAGTATGTGCTGAAAGTGTGATTTTGAGACCTGTTTCAACAACAAATACAGATCAGATATCGATATTGTAGAACATTAATCAAATAGTTTGCTACAGTTAAAATATTTGCAACCACACTATTCCATTCACTTGTTTTACCCAGGTATTTACTCTTAAGAAGTAATCTTTACAAAAGCTCTTGTGTATTGTCTCTCACTGATGGCCAGCTGGCTCTACCATTGGCTAAGATTAACCATTATTTCCCTTCCAGACTGAGCCTCTCTTTCTTTGAAACCCAGAACGGGAAATATGTCAGCAAAAAATAGTTTTATCACAGTTTCTGAGAAAGGAGAGAAGGGTGGAGGCCTGTTTTTTACCATACAGATCAAATCAGTCAGCCGAAGATGCTGAAGAAGCCTGTGGTTTTGTTTTTGCCAGCGTTTGAAATTTCTGGCAGAAAGTAGGTGTAGAAAGAGTAATTGTTTGTTGTGCTATGGGGAAACTGGTGCCCAGAAAGTTGGCCAGTGAAACGCAATGCATCATGGTTACAAATGGATTAATTAGGTGTATGGCTGTACGGTACTTAACTCCTTTTATTCAGATAAGCCCTCGTGCATTTGGGCTTTTAGAACAATCTATAGGCTCCAAACAAGAACCTTCCACGTTGCACAAATTAACGTTCTCCTTCACATAGAGAAATATGGTCTTTAACAAGGGAGTTTTATAGTGCTGTTTCTTTTTCTTTTTTATCGACAGACTCTTGTGTTTATTCTCTTCTATTGCAGAAGAAAGATAAGAGCCGTATTTCTGCCTTATCCAACATCAATACTGTACATTTATGCAAGCCTGATTATTAGTATTAGTATTGAATAATAAGTGGTGTACTGCACCTTTGAGGCACCATAAACTATGCCTATAACAAGAAGGATTTTTGTTTCTCAAGAACATTTGATGTTGTAGAATAGCTGTGTTATATTTATTCATTTCATCATACTGTAAAAAAATAATTCGGTTCACATTTATCTGTCAATTTGGGCAATTCAAAGTTCCAACTCAAGTTCCCACTGGAGCTGGATATTGTGGATAATAATTGCATGGAGATGTGAGCCTTCTCTACTCCCCTCTCAGAGCTAAGTTAATAAAAATTGGCTTAATAAATCCTGCTCTGTGAGGACTGAGGATGGCATTATATGGCATCATGTCACAATTAGAATTTCAGGGAGGGGTTTACATAAAGATGCACAGCGGCACAGAGAGAGAAGGATGCAGGCAGATGGTTATTGGGTAATTTGCAGGATGGGTGATTAGAAAATGTACAGGTACACTGTGTCTGGTATAAGAATAAATGATGAGATATGAACGTGTCAACTGGGGACGACTCATTACTGCTTTTGATTAAAGTAGCTAATAACAGCATCAGGGCTTCACTCTGCAGCCTCGAGGTCTCAATCTCTGCTGTCCAGACTAACCAAGTTGGAGATTATGAATATTGAGTCAGTGGAAATTACATTTTCAGTCATCTCCAAGGCTATCTTTAATGAGAAAGTTTGTGGTTATTAATGTTTGGGTTCAAACGTTTATTTATTTTACTTGAAGGGTTAGTAGTGCCCGCTGAACGTGTTATGACAATATACTATCAGATACAACAAGTTTAAAGTCACTCCGGAAATCAACACTCTGTCTGGATTTTGCTGCACAGTTACATGCAGTTACAGCATGCAGTGTTATCCCTTACTAGTGGTGTAAAGTAACAAAGTACTTGAGTACAATTTTGAAGTATTTGCACTTTACTTGAGTAATTCCAATTTCCAATCCAATCTCGGATCCAAATATTTAACTTTTACTCCACTACATTTATTTGAGAACGTTAGTTACTAGTAACTTTGCGGATATAAATGATTATATTATAAAACATATATACATTAATCCACTTTAGCCCTATTTTAAACCTAGGCTATTTTAAAATAGCAGATCTATAAGCGATTCGACGCGTTATGAGTAGATCTGCTATTTTCAAACATTTCGTACTTTTACTTTTGGTGCTTTGGGTACATTTTGATACCAATACTTTTGCACTTTTACTCAAGTACATTTTGAATTCCAGACATTTCATTGTAAGGCTGCACCCACACCAAAATACCTATGAGAGTGAAATCCTCATTCCGTCAATGCATTTCAATGGGAATGGAGCGGTTTCATGTCAGCAGAGGATTTCTGCATGCTGCGCAAACTTTCCGTTTATGCTGGAGCAGATACATTCTCCGGTTTTCCCCCTCTGTCCAATCGGGTGAGTCGAAGGCGGAATGGGGAGGGTCCTGGAAGTGACTGACAGGCACTTCCAGAACCTGGCTTTGGGACGGAATGCGCTCTCTCAGTTTTTTTTTTTTTTTTGTCAGCCGCGCACAAAAAGAGTTTATCCACTGGTGACCATACTTTGGTGTGCATGGTTTCAGCCTAATTTCTATATTGCAGTATTGATCAGGCACGTGCACACGCCACACATAGACATCAAAGGGTCAGTTTTTAGTATACGGTGAATAAAATGCAAATGCCCTCTTTCCATGCCATACCTGCATGAACTCCTGAAATTGAATGCAGCATCTTATGTTGAAAGAATTGCCCTCTCTGTGAAAAAAATCGAGCAACGAAAATACCCGACCTCCAAGCTCGCAAAGCGTTGTGAGCTTGGAGGTCGGCTAATTTCGATATTTTCACCAAAAGGCCCCTTTAGAAATGTCAGCCCCTGCTGCCTCTCTAACATTCTCTGGACATCCCTGGTATTGATACTTTTACTCAAGTAAAACATTTGAGTCCTTTTTCCACCGCTGCTGTGCACAGGCCCTTTCTGGTGTTGCCCCCACTGATGGAGTGGATCCGGGTGGCGGTGGCCCACACAGAGCACCGGCGGAGCTTCTCCGTGGACAGCGACGATGTGAGACAGGCGGCCAGGCTGCTCCTGCCCGGAGTGGACTGTGAACCACGGCAGCTCAAGTATGTTTATCTCAGTATCTCCCACACACTAGTCCACTTGCCAGAATCTGAACCCTGGCATATTGAGTACACCAAGGTTTTATGTTATAAATGTTGAGTAAGGGTCCCCAGCATGTAGAAACTGCCGGATGCTAACTTGCATATGTTGAGCAATTTTCATAATTTGCATAATTTGATTTATTTAGCATAATCCCCCATAATAATGGATAATATGTCAAAAACTGATTGGCTGATTTGAACAATATTGGAGTGGTTTTGGGGGTTATTGAGGATGCTGAATCCATTTCTGACATTTTCTAAATTCAAAATGGCCGTTTTAAACCGGAAATGGCCATATACAACATAAAAAAGTATCACAATCACCCTACTTTAAGTTGGTATAAGGCCATTTCCGGTTTAAAACGGCCATTTTGAATTTAGAAAATGGATTCAGCATCCTCAATAACCCCCAAAACCACTCCAATATTGTTCAAATCGGCCAATCAGTTTTTGACATATTATCCATTATTATGGGGGATTATGCTAAATAAATCGAATTATGCAAATTATGAAAATTGCTCAACATGTGCAAGTTAGCATCTGGCAGTTTCTACATGCTGGGGACCCTTACTCAACATTATAACATAAAACCTTATTGTACTCAATATGTCCGGGTTCACAATGGGGCTCTATGGGCTGGCAAGTAGACTAACACTCTCTCTTCTCTCCCTTACTTCTGTCAGTCTGTTTACCAGGCACGTGCACACATAGACATCAAAGGGGGCTCGAGCCCCTGCCCTTTTATCCTTCTGTAAAAAAGTACCCTCTCCAGACCATGAATGCAGTTTTTACCTTGGTGAGAGAAACACACATGCCCTCTTTTCCATGCCATACCTGAATTCAGCATTCAAGAGAATTGCCTTGCCAAACTCTCCTGAACTTGAATACAGCATCTTAAGCTGAAATAATTGCCCTCTCTGTGTGGGAATCCATGCCGTTAAGCCACATCTCCAGTATTGCCTTTTTATGTTTAGTTTAGTGTGGTATCAAGTACCGAAAATAGCCGACCTCCAAGCTCACAATGTGTCGCAACGCAAATCTAAGGCAAATCTAAGGCAAATCTAACAAAAACAGGTAGACCAAATTAAGTAAAAACTTCATAAATGATAACACAAAAAATCAAGAATGCTATCTAGATAACATTTATGGTCATTTGAGGGTAGGCAAGTGCTACGGCAAGCGCTATGGGCTAAGGTGGAGTCTTAACTCATATAGTGCCAATCCCGAGAAGACTCGTGAAAAATACTCGAGTATCACATGGTGCCAATCCCGAGTATTCTCGTGAAAAGTAATATATTACTGTAACGGCGGATACATTACCGAGAACAATGGCCGGAGGTCCGGAGACGAAATCCGTCGCTGATTTCGCATCATCACGGCTCCACGAGCACAAAATAGTCCCATCCATAACATTGAGGTGGACGGGGGATCTCATCTTTAATGTCCATTATCTCAAAACTACACTAGAAGCTAGGATGGAGGCAGATGCTCGCTTATGTTACACATGTATAAAAGCTCCCGGTCCGCCATTACACAACTCCACGTGGACAACGATCGGTTCCGGCGCAGGACGCGATGACGTCAGACCGGAAGTGTTTGCGCTGTGGACTTCTGGCCTTCAAAATAAGATAACGGGGGTGATGCCAACCTGAGACTGGCATCGTGGACTTTATAATCCGTTAATTTCATGGGCACTAAATTAGTTAATAGGTGAGTCTCAAAGAGTCTAAGGCAAGTGGATTGCTGTCCTGGGGTTTGTCTCTTTCTGTCTCAAACTCTCGTTCTTCTTTGTCTCTCTCTGTCTCGTTTCTCACACAACAGACAAACACATGCATGCATAATGCGTATGCATATGCGCAGACAATGTGGCGTGCATGTGCATGTGCATACGCATGTGTGCTGCATGTTTCTTACTTGGTAGTTCATTGATGATGTATGTATGCTGGTGCTAATGGGAGAGTGCCAGCACATTTAATTATCTACTACTTAAGTGCACGCTCTAAAATCTAATCATTGTTAAGTTCAAATGAAATCACTAGGCTATAGAAGCCCATGTTTGCCAATGTAAAAAAAGGTCCTGGAAGTCCTTATTATCAGAAACGTTCTCAAAATAATGACTTAGTATGCTGAAATATTAATAATGAGAAAGTTGAAACATTCTCAAAATAATGACTTACGACCCTATCACAGAGCGCAAAGAGGCAATGGTGCACCATCTTTTCCAACCGATGCATTTTCAGACCATGCAGCGCCCTGATTGTTTCATTCCAAATGATCTTGAGCCTGTTTAGCACCCATGGGTTGGTCTTAATGAGATGTGGTCTGGATAAAACAGGGCGCACTGGTGTCTTACGCACAGACCAGCTTTTGTTTGGTCTTAACTCTCTCTCAGTGACAGTGCTGTTGCCGACATTTCCTTACTATTTAGGATTAAGATGTGCATACAGTAGGTAGTTCACAATGTGCACAGACTGATAGCAGTCAAAATACATTCCCTACACAAATGTGTCTAGTGCAAAACATTTCAAATATACTATATATACTGTATATGAATATCCTTTTTTAAATTAATGTTCTTACTTTGTTCATGTAATGTGTAATAAAAGCACAGACTGTACTGCCCAGTTATTGAAATTCCAAACACAAGGTGACAAATTATTGACAATTGTCTTTGATACTTTGACAATGTTGCATTGCTGACTGTATACAGCCAGTATACAGTGAATAGACTTGGACCATGCTGTATTGATGCCTGCATATACCTGTACAGCCAGACAGTGAATAGACTTGGAACATGCTGCATTGATGCCTGCATATACCTGTACAGCCAGACAGTGAATAGACTTGGAACATGCTGCATTGATGCCTGCATATACCTGTACAGCCAGACAGTGAATAGACTTGGAACATGCTGCATTGATGCCTGCATATACCTGTACAGCCAGACAGTGAATAGACTTGGAACATGCTGCATTGATGCCTGCATATACCTGTACAGCCAGACAGTGAATAGACTTGGAACATGCTGCATTGATGCCTGCATATACCTGTACAGCCAGACAGTGAATAGACTTGGAACATGCTGCATTGATGCCTGCATATACCTGTACAGCCAGACAGTGAATAGACTTGGAACATGCTGCATTGATGCCTGCATATACCTGTACAGCCAGACAGTGAATAGACTTGGAACATGCTGCATTGATGCCTGCATATACCTGTACAGCCAGACAGTGAATAGACTTGGAACATGCTGCATTGATGCCTGCATATACCTGTACAGCCAGACAGTGAATAGACTTGGAACATGCTGCATTGATGCCTGCATATACCTGTACAGCCAGACAGTGAATAGACTTGGAACATGCTGCATTGATGCCTGCATATACCTGTACAGCCAGACAGTGAATAGACTTGGAACATGCTGCATTGATGCCTGCATATACCTGTACAGCCAGACAGTGAATAGACTTGGAACATGCTGCATTGATGCCTGCATATACCTGTACAGCCAGACAGTGAATAGACTTGGAACATGCTGTATTGATGCCTGCATATACCTGTACAGCCAGACAGTGAATAGACTTGGAACATGCTGCATTGATGCCTGTATACTAGGGATGCGAAGATATACCGGTACGGATCGTAATCGCGATACAAACGTCCGCGATACGGTCGAATCGGTTCATTCAGTGTGTACCGGTACATTAGACGGCCGAAATCGTGATGGATCGTACCGTGAGTATCTGGATCGGTAAATTCCGCGATTGTATCGGTTCTTCCATAATAGTATGTCATTCTATACTGTGTTTCCGAGGCGCCATGAATGCACCATCATCAGCCGTTCGGTTCAGCCCCCTCCCCAAAAGCCAGTCTTTAACGCGAGCTGCGACTCGACACACGGACATCTGCACTCTGCATGCATGCAACCAGGGAGACAGACAGTGCAGCGAAATGCGAGTGAATCAACACAGACGAACTAACAGCCCCACGGGTTAAAAAGATGTAAGAGTAGTACAGTACTTAGCTTTATAACATCCAAGTCCGCTGCGCTGATTGTTGTCACAGAGTAGCACAGGCTGATCGAGTGATATGTAATCAACAGCCGTTTCATAGCGAATCTCCGACGGACAATTGATTGAGATCATCTTCTGCGCTATATTAACTGCACACACACAACAACAATGTTGCTGGGTGTTGTAGGACTACTGCTTGCGTTTAAAACAAAGTATTTGTCACTGTTCTTCTACAACTTTCCTGTTGATGCAAGCAACTCTGAACTCTCTCACTTTCTCTGCTGCTAGTTCTGCTCTGGGAAAGAAGCCTAATTTATACATCCAGTACAAGGGTGTCGCACCTAAAATAGCAGACCTACAAGCTCACAATGCATCGTGGATGCGACGCGCTGTGAGCTTGTAGGTCTGTTTTAAAACATTTTGGCTATAAAAATGGCATAATCCTGGATATAATAATAATATAATATAATATAATATAATATAAAATAATAATACAAACCAGGGAGGGACTGTTTTTCAGGTCAAGGACCCCTTAGCTCAGACAGAGATCAAGCAGGGACCCTCGCTGTAGGCTATACTGTATCACACAAATATTTGGCAGGCCCCCTGTAATAACCCTGGATTGGGGTCCCTGTCTCCCAGTTGAACACATATAGGCCTACTAATAATGACATAGGCCTTCTATATGATTAGTTATCAAACAATTCTACAATAGCCAGCAGCTTTGTGTTCTCCCAGAATACTATATTTTGGGTTGTTAGACAGAGCCTAGTACTACAGTGAAACAATAAATTGCCTTGAATTTATATTTCATACATTTTTAGTCGCTATGTTTTGTAAATTTTGGGATTTGGGCTTGAATCGTGGTGAATCGTGAATCGTATCGCATCGTATCGGGAACAGGGGTGGATCGTGATGTATCGTATCGTCAGGATTTCAATGTATCGCAATTATATTGTATCGCTGGCTGTGTATCGAGGTCCGTATCGTATCGCCTCAGTGGTCGAGATTCGCACCCCTACTGTATACAGTGGCTGACTTGCCACTCTCTAGGTTTTCTTCAGAATAGGTACAGTAGGACACTGATTTAATTAAAGCAGAAATACTAGTGGTATAATGTAACTATAAGTACTTTGTCACAATACGTATACGTTTTTGGGAGGATATACCTGTACACACAGTATACTTTACTTGACTTTATATATTCATCACAACTTTAACTTTTACTTCAATACATTTAAAATAAGAAAATCATACTTTTGGACACCTTGTTACTCAAATAAGATCTGAATAAAATTGCTAGTCTCTCATCATGATATTGAATGATTCAGAATGTTCAAATTCACGAGAGAGAACAACTGACTCTCTCGTCAAGACAAGTTGCCTGCTGTCCATTGTTGTGTGCAAGGACATAACAATTATGTTGACTTATTAGTGGCTGTTTCATATTGCATTTATACATTTTGATGTTTGATAGCCTCATTCATGTGCCAATCCTTTATATTGCAGAGGCTTTGATTTTGACTTTGAGAAAATAAGAAGCATTGTGTGTGTTCTGCTCATGGGGCCTGGCACAGTGTATTTGTAAGAAGAGTAGGCTAGTGTCGATGTTTCCAATGTTCGTCTGAACTCTGAATGAAAGGTTTTTAATTTGTTGAGTACCTGGCTGATAAAGGCACAGGCTCTCATGTTGTGTTTATTCTTTCATGAACCATTTGTTGAGATCAATCAGCCAAAGACACTTTTGAGTGCGTGACTGAATGAAACACACTAAAAGCTACAAGTGGATGTACTGTAGATAGAGGATTCTTTCTTTGGTCCAACTCCACTCAAAACTCAAAACATTTCTGGTTGATTTGTTTCTTCAAGTACTATGAAAAACTCTGTGTGCTTCTGATAGTACATTCAGTGTGAGTTACTTAGCACTTTGACTCAAGTGATTATTTTCTTATGTGACTTTTACTGGTGTCTCTTTCAAATAACATCTTTATTGTTTACCTAAGTATGACTTCCAAGTACTTTATATGCCACAGAGAAATACAGTCATTGTAAATATGGAGTCCAGTAGTATACAGTATATGTAGGGCTAGGCTTATGTTCCTGGTACTGTGGCTGCTCATTTTGTATGTCCTTTGCAAAAAATAAAGTTTAATGAACATATCCATCATAAGCCAGCATGGTGATGAACCCTGGGCCTTTAGTATCTCAAAATGAGTTAATAAAGTTAACATTATTTAGAGTGTGTCATTATTTTGAGAAATCTTTCTGTATCTTGAGATACTAGTCGTTGTTTCTCATTAAAACAATTGTTCAATGTCATTTATGCCGACAATTCCTGGTACACAATATCTGAGTACCTTAAAAAGCTATAGAGCTTTCAAAATAAATTAGTTGGCTTGATCATTAAACTCCATCCCAGAACACATTTTCTCCCTGCTCATTTTATTAACCTCAAGGGGCTCTTCTACAGTCTAACAAGTGGCACTCAAAGGACCATGATGGAAAGTTTTTATTCTTTTGATGGATATGTACTGTACAAATATAGCCTACTCAATAAAGAGGTCAGTCATTTAATTAATCAATCATTTAATAAATCAATTAGTAATGACAGTCTGATTGATTGATTGATTGATTGATTGATTGAATACTTTATTAGCAGGAAAAGCACAGGAAAGTACAGTTCAATACAATGTCTGCTAAGAGGATTTTAAACCCTATATGGATTGTTTCCATTGGGGTCCTTTGTACTACTATGCAAAAAGAAAGGGTTAGAAATCAAGAAGAAAGCTATGTTAGCTAAACAGTTCTTTTTCATCACATTACAGAATTGAGCTTCCATAACTATCAGGCTGCTATTGTCATATTATTTAAACTTGTCGAGTTGATTGACAGCTATTTCAAGGATCATAAACCAGTAAGACTCCCTAATCGGGAGATAAGCGACCGTAGGTCACATGTATACACAAAGAGTAGGGAGCAGTGTCCCCAAAAAATGTGGAGGGATCCATGTTGATGACATGAGTAGACATACTGTGTAGCGAGTTTCGTGATAATAGGGGAAAAATTGGAGGAGCAGTGTCCAAAAATGTGCTTTCAAAAATCGGCCTGAAGGTGGCGCTATATGGGACAGATCCATGTTGATGACATGAGTGTAGACATACTGTGTACCGATTTGAGTGATTTTAGGGGCAAAATTGTAGGAGCAGTGTCCAAAAATGTGTTTTGCAAGAATCGGCCTCATGGTGGCGCTAGAAGAGGGCCATGTGAGAAATGAGGGGTGGGGTCTCCGCGCCGCCGAGGCGGACGAATAGGTACCGGCCCCGGCTCTCCCGGTCGCTCCTAGCCCAAGTTACGGCATTGTATGTGCGCTGCAGTGGCAGGGGGTCCTCCACTGGGGGCGCCACCACTTTTGCATCCGTTCTGGAGCACCAGGAGTCGGTGGTCCCCGGGAATTCCCCGTGAGCAGCCCCGTTGGGGTGGTCATTTGGTCATTTTTGCACATTTGGTCATTTTTTACATCTGGGGGTCCCCCAGGGACCTGGGGGTCCCTGGGGCTCCGGGGGTCCTTGGAGGTTGTAGTTTGGCAGGCAAGGAGTGTGTGTGTGTGTGTGTGTGTGTAAAACCTGGCATGGATCGGGTCAACGGGTGCGGAGATATAAGCAGGGAAAAAGTATGACGTGTGACGTGTGAGCACATTTGGTCATTTTTTACATCTGGGGGTCCCCCAGGGACCTGGGGGTCCCTGGGGCTCCGGGGGTCCTTGGAGGTTGTAGTTTGGCAGTCAAGGAGTGTGTGTGCAAAATCTGGCATGGATCGGGGCAACGGTTGTGGAGATATGAGCAGGGCAAAAGTGTGACGGACTCACTGACGCACGGACAGCCGGTGGAGCTTTTGATAGTAAATGCGACCTACGGTCGCAAAAAAGAAAAAAGATAAAGCAACGTGTAGATCATTATGAAAAGAACTGCATCATTATTGTTGTTGTGATAGCCCACAATCATGAGCCACAATGTGAGCTTAACAGCTGTTTGTAGCATGATAGATAAGAATGAATAAGTATTTGTAACAAGACAAAATGATTTACAGCTGAATGTTTTACATCGGAATAGCGACTGCGGCAAATGATCAAAGCAGAGGAATGAATATGAAATCAAACGCTTCCATTTGCAGAACGATCTTAATTGACTTTGAATTAACGCATCTCGGTCCTTGAAATTATTTCTCAAAGGTGGGTCCCTGACTTCAATTAGTTTTACCAAGATACATTTATTGAAGGCCAGAAAAACAATATCTTCATATTCCCTTTCATTACACTGCAAAGACGTGTCGTATATGCATCCATGGATGTTTAACCACTTGAACCCCAGCATCCCTATTCTGAAAGGGAGCATTCACCTATTTGCTAAGAATAGAGGGTTTTAGTGGTCTAAACTCAGTTGCTACCGGTTTCTCAGTTTTCCGCAGTGGTGCAAAGTAACTAAGTACATTTACTTAAGTACTGTACTTAAGTACAATTTTGAGTATTTCCAATTTCCAATATTTTTTACTTCTACTCCGCTACATCTCAGATCCAAATATTGACCTTTTACTCCACTATTTGAAAACTTGGGTTACTAGTTAATTTGTATATTTTGATTATTATTCCAAAACCTACATTAACAACTTCAGCCCTATATACATTTCGGCCATAAGAAAATAGCCGATCTACAAGCTCACAATGCGTCGCGGCTCTTTTCAAAAGATTTGTATACATTTGAAAACCTGAAATGGGACATTCTGCATAATGAGTACTTTTACTTTCTGTACTTTGAGTACATTTTGATGCCAACACTTTTGCACTTTCACTCAAGCACATTTTGAATTCCGGAATGCTGACACTTAAAGGACAACTTTGGGTTCATATTTTAGATCGTAATTAGAGAAAATAATTGTTAAAATGTTTTCATTTAGGCCTACTGCTTTCTATTGTTTTAGAATGACTTTGATTTCAGTGGTTAGGGGCATGCGTGCAAGTGGCTAAATATGTCTTTTTAGGCACAATAAGCCCATTCCCAAGATGCACCACATTCTTTCATGGGCAGATGTGACTTATGGGGGCTAGTAGTGTTACTGTAAAGAAATCGCCAGGTTATCGTGTCTAAATAGACATATTTAGCCACTTGCACGCTGAAATCAAGGTCATTAAAATCGCTAAAACTATAGAAAGAAGTAAATGAAAACATTTTAACTCTCATCTTTTCTTTTCTCTAATTACAATCTAAAATATGAACCCTTGTTGTAAAAAAACAAAGTTGTCCTTTAAGCACAAACCACCGCTGGTTCTCAGTCTAATCTACGGCCATGCGTGTGGTGCGTTGTCCTTCCTCTCCAGGGCAGACGATTGTTTCTGTGCTTCCAGGAAGCTGGACGCGGCGTCCACGGAGGCCAAGTTCCTGCAGGACCTGGGCTTCAGGATGCTGAACTGTGGGAGGACGGACCTGGTCAAGCAGGCGGTCAACCTGCTGGGCCCCGACGGCATCAACAGCATGAGCGAGCAGGTCCGACACCTACACTCATGTCATGCACAGCATTAATAGCGCACGCCTACACGGGCAAAGAGGAGAATTATACCCACCGCCGGCGACATGCATCCATAAGGTTAATTACTAAACATCCCATCCCGGTTCACACGCTTGCTGGCTGTTCACTGTGAGTAATGGATTGTGCCATCTTTATTATGCAGTGCAATTTACAATTTAGGCCTTTAGCATCCGCTTTTATCCTGAGCGACTTAAGGTAATCACATACGTACATAGAATGCAGAGAGACAGTGTAGCGCCTCAAGCAACTAGTATCCCAGGGACACCAAGAATCTTTCTAAATTAATCAATATACTATCGAAATAACAATATGTACATTGAAACTTTGGGATAGGTAAACAATGAAACTAGCATCGGTTTAAACTGGTGACCCCCCACCTTGACAAGCACTAAGAGTTGAGGCATTTTGTATAACACGGTTCTATTGTGAAAATAGCAGATCTACCGGTACATGCATGTAGATTGGCTATTTTCCCAATTTCAGCCTAATATTTGACCAATGTTTAATTTGTCATTTTAGATGTATTAAAACGTCTTTAAATTGTCACTTTAAAAATGTGCAGATACCCTCTATAAACTTAAACTTTGTGTTGGTTTATTCACTGTTGAGTGAGAAAAAAGTGTTGCATATTAAGTTGATCCACTGTTTTAAAAAAACATGCTACTGTAAATTACATTCTTAACATTGTGGTTAAGAAAAACAAACCTAAGTAAAAAATAAGAATAAAGTAACCAAGATAAGTCAATCGAGACAGAATAGTGCAGGACTGTTATTGTTACAGTTTATACTCACACTGAATGATGAGAGACCATGAGTGCAGCACTGGTATCGTTACAGTTGGTACTTAGAATCTATCATTTTTATTTTATTGTTGCTGTGCAGGTAAATGTCACCTTTTGTCATTTTAGTTTACAAAAGATAGTAAGCAATTGCCATGCAATTGCCTTGCTCTTGGCACTACAACTACTCTTATTACCTTGCTGCCAAGTGCCAACACAGATGGGTTGGTCATTTGGGTCAATAAAACCCGCTAACTGTGTCCAGGTGTTAATGTCATTTGTGTTTTCCACCTTCCTCATTCAATGGAAATATTGGTTATTCCTTGTTGTGCTAAGTAGAATAGCGTATGTGCAGTGGTGGAAAGTACATTTTCTGTAAGTAAGTACTGTACTTAAGTACAATTTTGAGGTACTTTAACTTTCTACAATTGCCGATTTAGATTTTTATTAGAAAGCATACAGCATCCTATTCAGCCTTATTTTAATGTTGTCTTTAACATTTTTGCTTTTACTTATGCGCTTTAAGTATATTATTTCTAATGACAATACTTTTCATCTCTAGTGAAATTCTGAAAACGGGACTTTTACTTGTAAGGATGCACACACACCAACATACGGTCGCCGCCAGCGGATAAACTATTTTGGTGCGTGGCTGACTAAAGACGCAGCAAGCGCATTCTGTCAGTGTCAGTGCCCTTCGAATCACCCGATTGGACAGAGGGGAAAAAAACAGAGCTCCAGCATAAACGCAAGGTCGGCGCGGTGCGCAGATATCCTCCACTGACATGAAAACGCCCCCTTCCCATTGAAATGCATTGGCGGAACACGGAATCCACTCTCATAGGTACTTTGGTGTGGCTGCAGCCTAAGGGTGCCCTCACACCAAAATACCTAGAGTGGAATCCGCCAATGCATTTCAATGAGAATGGAGCGTTTTTTGCCAGTAGAGGAATTCTGCAAAAAACGCTCCATTCTCATTGAAATGCATTGGCGGATTCCACTCTAGGTATTTTGGTGTGAGGGCACCCTGACAGAGTATTTCTAGGTATTTATTTTACTTAGAGTACTTTTCCCAACACTGCTTACGTGCAGTCTGACTTTCCATGGTCAGGAGGCTGCGCCTGTTTAAGATCAATGCAGAAAAATGCACTAGTCTATTGGATTTACTGTAACCTTTGTTTATACAAAGCCGTTATTGTCATCCCAATAAGCCTGCATTTTCACCTTGTTTCATGACATGCAAGTCAGCAGTATTGCTGGCAGGTCAATTTATGAATCTGAGCTTTGAAAGGCCAAAACAGAATTAATGTTTAGTAGCAGTTGTGAATATGACAAAAAGTGTTTACTGACATTTCCCTCTTAATGCCACTGCTAATATAAACTAAAAGGTGGCAGTCAGACACAGCACTTATTTCCTTTTAAAGCCAGGTAAATGGCAGTAAGAAACAAATACCATTATGGGGGTGTCATAAAATCAGTATAGAGTCTTTCATCACTCGTCATATTGTACAGTAACTGGTGCATTTCATTATGGGAGATTCCTTGATCTGCCTGTAGCTGGTTGCTAATTCACTGCATCAGTGTCCAGGATGTATTTATGAATGAATCACAGCAAGAGGATAAAAGCTGTCAATATGGGTGAGTCACAAATGGACCTCTCTGTATCAGTCCGTTTGTGCACAGCGGCTCTGATCTGACATATGATGCTGAGGAGGTGTGTTTTACAGGGGGTCATCAAAAAGAGACAGTTTTGTCTGTAAAAGGTGCACTGGTTGAGTCTGGCATCCATAATAAACAGGAATGTGCTGCTAGCAAGAGTGCACCCAGCCGGCTCCCTATCATTCCCTCACTCTTGCAATAACAGTAGGTGAAATATTGGCTTATGCAGTTTTCATCCTGCGACTTGGAGCAGAATGTGTGTAGGTGTGTCGAATTCGAGACGAGAGGAGGCTAATTGCGTATGTTGCGGTGGTGTGCAAAGTGCAAACGGCAAAGTTTTATTTTAAGGATTGTCAAATCAACATCTGAACAGCAAGAACTGATTATCTAGAAGGGGGAATTTAATAGTTTGTGTCAGGAAAACATTAAAATAACTTAAATTACATTAGTGTGTCAAGATGTAGAGAGCATTTTAAATCATGTCAAGAGTGTGAAAAGTTACTAAATGAGGGTTGCTGAAGAGATTCTTTTGTGAGGGACACACACACAAACCTCTCTAGAACAGTGGTTCACAAAGTGGGGTCCGGTGACTCCAAGGGGTCCTTGAGGGGATTACAGCATAATGTGTTAATATAGCATCCAAATCAATTTAACCATTTTAACTCTATAAACATCGCACATCTACAAGCATACAAGACATTGTTGTGAGCTTGTAGATCTGCTATTTTCAAAAGATCTCTGAATATTTTTGACACATTTCAACAACACAAATCTAGATATGCTCTCTCAAATCGCTGTTTTGTTTCTTTAACTAACGATATCAAAGTATCTGGTTAATCTATTGTAATTGAAACGTAAAGGCTTTAACTTTGTGGTTGGATAAAATAGCTTTTGCTTCCAAATGATTTTGTGTAAGTTTGGGTCCCAGGAGGAGAAAGGTCTGGGAAGGATGTCTCTCAGTGGCGTCAGTTCAGCTCATGGAAAAGAGGCATTACATTTTGTATAACACGGTTCTGTTGTGAGTATGTAGATCGGCTAGTTTTTTACACAGGTTTCTACGGTTTCTTGGGCTGGATATGGCAACCTGGAACGGTTGTTCAAGTGCAACTAAACTTAGCATGTTAGTAAACGTGCCACAATTAACAATAATGCATTGCACCTGTGCAGCTGCTGCTGACCTGCGGAACCTGGGAATATACCCTTTTGTCAAGCTGGGAAGAATACAAGTCTGGAGAATATAATCATAATACCTTGTTAAAGTGACCATTTTGTAAAATTTTGCATTTGTAGTTATTTTACTGTAATTTAACAACATAATAGCCAGCGCAGATAGACAAAGAGACATTCATGGATTTATATTTAAAAGTAACTTTTATTTTCCCCCCTGGGCCCAGGGTATGGCAGCTGCATACCCCTGCCATACCCAATTGACGCCCCTGCTGTCTCTCTCTCTCTTCCAGGGGATGACGCCTCTCATGTACGCCTGTGTTCGTGGAGACGAAGCCATGGTTCAGATGCTACTGGATGCCGGGGCCGACATCAACAGTGAGGTTAGTTCTGACCAGGCAGCACCGTGACCCGTGGTCACGTTATGTTGGATGGAGGCGGGGTTGGGGTATCGTTAGCCTCATAGTATAATTGCCTACCGTAATTCATATTTTTTAAGATTTTCGGGAGAGACAAAACAGAAAAAAAATGTATGCCTAAGTCATCTAGGTCAGGGGTTCCCAAAGTTTTTTGTCTCAGGGCAACCCATAATTATTTTTTTAATCCGAGGCACCCCTACATTATAATTTTCACTCCCAGCACCATATAGCATATCGTCGTTGTCAGGTGGAACCTTGTATGTCCAAAACCGTTCGTTTTGTATTTATCATTTATAAAATGTACTAAACTAGTGAAAACAGCCTACAACTTCAACAACTACAACATCTACAAGCACACGATGCGATGCGAGGCGTTGTGTGCTTGTAGATTGGCTGTTTTCACTCGTTTTGTGCGACAGTCTTCTATCTATGATGAAGCAGGGTTTCGCTTTACCAAAAGACGTACACATTTGAAACTTGGAGATCGAGGTTTCTGCCCAACAGTGACGATATTTTAGTGATTATGTTGCGAGTAAAACGTTGCGATAATAGCCATTTTGGTTAGAACTGACTGAAAATAACTTTTACTTCAAGTTTAAAATGATACTAAATATCTATATAATATATAAGTATCCAAATAAATTCCATATATTATCAAATTATCTCGCGGCACCCCTGGACTGCCGTCACGGCATCCCAGGGTGCCCCGTCACCCACTTTGAAAACCCCTGATCTAGGTGACTTCCTTTATTTACAGTATATCTGCCTCTACTCCAGTTGTGTGTTCTACCAATATGCGCATTATATACATAGAGGAACTGCAGACATTTTTCGGAGCCAAGGGTAGCCATAAAAAAAAAATCGAACCTCTGTTCGAAGTGGAGCTGTGTGTGTGTGTGTGTGTGTGTGTGCGTGTGTGTGTGTGTGTGTGTGTGTGTGTGTATTGCAGTTGATGCTCAGGGCATGCTAGACTCAACAGCACCTCTCTGGTCACCCAGGATCATGTGTACCGATTTTTGTGACATTTGAAGAAAATATGTAGGAAAAGGAGCAAAAAGTGTGTTTTGGAGAAAATTCAAGATGGCGGAAAATTTATCCTGGCGCAAATGGGCGTGGCCTATATGGGGAGATGCGTCTTGACCCAAGGAATCCAGGGAAAAAAGAATTTTAATTTTCCGATCTACGGTTCAAGAGTTACGGGGCAAAACGTAAAGTGGGCCGTTATAGCGCCACCATGAGGCCGAGTGATGTAATTATTTTTCGATTCATTCTTAAAATCATTATGAATCTCCTCTCCGAGGTTTGAAACTGTAGCTCCTATGGTTTACGAGAGAAAAATACTTGAAAGTGATTTCTTGCATTGTCCCATTATAAGTCAATGGGGACTATTAAGCGTCGTTTTTTGCCGATTACGTCGGCATGGTAAGGCGGATCGGAACGAAAGGTAATAGAACACCATTCCCGGCCGAGCCGCACATTTTGATGTATATATTGCGCGAGTGGCGTAAATGGTGCGGCACTAGTTACGCGCCGAAGTTTAGGCTACATACAGACACGGACGGAGACAGACAGACAGACAGACGGACAGACCCACACACACGGCCACGTATAGGGAGCTTGTGTTCCACACAGCTCCAAAAACGTCTGAGAAAGTGTATCTGATAAGCATCTGATACACAGGAGGAGGGACCAGGGCAGCTTTTGGTCACTGTTGCTCCACATGACATCATAATATAAATGGTAAGACGAAATTCATTTCCCCCAGTGGATTCCTCGCGTCAGTGCAACCACACTTGCAATTCCCCAGAATTGCACCCTTTTTAGTTTCCAATGTTCTCAGCTATTAGAATGCTTGTTACATTCAAAATCATTTCTGTTCTGACAAAAAAGTTTGATTTTCGAATTTAACAAGCATTCTGATTGGGTTAGGACCTAGGCAATAATGCACAATGATGCAGCAGTGTTTGGAGAGTAGAGCTAGGCAAAAATATCAATTTGACCAAAAAGTGAGTTAGGAAATTATGATATGAGGCTAACGATGGGCATTGTTGATTTGGACTGTATTGCATGTTTTAATGTTGCATTTCACAGCAAACTCCTCAGTGTTCAATAAACACTGACGATTTTCCTGTATAGTGAATACCATCTTTTGTGTTGCTCTTTGGCTTTCTTATCTGCTCTGGGCATGCTTTCTGTTGTATTGGAGGCCAATTACATGAAGTGCACTGCTCTGACAACTGGTCAGAAGTCATCGATCAATTCAGAGGCAGAGAAAATTGTCTGCAAGACTACATATAGAGGAAACGTATCATATCACTGATCCGTCTCCCGTGGAGTGCCTTCTTTTCTTCTCATTGTGCATTCTAGATTAAGTTTAGCTACTGCCATTGAAGCTGCATCAATAGTGGATTGGTTTTGTATTAGCGTGTGCACTGTATGTAACTTGCCTCCACAGACTTATATACTGTACATGAAGCATGAACTTCATTCCGCTTTTATTGATTGTTTATCACCCTTTGAGAACACCCACAGGGGTGGTCAAACAACATTAGGCATAACTCCACTTTATCTAGAGTTTAGATCCTGTTGTGTTAACTTGTGTAAAGTTCTATTAGTATCGCTGTGCAGAACAGACGAGAGGATAAATGCTTCATGGATAATGCGTCTCGCTCATCCTGTCCATTGTTGGTAGATTGTGAGAGCATTATCAGTTGCGTGCATATCCATAACATTTTTTAGCATGCACACAGCACAGTGAAATCCAGAGTGCTAATTTAAATCTGAAAGGGAAAAACTTGAACGCATCCATTTTCACATTTTTACGTTAATCACTTAAGCCCTATTTCATACTTTGCCGTATGGCAGTGTTACGCAGCAGAAATAGACGATATATAAGGTCACAACGGGTATGATGCACTGTGTTTCGTGCTTGTAGAGTGCCTATTGCTGCTAATTCCAGAAACATTTTGGGACAATTTCCGCCTATAATGACATGCCCAAAATAGGGACAGCTGAAAGTCGAACGTGGTTGAATGAACACTCCAGATTTTGCTGTGTGGTGACTCAAAAGCAAAGTGCCTAGCTGTAGTAAACATGACGGATCAGAATAAGCAATGAGCAACGAACAACGCACATACTGTACGTGTTGTGATTACAAATAACTGACATAACATTCGGTCTATGATAATAAGTTGTGGTGGTTTTCCAGTAAACACCCTCGATTTCTGGTGAAGCTACCAGACATGAATAATGCACATTTGGGTGTTCAGCACAATGAAGACAGATACTTTAATACTCCCTTCAATGCAATTTAAAAAAAAGAACCACTGAAATACGAGAGGGTATTTCTTTCTATGTTCTTTTTTATTCTTGAATCTATGGATTCGTGAGTAGCATCTACAATTCATCATTTCCGTAAAGCTACAGCAGAGATCAGAGCCTCAAAGTGGCTCATAAAGCCTTTCTTGTCGCTTTGTCTGTGAGTCACCACTGCCCGCCTTGACAGCATCATTCCGTAGGCATTGTCTGTCCCTCTCTCCAATCCGTCTCCATTCAAATGAAGCGCAATTTAAAGGATGGAGCTAGGAAGACAGGTTGCAGGGTGTGGTTAGGCTAGGGAGCGTTGCCTAGTGAGACACATTCATCACAGCCACACTTTTACCGCGGAGGCAGTGTGAGATATGTGACAAGGACTGAATAACGAAGACGAACTCAAGCTGCTCGAGGTTTCCCTCTGCCATCTTGCCCTCCTTTGCTTCACAGTAAAAGAATGTTAGTTTAACCCAGAGAGCGTGAAAATGAACGGGTCCATTTGGGTCCGCTTCTATGCTCTTGAGTTACTCGAGCAGACGATTTTACTGTGTTCTCTTTCACATTTGCTTCTTGCTCACTTCCCCTTCTCTCGCCCTGAGCTGTGAATGTTAATGGCTGTATATATATCTCTCTCCCTGAACCTCACCTATGACTTCCCAGGTGCCAAGCACAGTAAACAAGCACCCCTCAGTTTATCCCGAAACGCGCCAGGGGACACCACTCACTTTCGCCGTGTTACACGGACACGTCCCTGTTGTGCAGGTAGTGACGTTTATGACCTGTAATGCCTGATCTATGCTATGTCGCATGACAGCGTCACACCCCGAAAACAGCAGACCTAAAAGCTCACACCGCTGTACGTCTGTGAAACGATGTGAGCTTGTAGGTTGGCTACTTTCAGAGTGCGACGCCATCATGCAACAAAGTATTAATTGGGCTTGAACATTCAACCTGTGGCCCTTGATCTGGCCTTTTGCACCAATGATTATGATGATGATGATGATGATGTTGATAATTATTATTGTGGTGGTGCATTATGATAATGATACTATAAATGCCACAGATCCTGTCTACTTTGCCTTGCTCCTAATCATCTCAAGTACCCCTGGAGAGCTCTCCAGATATTTGTTTTTAATCATGTATGCTCTTAAGAGGTGTGATGTGTGGATGACTCACCCAGGCACTGTTATTCACTGTCTGAAGCTGTTGATGGTCTTATAAGTTAGAAGATTCCATACTGGAGGACTCAACGGATCAGAGATCAGTTAACTTGCCACGTGGCTTTGAGGAGTGCCAAATTTCAGAGCTTCGTCCGTTCTCCATTTTTGTATGCATTTTGTCACAGTGGAAACTGTTCAAATGGACACTGGCTGAAAGCACCACTGAGCATTGTACACCGCAGATCTATTAATCTGCACCACCGCCACGACTGCATTAAGCAGTTATTCCAGTGTTTGTTGGGGAGTGGAAGAGGATCAGCCGCCATTTTGTTTCAACACAAAGAGTATATCTCAAGTCATACAAGTCAACCCTAACCCTGAGATATCAGAAAAAGCATAATGCAACAAGAACAACAACTCAAAAACTGCAGATCCTGCAAGGCCGAAGCTGCAGGGGAAATAAAGTTTGTACGACAGTGCAACAGCTTGTGGCACCCCCTATGGCCAGAAGTGAAAGCAGTTTTGGAGGTGCGCTCTACTGAGGCCGCTGTAAATGTGAATAACATTTGGATTGGATGGTGTTTTGGCATTTTTGGCTGATTTGAAGAAATTGGGCATTTCTTCCTTGGCCTACTGGGAGTGTCCGTGAAAGGTTTTACGCCAATCGCTCCAGTGGTGCCGAAGATTAGGTAGTCACAGACAGACAGACAGACAGACTCATGCGAGTGAAAACATAATCCCTCGCCTTGGCCGTTCAGGCTCTTAACGTTCAGGGTCTTAACGTATAAGCTCTTAATAGTTGTAACTTAGTCAGAATCCACGTTTTGTTTGGATATTGTTTATTGCAAGCGCAAACGGAGGAGCGGAAGAAGTAGAACTGATTTTTTTCAGCGGGGAATAGGTTTGCAGGAACACCGCACTGTGAAAAAAGACAACTTCCAGGGAAATGTATGCGACGGAAGTCCCATCTCCTAGGCACTCTCTGCCTCATGTCGTGCTCAAGCTTTTCTCTTCGCAGATGAGTAAGCCTGGCTACGCAAGGTTAGGCTGGAGGTGTAATTGCAGTGAGCTAGGTCTCCATCAGTTAATGCTTTCCATCTCGACAAGCCTTTTCCATACTTTGTCATACCACCCGCAAGTGTTGCCCTTTGAAAACAGCAGATTGTCAAGTGACATGGCCGCTCAATGAAGTATAATTTGCGTGAATCAAAACACCGTCTAGGTTCAGTTAAGGGAGGGCTGTTTTCGGTGGAGACGACAGAGGCGCGGCGTCTCAGTTGACCTTGAGCCACTTGAGACACCGCCGAGCGAGGGTAGCGAGCGAGTTGCTGTGTCGAGCGTTGCGAAGGTCGCATGAGCCGACTCAGCGCCGTTATACGTTGTAAACCAGGGGGCCAGAATAGTACATCTTCATCCGCCCGACTTTCGGCACCTCCGTGCGGTCCAAGTGAACACAGCGGAGCGCTCCGTACCTCCGGTTCAGCCAATCACAAGCTTCCGTGGGCGGGTCTTAGATGAACCCAAACGGTGTTTTGATACACGCATATAAATCAGGCTTAAGATGAGGTTTCCTCTTGCCTGTTTTCTGTTGTCTCTTGTCCTCTCGCTCCCTCACGCCTCCTTCCACTGCTGCCTCAGTTGTTGCTGGATAACGGAGCCAACGTGGAGGGTGCTGAGCAGGACGGAGTCGAGAACTACACTGAGACGCCACTGCAACTGGCTGCTGCTGCAGGTAAGTAAACACACACCAAGGCCCAGTGGTGGAAAAAGTACTCTACTTTTTTGGGGGGGGACATTGGAAATAGTAAATTACAAATACCTCAAAAGTGCCATGATTTATTTCCTGCCTAAAATATGATGATCAGGTATTATAATTATACTAGGAGGAAGATTTCTTTCCAAAAAAGTATACAGAAAGCGTTAAAATTATGTTTTTATGTGGCCACACCAACCAGTTCATTAGGTATGCCTAGTTGTCAGGTGGGTGGTGACCCAGCTGAGGTTAGCCACACCCACAGTGTTGGGTGTATGGTAAAAGGGGAGGGGATTGTTTTACAATGTCATTAAATCAGTGCTTTTTGATCAGGCCTTTTGACTCAGAGGCTTTCAGCCTTTCAGGAAGAAACCAAAAATGTGCACATTATAACTGCACCCGGTGGTCTATTAGAGTAATGTTAACTCCATAGACACATACAAAACGGAAAAATTACAAAACTATGGCACCAACTCTTTAAGTACAGTAGGCCTATACTTAAGTAAATGTACTTAGTTACTTTACACCACTGCCAAGGCCTCACATCCAGCGCTCCATTAGCTGCGGTGGATGAGGGGACAAACCCACGCCTCTTGCTTTTGATATGCCCCCTCTGGTCATTCATTTCTATTATCGGAATTATGTTGTATCCCTGCATGACTGAATTACGTACATGAATACATTGTATGCATGTACTGTATGTAATTCAGTCACAATACATAATGTATTTGCTTTTAGTATTTGGGTCTTATACGTTTGATATGTATGTTATTATCACAATTGAAACATTAAATTACAAGAAATTTGAAACCACCCTATTTAAGGGAAAATCCTCTAAATTTAGTTTGTGTCAAAAAAAAAATATATATATACTTCAGCGTATTAATAGATGTATAAACGATAGGGCTGAATATAGGGCTTAAGTGATCAAGAAAATGTCCTCTCTAAAAAAAATTAGAGAATAGAACGTGTTCTATTCAACTAGCTGAATTTGCTTAGCAAAAATACGAGCCAAGAGATAAATGGCCCCAAGTATTCAATTCTGCGCTTTAGAAATTGGACCGTCTAGTGTCGTGTCCTTGTTACGGTAACTTGGTGAAAGAACATATCACCAATGCCAATTCATGAAATTATGAATACTGTGTAATTAGCGAGCAATACATTATGAGAATATGGGCACATTTATTTTGCTTTAATATTTACTTAGATTTCAGTGACTAAAGCACAGAATTAAATGAAAGTTTGCACCAGCATGATGTGTCTCGCACCTTGAGTCATCAATGTCATTTCAACCACTGACTTATTTTCAACAGACCAAGGTTTTTCGTGAGACACTATACAGACAAGAACCTTGGATTGTCTTGCTTCTAGTAATGTTGTTCATGCTCCCAAATATTGAACTGTTGTGACGTCCAGTGTTGAATCAGTCTTGTGTCACGGGCCCCCACCGCCCCATATCTTTTCTGAGCACAGGTCTCGCCTCTCGCGCAAACGGACATGCATTGATCCCAAAACCCCCAAGTTCACACCTCGCCAACACTTTAGTGTCACAACAGGGTGTTTTAACAAAGAAACAAGCCTATATCAATGAGTAGGTGTGTTAAGCAACGTGCGCGGGACGTCTCTAGATAAGCGACCCCCCAAACATTGAATCATCAATGCACCACTGGTGACGTCAGCTGTGGTGATGTCGGCCTTTCTATGACGTTAGTCTCATGTGAGCTGTTGGTACTGTATAGGGACATAGGGACATACACACAAAGTCAAGCGTAGGAGCGGTTAGCGGTTTAAAATCCACCGTTCCTGCATTAGATAACATATAACATATTTTTGTAAAGGCTGATGCAGTGCATTAAAGATTAGCTGCGACTCATTTTGCTCTCAACCCATAATGTGCTATATAAATCACACTTTTAGTCACCCAATTTAACTAATTACCTGAAATTGCAATCTGCAATTCGGTGGATGAGAAAAAGCCATTTCTGATGACATTTCTGATGAGTCACCGCTCATTGCTGCATGGCTGCAGAGGCTTGCGAACATGCGTCATACTATGACGCTAGCTGAACAACATTATACTTTGATGAACGTGTCATGACATCTCTTGTCTCAAAGTGGGGTCCGGGGACCCCCAGGGGTCCTTGAGGGAGCTCCAGGGGGTCCCAAGCTAAATGATAGTTAGGAACCAAATGGACCCTTATTGTGTATGTAACACAGAGAGTGTACAAATGGACATGGTTCCATTTGTATATCTCTGAGTTAAATTAACATTGATTTAAGTGGGGTCCCAGAGATAGAAATGCCATTAAATTGGAGTCCATAGCCCATGTCAAACTGGGGGTCCCTGAAATTAAAATGGTTGAAAATCACTGCTAGAGCTGTAATAATCTTCTCTTACTGTAAATGGGGGGTCTCTGGCATATCTTTTCAAATGGGTACATTTTCAAAGTGTCAATTTGGGGGTCCTTGACATGAAAAAGTTTGAAAACCACAGGTTTAGATGCTGTTGTCATGGGTTCTTTCAACTTAATGGCATATTTATATAATAAACAAGTAGGTCGGGAGTGGCTTATTGTCGGTATCAGCCGGTAACACACGGGAGTCTGTCCCCGTTACAATGCGCTAGACCCCTGGGAGATGGATCGCTGAGGTGAAGCGCCACAACTACCATCAGCTCCCAGTACTTTCCGCACGACTTGCCGCACCCAAGCCGACGCTGAGTTGGCGGCGCCCGGAATCTAACCCATGACCTTGTGGTCCAAAGGCGAGAGCTCTACCGACTGAGCTACCTGGATACAAATAATAAATAGCTATGGACACAACAGCCACATTTGGTCCCTTGTTCATTGCTGCTGTTTGTTGCTGTGGTCAGGGAACTTTGAGCTGGTCAGTTTGCTGCTGGAGAGAGGCGCAGATCCCCTGATTGGGACCATGTGTCGAAATGGCATCTCTTCTACCCCACTGGGAGACATGAACTCCTACAGCCTGGCAGCGGCACACGGGCACAGGTAAAACACACGCACGCATGCACGCAAGCACACAGGTAATAATCATTTATCTTTGCTGCTCCTCATTTGTGGCAAGACTCATGCACACAGACACAGACACACATGTGCGCGCCGGGAACAGTGGCACCAAAGTAGATACGCACATTGGCTCTAAATTATTCATATTATTCATCCACTGAATCACCATTTGTCCTGTTGTCATCTCATAAAATATGATATGAGCGTTACAAATGTGTTCATTGGTGAAGGGGGAACCAATAGGCATTGTTAAGCCCTTCAGTCTAATTTTGGACAAAATACTCAACCCCAGTACTTGATTTACAAACTACATTTTGTTTTTGATCAGTCATTTTCAAAAATAGTGAAAATAGCAGATGAGTTGTGAGCTTCAAGTAGATCTGCTATTTTCAATGTTTTTGAAATAGGGTTTAATTTGTTCATTCATTATGTATTTTTTTGTTTTGGGCCCGTTACTAACAGTAAATGACTTTGTTAGTGTCCACCACTGCTGTCTATCCAGCAGCACACACCCTTTCAGTTTCTACTTAATTTCCTTACAGCCAACATTCTATGCATTGAGAGCTGTCATCACTAGTAAGGACCACACATTCAAACAACACATTGATTTAAACTGTATGGAATAAAGGAATGAACAAGAGGGGATAATATATACAGTATTTTCTGGACTATAAGGCGCACCTGACTATAAGGCGCACTGTCAATGAATGGTCTATTTTCAAACTGTTTTCATATATAAGGCGCACCTGACTATAAGGCGCACATAATTGACGCTACCGTTGCGTTATGCATCCAACAGATGGAGATGTGCTAAAGGGAATGTCAATGTCAATGAATGATCCATATATAAGGCGCACTGGACTATAAGGCGCACTGTAGTTTTTTGAGAAAATTAAAGGCTTTTAAGTGCGCCTTATAGTCCGGAAAATACGGTAGTATATAATATATATAATGAGCATGCTTATGTGTGATGCAAGCTCAGAAGGTTTCCCTCTGCTGTCAGAATATGTTTAAATTAGCTAACTTATATGTGATATATATTGTAAAAACTTTTATAATTACTGAAATAGAGTTTTCTTTACCCAACTAAATAAATATTTCAGAACTCTCCCGGTGTGTAAAGCTACAGTAATTTGATGTTTTATTTTCATGACATTGTTCAAGGTCACGACTGAAAGGAAAGTTCTATAGTGCTTCCCGGACCCTACATAGACAGCTGTGGGTGTCTCCAAACATTTAGATTTACAGTTATATGCTGTAAATGATATATATTAAAACCTATTATACCTCTGCTCTGCTTCATTTATGCATATATGGCAGCCATATAGACACTGAGTTTTCCTTAGTCGAGCAGATGGTGCAATGACAGGGGTGTCGCACCAAATTATGGGCCCTGGTTACAAGGATTCATTGTGGGCCCCCTATGAATGTTCTTCATGGGGGGGGGGGGGTTTAACCCATTTAGACTGGGAACGCATTATTATGCATTATTTTGTGGTTTAACTATTGAAAAATAGCAGATGTACAAGCTCACAGCTGCGCTGCGAGCTTGTAGATCTGCTATTCCTGAAAAATCATGAACATTTGTGCAAGTCTTTGACCCGATTCTATGAATGTCTTCTGAATCCTTCTAAGGTTTTTTGAAAAACCTATGTTTCTATGTCAGTGGTGCTCAAACTTCATGTGAAGGACCCCCAACATGATATGTATTTGGCCAAATGTTCGCCTAAAAAATACATATATTCAAAGATTTGCACACTTCACGACTTTAAAAAAATAGCAGATCTACAAGCACGCAGCGTTGCACTCGGTGCTGCGCTGTGAGCTTGTATATCTGCTATTTTTCATTAGCTAAAGTATAAAATAATTAAGGCCTCTCCACCTTGGGCCCTAGTAACTCAGTCCCACTCCCCCCTTGTGACGCCCCTGTGCAATGATACAAGTTTGGCTGTTAAATTACCAGTACTTGGGAGCTGAGGCACTAGTACCATTACCAATATGGTCCTGACCTGTGCTCAGTCTTTAATTGGAATGAGAAATATCAGGACCAGTTCCTTATTCTGTGACTCTCCAGATCGAATCACACTTAATCAGTTAAGAAGAGATTGCTTCTCTTACATGTCAGGTGTAGAGCTGTACGCGTCAACGATAATGTACAGCTACTGATGCAGGACTGCCATTATCCCACTTATTACATGGTCATTTGTGAACAAAGTAATCAATGTAACTCGATTTGTAAACCAGTAAGACTCCCTAATCGGGAGATAAGCGACCATCAGGCTGCATACACAAACTTTAGAAGGCAAACAGGAGGAGGAGGGAATATGGGAAATGGGACAACGGAAGCAGGGCAGCGGTCTTTCATATTGAAATCCCTGACAGCCTTGATTGACCAGTTGTAACTGAATATTCAACAATGTTAGCAGATACACTGTTGGTCAGGTTCATTCTGAACTCATCTCCTGGTCTCTCTTCATCTCGTCTATATACTGTAGGTTTTGACATTTATCCCTCCCAATTCCCACTTCTGACCCTGTCATGATCCCCCCCCCCCCCCCCCCCCCTATTTTTTATCTTTTTTTTTTACCCAACCTCCTTCCCCTCTAGGAATGTATTCCGGAAGCTCTTAGCGCAGGCGGAGAAGGAGAAGGGGGACGTCCTATCCCTGGAGGAGATCTTGGCCGAGGGCTCAGATCCCAGTGAGAAGAGGTCGGCCACGCAGGCCAACGGTGGAGGGACCCTGCGAACAGGAAAGGCCAAACTCAGAGCCCTGAGAGAGGCCATGTACCATAGCGCAGAGCATGGCCATGTGGACATCAC
The DNA here is from genome assembly GCF_963921795.1 of Nannobrachium achirus. Lineage (NCBI taxonomy): Eukaryota > Metazoa > Chordata > Actinopteri > Myctophiformes > Myctophidae > Nannobrachium > Nannobrachium achirus. The sequence goes on from NC_137830.1 coordinate 42,227,091, forward strand.
CATAGACATCCGCAGTTTAGGTCAGAGTTACTAATACATGCATTATTGGCCTCACTCTCTGGCGCCACCCGCTGTCCCGGGGCTGTTGCTCATGCTGTCCCTGTCCTGTACCTCTGCTGTGGTGTATACACGTTGCGCTCGCCAATCACGCCTGGTCAATCAGCCATGAAACGACGTTGAAAATAGGTCTCGTTCTAGCGGAGTCAATAATGGCTCGGGTCAAAGTTGTGAATGTAGCTCACTGGCACAAGGTCCAAGAGTGAGGTTCATTCAGTACATGTGGCAATTATCAACCTTCATCCTGACATTGCACGGTTCATGTGCTACGCAGCTTTTTATAGTCAGTCATCGTAGAGGGCTGACATTTTCAGACACTGCAAACTGACTCTCATTGACTACATTACCATACATAGTACATTTTTGTGCCAATCATTTGTGATCAGATCATGCATGCAGCCATGCACCAATTACTGGCCAATGGCCATCTTGTCTATCTGATTGGTTATCAGAATTTCCACTCTTCCCTTTCTACTAATGCCACAGAATTTCTGTTCTCCTCAAGCTGTTGTGACAGCCTACAACAGTGGTTCTCAACCTTTTCAAAATACCCCCAAAATAATCATATTTTAACAGGGGACCCCCCCCCCCCCACCCTGACAAGCACTAAGAGTTGAGGCATTACATTTTGTAAAACACGGTTCTTTTGTGAAAATAGCGTTGCGAGGCGTTGTGAGCATGTAGATCGGCTATTTTCACTATTTATGCCTCAAATATTTGACAATTTGGGCAATGTTTAATTTGTCATTTTAGAGGCATTAAAAATTGTCACCTTAGAAATGTGCATAGGCTATACCCTCTGTACATTAAACGTTATGTTGGTTTGTTTACTGTTGAGTGAGAAAAGAATGTTGCACATTTAGTTAATCATCTGGGGACCACCCCAAATTATTTGGGACCCCCCCTGGGAGTCCCGACCCACAGGTTGAGAACCACTGGCCTACAAGACCTATTTAGCGTGACAGTCTGTTTGTATTCATTGTTCACGTTGCTGGTGTTCCCAGGCGTTCCCTGGACCCTGCATACCTGGCTGGAGTCCCTGCGCACCTGTTTCATCCAGCACAGACGCCCACTGATCCAAGGCTTGCTCAAAGACTTCAGTGGCATCCAGGAAGACGAGTACACAGAGGAGCTCATCACGCACGGCCTGCCACTTATGTTCCAGATCCTCCGAGCCAGCAAGGTTTGTCACTCTTATGCCAACAAATTGCTTGTTAGAGAAGCATTAGGCAAAGCAAAGGCTGAGCCTCCAGATTTCAGAATGTGCATGTATAAGAGTCCACTTTTAAACTGGCATTCAATAGAGGGCATGTCATCATTGGGCACGTCGCAATGCGACACGTTGTGAGCTTGTAGATCGGTTATTTTCACTGTATAAATCAGACCTAAGTGGTTAACAACATAGATGTTCAAAGAAAAATAACGCATATCCTCCGTTCTTCGGTGCCGAGCTAAAACTGCCAACGCATTAAGACCCCTAACAGGTCGAAACGTCTATTTTTGCTTGTCAATAAATATTTGGAGCGACTAAAAAAGTGAGTGTGAGCTACTTTCTTTATTCCTAACAACATAGATGTGCCATTTGAGAACTTCATATGCCATGCCATCGGCAAGACAGTGGATTGACAGTACATTTTCCAATGAAAAGAAGAGTAGAAAAGCGACACTTGTTCTCAGTAATAAAAGAGAAGAATTAGCAAGGCTAAGCAGTGAAAAGAAAAAAAATGCAGGAAAAGCACATTTGCTCAAGCACTGAATTATTGTCTGTCCAAGGTGCAACAAAAAACAAGAATCTCTAATCAGCATACTGTACATCGCCCATTACTGCATTCTTTTGTGTGTGTGTCTATCTGTGTGTGCAGAACGAGGTGATTAGCCAGCAGCTGTCAGTCATATTCACCCAGTGCTACGGGCCCTTTCCCATCCCTAAACTGACAGAAATCAAGAAGAAGCAGACCTCCCGCTTAGGTAAGAGAAGGAACCAGCATTTAGAACACTTGCTTTGATGTTCTGTGCCATAAATGAATGGTGGGATTGTTGGTGGAGTGAGGGGGACCCTTGGGAGCAGTGTGTGGTAACTAAGATCATTGCCAAGTTGGCTTGTGGTGGAAGATTCCACAAAATGAGTGAACAATAATATTATCAGAAACACAAAGAGCTAGCCCTGAATGACCATAACAGGTCGGTAACTCTGAGAGTGTAGAAATGGAACCAAATGGACTCTCAGAGTTATGGTAGTCCTTGCAAATAAAACATTTGAGAACCACTTGTAGTGTCATACAGTAACGAGTGTCATACGAGTAACTGCATGTTCCAGTGTTTACATGACTTTCATTTGTGTTATATAATTTGTTCTGGAGCATGAATTGCTCTTGCTGTTGATTTCTGACAATTATATTTTCAAAGCTGAAGTGCCCAAACATGGATCATCCATCATTTATTTATTGTTGTTTTTGAAGACAAAAGCAAAGAAAGGTGAAAGCTGTGATGATGTCACACACATCACATCTATCGGAGAATTAAACATTTATTTAGAAACTGAATTTTACTCAGCTGGTGATGAATGCTGTGTGAATGCGTGTTAGGAAGACAAGCATTCTCATGGTGAGCATTCACATGGTGATGAATGCTGTGTGAATGCTTGTTAGGAAGACGTTTTTGCAGGGCATGGAATGTCATGGTGGACTGGTGGTCATCTATCTTTTTGAACGTCAAAGTCACTTGTTTCACAAGATTCACAAAAACACCTCCTCTAGCTGCATACCATGTATTTCTGGTCTGCTCTATTAGAAACACGAAAGGACAGTTCTCTAGCACCATCTAGTGTTAAGGCAAATACAGCATTTATATAGAATTTATTTTTGTCTTTTTTATTACAAGATGCTTGTAATTATACGCCAGTGCAAACAAAACACATTTTGATATACAGTATCTAACTATGCAAGCTTGAAATTAATTCCATAATTCCATCGATGTGGTTCCTTAACAGTGCACAATAGAAAACAGTTCAAAGGACTGAGAATCTCATTCATTCTGCAGCCTTTTTTAAGTGGTAATGAAACGAGAACTGCTCCACTGAAACTGCTGCCCCGGCGGAAGAATGATGAACAGGTTAATTAACTGTGTGATTCATGTCTAGCTGAATGCCTGGCTTTTGTAGTTTCCTCTCTGAGCCTCGGGAGTGACTACTGATGATGCCGTGGGTCGTTTAATTGAGTCTTCTCTTTCCTACCCGTCTTCTCTTTCAGACCCCCACTTCCTTAATAACAAGGACATGTCTGATGTCACCTTCTTGGTGGAGGGAAAGCCATTTTATGCACATAAAGTTCTGCTGTTCACAGCCTCAGTCAGGTAAAATGCAATTGACAGTGGAAAATAGCAGATCTGCAAGCTCACAACGCGCGTTGTGAGCTTGTAGATCTGCTATTTTCAAACATGTTGTACTTTTACTTTTGGTACCTTAAGTACATTTTGATTTTCAATTCAACACTTTCGTAATTTTACTCAAGTACGTTTAGAATTCCGTACGTTTACTTGTAACAGAGTATTTCTACATTGCAGTATTGATACTTTTACTTATGTGAGTACTTTTTTCTACCACTGGGAACAATTCACCCTTTGTCAAGTCCCACCCCATGTCGCTCTGTTGATCTCAAGTGCATTGTCAAGTGCATTGTACTGTGTGTGTGTGTGTGTGTGTGTGTGTGTGTGTGTGTGTGTGTGTGTGCGTGCGTGCGTGCGTGCGTGCGTGCGTGCGTGCGTGCGTGCGTGCGTGCGTGCGTGCGTGCGTGCGTGCGTGCGTGCGTGCGCGTGTGCGTGTGCGTGCGTGTGCGGCTGTGCGCGCGTCTGTTTGTAGGGGGGGTCTAGTTTATTCTGTTTTCCTTACACACTACCATATGTCATCCTTGTGTCACATAGGTTCAAGTCCCTGCTCCAAAACCGACCAGCTGCAGAGAACACCTGCATTGAGATCAGCCATGTCAAGTACAATATATTCCAGGTAAAGCTGTGTAAGGACTAGTGTTAAGGTCCTTACACTCTCGTCACAGGAGGAGGGGTGTGAGGGCGGAGCCAGTGAGGTAGTGTTGCGCCCCAAACCATGTTTGCCCAATGGGCAACGGTATCTATAGAATCAAGACAAAAAGAAGTGACATTGCACGCTATGTTTAAAACAAATGGTTATAGCTTTTTTCCCCATCATTGACATACAGTATCTTACAATAAATGTGAGAAGTCTCTGCGTGTGTGTGTGTGTGTGTGTATGTAATCCTCCAGTGGTGGTCGGTGCATTTTATAGCTACGCCTTCAATAGAAATCAATCCTCCCAAGTTCAACGTTTAGAATTCTGCACAAATTCACGTTATTATACAGTGTCATTCGAGTTCGACATAACCAGGCAACAACAACAACACAGAGTGGAATAACCCGATTCAACACAACGCTTAATACTTTTAAGAGTTACAATTAAAATACAGTATATTGCAGAGACGTGAGTACTGAGTAGCCCACATGATTGCAGAAATCCACCACGATCTGCCAATATTGCGCAGTTGCATGACAGTGCTGCCTGCTGCACAAGCATAGCCCAAATTAAAACAATAACACACTTAAGTCACAGTCACAGCCAGTCATATCTTCTTATACAACAACACAAAAGCACCCAACAGATATGTGGAAGACACTCGACTGACTGAGTTACAATACACACTGCAGCGCGCGCACGCACGCACGCGCGCGCACACACACACACACGCGCACACACACACACACACACACACACACACACACACACACACACACACACACACACACACACACACACACACACACACACACACACACACACACACACACACACACACACACACACACACACACACACACACACACACACACACACACACACACACTATGAAGCGCGATCCGTGCCTCTTCAGCGCAGCGACGCACGGGTGCAGCATGGCTTTTTGTTTACATATGCGTGCGTGCATGCATGCGTTAGTTCTGCTCCAGTGGCACTCGTGGTGCACACGATTGCTCTGCGATGGTACGCGTCCCGTGTCCTGTAACGATGCCATGCAGCCACGGAGGTACGCGTGACGCGTCTTGTAAAAAAAATAAATAAATAAAAAATGTCTGTAAATGTACAGTGATTCTTATGGTTTCATTGTAGCCTATTCATTTTAAGCTCTAACTCATTCATGAACACAAGGGTCCATTTGGTTTCATCTTATGTTCTAAATAAAATAAAGGTTAACGTCAGTCTTGCCTGACTTTCATGAGGGCAGAGGTATAGGCCTACTTTTTCTTTTTTTTTTTTTTTCGGTGATATGCACGGCAGCACGTCATTACTTTCTTACTGACAGTGGATTTCAACCAGTGGTCCGGGGCCCCCCAGTGGTTCTTGAGGGGGTGCCAGGTGTCTAATGGCTATTCAATCAATCCTCTACAAGTCTCCATGATTCATGAACATTAGCAATGGACCATAGCTGGATCTCTCTCTCTCTCTCTCTCTCTCTCTCTCTCTCTCTCTCTCTCTCTCTCTCCCCCCCCCCCTCTCTCTATGTCTGTCTGTCTGTCTGTATATATAAAGATATTGGCGAAGCATACGTTGTGCCATTGACCGTTAAAATGTTTAATTGGCCGGTAATTATAAAGTCCACCGGCACCGGACACTGTGACCGGCTGGGAAAATGTCTCCCTTATATAGGCTATTTTATCATGTGGCACCCTTTGGGCTATTTTATCAGATTTAAGCCTATTATTCTTATTATTATTTGGTTAAAGTAGTAGGCTACAACCATTAAAACAAATCATAATTTTTGTATCATGATCTGTCAGCGTGGTTTAAATCCCGAAGGGTGAGCGTGCTGCGGGCTGCTTCTTCTGTGCTGTGTGCTGTTAAAAATCAGCCTATTCGTCGTACGATGGTGACGCGCGTTGAAAATATCAGAGCTACAAGCTCACGCAATTCACCACGCTATGAGCTTGTATATCTGCTATAGATACGCAACACGGCCATACGGCGAGCTGCCTGCAGCTCTAGCGCTTGTCCCAAATCAGCGCTGTCTTGTTCGCTGACCCTGGAGTCGGGGTTTACCAGTGGCGTCAGTTCAGCAAAAGCTAAGGTATGGCAACATGACTGGTGTCTTGCACGCGCGCCCTCGCGTGCGTGCAAGACACCAGTCATGTTGCCATACCTTAGCAACAGACATGATGAAAAGTACATTTTATTATTTCCCACTGTAGCCTGCAAGGTATGGCAGCTGCCATAGCTTGCCATACCCAATTGACGCCTCTGGGGTTTACTGTTATACAGAACCGTGCGGATTCCGTGGTAATCTGAACCAAACCAGACCAGTTGACGATTATAAAAAAGGGACCCGAACTCAGTGGAACCACGTGGATATTATAGCCTACAAGACTTTCTGATACAGAAATTGATGTGGTGGTGACTCGTTGAATTAAGGCAACTGAGAAAAGTCAGCCTTCCTTGCGCCATCATAACATTAATAAAACAAAACAAAGGTTGTATATTTGCATATTAAGGTTTAATGACACGTAAGACCAAATCATAGGCCTACGTAAACCAAATGGAACCGTACGGGTCCATTTGGCGAGGCTGTTTTTTCCCCCCAGCCCAGCTGTAGCCTGTAATTATCGCCTAATTTTTCTCTGTCCTGCGATGGTGTTTGCGTGCAGAGAATCATCAATCATATCTGATCATTTGAGTTATAAATGTCCATAACGTTGTACACTCTGTCTCTTCTCTTTCTCTCTTCTCTCTCTCTCTCTCTCTCTCTCTCTCTCTCTCTCTCTCTCTCTCAACCACTACTCGCTCGGTACAGATCAGAGTTGGTAAAAAAAAAAAAAAAAAGAAAAGAAAACGAACGAAACGACTGACAGACTGACGGCCGAGCAAGTTGGGGAGAGAGGGAGATGGGGGAGAGAGATTTGTCAAATCATTTTGATCATAGCTCTCTCTCTCTCTCTCTCTCTCTCTCTCTCTCTCTCTCTCTGCTCTCACTGGGCGCAGTGGGGCAAAGTAACTAAGTAGATTTACTTATACTGTATACTCAAGTAAAATGTTGAGGTATTTGAAGATATGATTAGGCCTATTATATTATAAAACATCCATTGATCCACTTTAGCCGTACGTTTTATGCCTATATGCCTATAACAAGACAACTAAAGGAAAGAGAGAGAGGGGGAGGGGTTATTATTACCCTTATTACTATACTACTAACTAGGTAACCTCGCACACCAGGCTTTCTGAGTGCCTCTCCGCTGAGCGCATGCATGCATTGCTGCGTGACAGACAGACAGACAGACAGACAGACAGACAGACCTGGCCCTATTGCGAAGGGCAAATGCGTTGTACAGTAGTTATCTAAACCGGAGCATGGAGGAGCTTGGAACATGCATGGTACAAAATGTACCATGCGAATGGGAGGGGTGAAGTTGCCACATTCTTGCATATTTAATTGATACGTTTGCGCTCGCACTGCACTTTGTCATCCGAAACAAGGAATCGTCCGTGCACGTCTGTCCAGGGACATGAATGTATCCAAGCTGCATAATAATGCCTCCTCCATCTCCCTGTGTGTAACCGCAGGACCCCCGCAAGCGCCGCATTAGCCTATTTATCAGCGGTCAACGTTCGTAAACGGGCAATCAAAAAATAAAACCAGCGGCGGCGGCAGCAATAAACCAGACAGAAAATACTTTAGCAAGATATGAATATCTACGAAGAGGACAACGTCTCTCTCTCTCTCTCTCTCTCTCTCTCTCTCTCTGCCCCTCGTCTTGCCCTCCGCTGGCTCACTCGCTGCGCAAAAGCGTCTCCATTTGGACATGATTTGGCACAGAGAGCAGCGCGCGCGAGCTAGGGCGAGAGACCCACACATCGGCCTATATTATATTAGCCTATAGCCTATATATGATATACAAGTGACTCCAGAAGCACTTTCCTTTCATCTAAATGTGAGCAACTCCTCACAAATAATACACTATGTGCGATGGAGGGAGGGGTGATCAGAAATTAAATCAATGAGGGGAGGAGGCGGCCAGAATGGTCAGAAATCTAATGAGAGCGGACTGTCTGGAGGGGGATTTAACCTCGAAGTGTCGTTTTGATTGCCGTTGGAACTAACGGTCTAACGCCCGTCCTGCGATAGTCATGAACAGCGTGACACCAGATAGAGCCCGGCCCAACCCAGCCGGCAGAACGTCAGCCCGGGCCCGGCCCAAAGCCCGATACATAATTGACAATTGGAGACCGGCCCGGCCCGAAGACCGACATTTTTCTAAACAAGCTTAATTGCAGAGTGCGTGTAGCGGCGGCCTTTTGTTTTCATTACATTTTAAATATTGGTGAAGAACAGAGACATGATACCCCTTTCCAACTGTCTTTATTTAAAAAAAAAAACAGCTTGGAGCAAATGGGGATATAAATGTATACAATTTGCTATAATTGTGACAATTCCCAAATCATTTTTTTTACTGTAAGAACAATTAAACATTCAAGTGGAGCCTGCGCTCTCGCCAGTCAGGCAGGCATATTGTATGAAACTGTACATTTTCTTTTCCTATGTAAACTTCTAAATAATAAAGTCTTCAATACAGTAGTAACGGAGGAGGAGGGCCAGGGGGCCTACAGCCTCAAACAAACAAACAAACAAATAAAAACGTAGGCCTAATCCCTTCAATCGCGATTCAATTGTGAAACAGGTCCCGACTCCCGAGGACAATTTAACAATGAACAATCCTTTGAGTTTGCGTTGTGCGACATTTGTGCAATTAAAATAAACAATCTCAAGTTAAGTATGTGTATAAAATATTAGAATGAATAGCCTTAATCAGTCAAGCAACGAAACATTCCCATTCCCTGGTTAAAGTATATAAATAGGCTAAACAAATAAAATAAACAGCATTTGTTATTTTAGTCCGTAACACAGCACTTTTCTTTGTATGAATCAACACTTATTCGTTCAGTTTAATAGTCCTAAAAATCCAGCGCTGGGCGCAAGGCCGCGCCGGGAGGCCGCACCGCCGCAGGGCACGCAGCAGAGACCCCGCAAGCATAGACGTTCTGTGTCTGGTTCTGGTGGTGCGCGCTCAGCGCTCTCCTCTGCTCTGTGCCAAATTATGTCTGTCTGTCTGTCTGTCTGTCTGTCTGTCTGTCTGTCTGCCTGTCTGTCTGCCTGTCTACCTGTCTGTCTGTCTGTCTGTCTGTCTGTCTGTCTGTCTGTCTGTCTGTCTGTCTGTCTGACACACAGACAGAGTGTGTCATCATTGCCTCGTTAAAACCAGGCAAAATGGATTTTGGATTGATATAGGCTTAAGCGAAGGAGCGCCGACACTAAATAAACTGTGACTGACAGGGACAGTAGGACTACAGGTGGGTAAAACGGCATTCATTAGCTTTTATCAAACTGCGAGCCCAGCATTTGTTCTGTCTTTAGTGGTCGTGCGCTCTGCAGAGGCGTCAATTGGGTATGGCAAGCTGCCATTGCTTGGCTACAGGGGGACATAATAAAATGTACTTTTCATCGTGCCTGTTGCTAAGGTATGGCAACATGACTGGTACCAGTCATGTTGCCATACCTTAGCTTTTTCTGAACTGACGCCACTGGCGCTCTGAGCTGCCCTGTCTGTGCGCTGCATGCGCCTCAAAGAGAGGACGCATCAGAGAGAAATAACATCGTGCTTTAGGCAGAGAGAGAGAGAGAGAGAGAGAGAGAGAGAGAGAGAGAGAGAGAGAGAGAGAGGGGGGGGGGGGCACCTGATTCCAATAGCTCTAATCTGTATTACTTTGATTTCTATGGAGTGCATAGGATAGTGTAATGGTCACCGACAGCAGACAGGTGAGGCAAACATGGACAGTCTGACAGCAGAATTGAGCATAGGTGAAATGGCTCTTCAACGGCGGTGAAACGGCCAGATAGGTTAGGTGAAAACACTCTCCTCCACGGCAAAAGTGCCCCGCGAAAAGACCTGGCGAAAATGTTATAGGCGATTATGCCTGACACCCCACCGGTCAAGGAGATCTTTTTCATTCTTCATGACACACATTCAGTCAGTCAATAGCAGCTGTGCTCGGGCGCTCAGACCGCAGAGCAGATGACAGAGAGAGAGACGCTTGCCTGGCTGCAACCGATCTGACTAATACTTGTTGTGTATATTGTGAATGTGACACAATGCATACACACATAGCTAGCTCCAAATTATTTTCTTTATTTATCTTTCTCAAGCCCGACCCAGCCCAAAGCCCGACATGTGCGTGACAAATTGAGCCCGGCAGGCCAGGCCGCTGCTCCGAGCTGAAGTTAACAACTAAACAAAACAAACAAATAACGAAATAAAGGTCTAAACACAACATAACTGAACAGAACTAAACAAATAATAAATAAAGCAATTTAACTGACAACTTAACCAGAAGGCAGCCATTCCGAAGGGCTCAACTTAGGAACACCAAACAAAACAAAAACAGTTAAATAAATAAATAAATAAATAAATAAATATAAATAAATTAACGAAATATGTATAGTCTCAATCAGTCAAGGATTAAAACATTTGGTTAAAATGCAAATATAAAAATGGGCAAAACAAATAAAATAACCAGCATCTGTTATTTTAGTCCATAAACACAACACACTTCTACTTAATATATTAGTCCCAACCAGCAGGGCGCAAGGCCGTGACTCATGCATGCGCTGATCTGAAAGTTACATTTCAACATCACATCATCGCCCAAATAATAATAAATAATATATTCGGAATGGCGGGGTGTTTCCAGAAAATGAAACGAAATCTATTTGGTTTCACTTTATACTCTCAAGATTTAAAAAGATCCATTTGGTTAACAACTCTCCATAATTTAGCTGTGGACCACTTGGAACTTCAACTCACCAAAGGACCACCGGTGGTCCTTGAGGGTCTGTATTTTATCCCAATTCAAATAGGCCTATATAAAGCAAATTTGCTACGTCAGCCAAGGAGCACAGAGAGCATGCAGCCCACAGTGGAGACAGACCAACGCATGCTCGCATGAACGTCTGGATGTTTTATTTGATATACACGTCTACACACACACACGCAGGTTTAGCGCTGAGAATCAAATGGGTGGCACACATCTCACACGTGCGTTCCAGAGCAGAGCAACAAGTCAATCACGCGTACAGTTCATGGCGGCGCTGCATTTGACCGTGTCGTCTCACGCATGATGGCCACATGGCCATTAGATGTATGCGTGCGTTAACACATGCGTTCGCCACAAACGCCTAATTAAACGCGTCCCTGTGTACCCCGCCTGGCCACTTAAATGAAGACACACAGATACGCGTGCCAGCGACGCCTACGTGTAAGCTATTAAATGCCATTGAATAACTACAGGAGACGTCCATGCGTTCAGTACAACACAGATAAAATCGCATGCGTGCACGCATGCGATGCAATGCATTCGTGGCATAGAAAAGCCTCGATACACACACACACACACACACACACACACACACACACACACACACACACACACGTAACACAGCGCAGCACAGTCAGCCACTGAACTTTACTTAAGACTTGGTCACACACAGGCTGCACCAACAACAATATAGCCAATAAAACGACCAATCATCATAGCAAGTACAAAATAATAGGCTATAAACTCACCATGGCTGCTCATGTGTCCTTTTCCTAAAACGTCCTACTCGAAAAAGGTTAGCCAAATTGTCCAGTAAATCCACAACCAAAACTGTTTCTTCTCCAGTTCTCCTTCAGTTATTTGTGCATTAAAATTGGTGAATTAGTGCAGTGTTACTCTGTACAAAGACTTGCTACAGTATGCAGACTAGTGCTTGCTCTGCCATCATATTTAACATTACTGTATCGTGATTCTTGCATATTAATCATAAACAATCTAACAACAAATAGTTAATATGATAGTGGAGCAAGCACTGCACAGATAGCAATTCTTTGTACACAGTAAGGTTGCAACCTAACTACCATGAATATTGTGGATATACCCTTCTATTTAATCCTTTGGGGATGTTGATGTTGTCATGTCATCTGCCCATTTGTCAATTTGGTAAAAAGAATGGTTTTATAATGCAGGCTGCTATCCCTAGTGCTATCCCAGAAAGTCATGTGATCAAAGATGGCCGCGGTGTGAATATAGTCTATGGAATTTCTGAAGGCTCAAGGTGGAGAGTTCTACCTGGAGACAACAAAAAAACCTGATTGGTTAAAAAAAACAAGCTTTGTCTTTAGACCTACAGGGAGTGGAAGCAGCACAGACCAGCCTCACTAAGTGAGTGAGAGACAATGATGGCAGCAAAATAAATACAATATGCCGCAAACTCAAAGCATTCCAGTATTTCATGCACTATGAGGTCCTCTATATCACAGGTTCTCAATCCTTGACAGGGTTGCAGGCAGTCTCCAGATGAAAATCACCATTATTACATTTGCAAGGAAATACAACTAGAGAATATTAAATCATTTTTATGGCTATTTTGATCAGACAGTAAAGGAATTCTAGACCAAATTATATACCACATCCAAAACAATGGAAGTCTGTGGCTTACTGCATATCATATCAGGGGTCCTTTCAATTTAAAGCAGTCAGTGGCTTTCAATCTTTATCATATCAAGGACCATTATTTATTGAGGCTTGGAGCCACGGACCACCATTAGATGAGATTTAGCCTCTCAGACCCAAAACGTATTAACAAAATATTTTATTTTTATCGTTGGATAGGAGTTTGTCCACAATTTGACATTGTATTGATGTGGTAACATAGGAGAGATGTTAACTCATCTAGTGCCATTCACGGGATATCTCGCGAAAAGTACTCGAGTATCTGTAGTGCCATTCACGGGATATCTCGGGAAAAGTAATATATTACTGTAACGGCGAGTACATTACAGAAAAGAATGGCCGGCGGTCCGGAGACGAAATCCGTCGCTGATTTCGCATCATCACGGCTCCACGAGCACAAAATAGTCCCATCCATAACATTGAGGTGGACGGGGGATCTCATCTTTAATGTCCATTATCTCAAAACTACACTTTAGAAGCTAGGATGGAGGCAGATGCTCGCTTATGTTACACAGTTATAAAAGCTCCCGGTCGGCCATTACACAACTCCACGTGGACACGGATCGGTTCCGGCGCACGATCCGATGACGTCAGACCGGAAGTGATTGCGCGGTGGACTTCTGGCCTTCAAAATAAGACAACGCAAGTGAATGGGACCTGAAGGAGGCACTTTGGACATTATAATCCGTTAATGTGTGGGGCTCAGAATGAGTTAACAGGCAAAATGTTGATACAAAATAAAACATTTTCTACAGTCTCTATTTGTGTAGACTTCTTGTAAATTAAGTAATGCAGATGTTTAACAATAATTTAACTCAAAGTGTAAAATTAAACCTGTAAGTGTCCATTTGGTTTTCATTTTACACTCTCGAGAGTTAAAGGTGTATAAGGGTCCATTTGGTTACCAACTCTCTATCATTTAGCTGGGGACCACCTAGAACCCCCTCAAGGACCACTGGTGGTCCCTAGCCTCGTACCCGCCCTCTTCCGGAAACCATTTCATCCTGGATAACGGAAGTTGGTCGTTTACTAGGCTAGGTGGTCCCCGGACCACTGGTCGAAGACCACTGATTTAAAGGGTTGAGAATCACATGAAAGATGAATCTTCATTTCAATGTGTGTTGTATTTGTATTTTCTATGTTCCAGTTGGTCATGCAGTATCTATACTACGGTGGCACTGAGGCCTTGCACATACGAAACACTGAGATTATGGAGGTAAGAGTTGCAGTGCTTGCAGGCAGAGCGATATATAAGAGAGTGGCGTCACGCTTTGAACTCGCCGCAGACCGGAAGTGGCGTCGCATGGAGCCTGTTCTCATTCTTATCGAGCCTCTGCTGCTCTCCTGCCCTTCCGCCCCCACTATAGCCGAGGTATTTTCAATCACTGGTAAGTAGACGAAATCACGTCTTTTTCACCCTTTTAACGCATTCACTGGTGAAATAATAACGTTGTCTACCGTGGAGAGGCCCGTGAATGCGTTAAAAGGGTGAAAAAGACGTGATTTCGTCTACTTACCAGTGATTGAAAATACCTCGGCTATAGTGGGGGCGGACGGGCAGGAGAGCAGCAGAGGCTCGATAAGAATGAGAACAGGCTCCAGTAAGCTAAGTTAGCTAGCTTTCCATGCTTACTATGGGAGTCGACGTAAGTGACGTAACTCTCTCTTCTACAACTCTGCTTGCAGGTAACCAGGGGTGTCGCACCAAATTCTGGCCCCTGGTGCTCAAACTTTTTCATGTGAAGGAACCCCAAAATAATATGTATATGGCCCACGGACCCCATCTCAGAATATTTATTTCCAGGGACCCCCCAGAAGCGAATTTTTAGTTAATACATATATTCAAAGATTTGCACACATTTTCACGACTTAAAAAAATAGCAGATCTACAAGCTCGCAGCGCGGCACCGAGCTTGTATATCAGCTATTTTTCAATAGCTAAAGTATAAAATAATTAAGGCCCCTCCACCTTGGGCACTGGTAACTCAGTCCCACTCCCCCCCCCCCCCCCCCCCTTGTGACGCCCCTGCTGAAAGTACAAGCATTACTATTCTGTTTATTTTGTAAGTTAACCACTTCTGCCCTATTTTAAATGGACGATCAACAAGCTCACAACATGTCACGATGCGACGCGTTGTGAGCTTGTAGATCTGTTATTTTTTAAATGTTTTTGTTTTTTAATAAAAAAAATGAAACATTAAAGGAGCTATAGTCAACTTTTTCTTGAAAAACGGATGCTAAAATAAAAATAATGTTTCGAAAATATTTTATAAAAAAATAAGCTTCATATATGTGTTTCAATTAAAAAATGACCACAAAAAGCGTAAAATAATGATAAAATAATCATTTTGGCCCTTTGTTTACATTTACAGGGCCGGTACTTTGTTTACATCCTAGTCTGTAGACTAGGATGTCAGCCCTACAATGAAAAAGTTGACTATAGCTCCTTTAAATACTTTTTGCTTAGTATATTTTTATTAAATCTTTTGCACTTTTACTCAAGTAAAATGTTGCCTGTACAGGCCTTGAGTATTTTTATACTGTGGTATTGCTACTTTTACTGAAGTAAAAGTGCTTCACCCACCACTGGGTTTACTGTCTTCTGCAGCTGTTGTCTGCCGCCAAATTCTTCCAACTAGAGGCCCTTCAGCGACACTGTGAGATTATCTGCTCCAAGAACATCACCACGGAAACATGCGTGGATCTCTACAAACATGCCAAGGTGAGACCCAGCCTCTCCTAAATCACAAACAACACTGGAAAGGCCACCAGTGGGCCCCAGTCCACAGGTTGGGAATCACTGGTTTTGCGACTGAAGGTTGTAGTTTTCCGCGAGAAACGTCACCCTAGGTTAAGGTCTTTACAGTAGCGTAGTGACCCCCCGCCGGGCCCCAATGCGAGGTTTTCACCAAGTTTGCAGGCCAAGGACCCCTTGGTTAAGAGAGAGATGGAGCAGGGACCCCCACAACCTTTTCATAGATTCCATAGTTTCATCGTTTGACAGCACAATCATTAGTGTATTTTGGATTCATGTCAATTTGTGTTTCGGGTATTTAACCACTTGAGCCGTCATTATCTAATAAACTTGATCTTTTACTCTGTACAACAAACCTCTTTGCCGAAAATAGCCGATCTATAAGCTCACGAGCTTGTAGATCGGCTATTTTCGGCTACAGTTCTCAGAATATGGACACAAGGGTTCAAGTGGTTATATAAAAAGGATTGGAAGATTTGGAGGACCCCCTGTAGTAACTCTGTCTGAGGACCCCCTGTTGAAGACCCCTGGTATAAATGCTATTAATTACCTTTGAGTGGAAATTCTGTTCCTAATCCTCCTCCTCTGATCGAGTCACGGACTGATCAACAATATCCTACTTGCTTCTGTAGCCTACAACTCTTTTTCTTTTTTAATTGGGTGGCGGGCCCACCAAAGAAATCAGATATTAGTTTCAGAGCCATGCTGTAAAAAAAACTACCGATAACAGCCCTGAACACTAAACAGAGGCAGAGAGAAGATTCTTAATGCTACCGCTAAAAGTAAACAGGAAACAGCTGTCCTCAAGCAACTGATCAGATTGGGCAATCAGTAGCACTCGTCAAGAGGGGCAATAGAGTGTCTTCTCAATCCGCTAAGCATTTCAAACTAAAAGTTTTATTTCTTTTTTTAGTTTTTTTTTTTTTTTTTTTTCCCGGAGCGGTGGCGGGCCCCCTCCCCCCCGGGCCCTAATGCGACTGCATCGGCTGCTTTGCCTATAGCTCCGCCCCTGGGTCTTTATACACAAGGGGAGACGCAAATACATGAAAATGTGACTATTACACATCAAACTATTAAATTGGTTCATACAGATGGATGAGGATATTATTTGTCGTGAAAAAATCAACCTCATCTCGCAAAATTAAACATGCTGCTTTATCGCCGTGTATTCACGTTCTGTATGGATGTACTCATGACATAAATAGAAGTTTAAATGAATGTGACTTAAACACTCGCTTTACAGTGTTTTATCTTTGCTCCTTTCTTGCTCCTTTAGTTCCTTGGTGCCACTGAGCTCACGGCTTTCATTGAGGGCTACTTTCTGAAGAACATGGTGCTGCTAATCGAACTGGAGGCCTTCAAGCAGCTTCTGTATGAGCCCCTGCCGCTGGCTGAGAGCCCAGTGTCCAGCCCTGGCATCTGCACCGACATCCTCCTAGACCTGGAGAGGACACTGGCCACCCGGATCCACTCCATCCACCTCTCCACCTCCAAGGGCTCTGTCGTGTGACCTCCTCCAGAGAGCCCCCACCCGGTCAGCCTATAACATCCACTGTCTCGCGCTGCAGCTGATTCCACCCGCCGCGTCCTCGTTGCTGCCTGGAGGAGCTGCTTGGGTGTTATTGCCAGGGATCGCCTCTGTCTCTGTTAATTATCCTGTCGCAGCAACTCTTGAGGGACGACCGCCATTTAGCGCTATATGACATGGGTGGTAGCGGAGGGATATTCATGCAACACTGTCACTGCGTTGTCGCTTTTCTGGAGGCTGGAGCAAACACTGCATTTTTCACAGAGGCTTGAGCACTGTCATCGAAAAACATCTCCTCGACAATATTATCACTTGGACATCCGTATGGGAAACTGCGATGCACACACTTATACTTTTACCTTGCCCCAACCATAATTATGAAACGTGCAGTCGTCTTTCATATGGGAGATGCGCATGGACTACTCACGCTCCTATGTTTCGCTTTTAAATGCAGATCAGTATTTTGACTCTTGATAGATGCAACTTTTCCATCAGCAATTAATCTCTTTAACGAGACATTGGTTTACAGTTACTCATTTTCATTGTGGGAGACTTAAATACTGATGAGGTGACATACAGCCTATGGTCATCATGAGACATGCCAAAGCACCATCACAAATCTGTCAAACACAGCAACAGATGCAGATCATAAATGTAATAATAGAAGGGAATAGTAGCAGAGGCTGCATTATGATAACCACTTTAACCCTGGCATCCCTATTTTGGGCCTGTCATTAGAGGAGACAATCTTCTAAAATGTTCAACGTTTAGAAGATTTTGGAAAATAGGGCTTAAGTGGTTAATGGACATGCGTGTGCTTCATCTTGCATTGTTTATACGTTGGATATATTTTACTGTGTTCTCTACTGTGAGCTGAGGCCAAACCGATCACAGGAACTTCCACAACGACCAATAATCCCGTGCTTTTTGAACTTGTACAACCCCTAACTGGTTTGAACTTGAAATGTGGACGTTCAACTGGAAATTAACTTGTGATCGTTTCATGGACAATGTCCTCAATTTGCATGGTCCCTCCCTCAACTACATTGTCCTGATATTGCTTCTTGGGCAGAGTTTACTTCACTGACTACCTTTGGACAGAAGTAAGGCATGCTCTGCCTGCTGCTTTCTATCTATAGCAAACCACACATTAACATGACCTGGAAATGGAACTGGAATGACGATTTTCTTAAAAGAAGTTTGATAGCAGGGTACATACGCCCTGAAAGTACTCATGTTGCTCCTTCTTTTTGTACAGTACCCACATCCACATGCTTGGCTTAACACCACCACGCTCAACTGAATGTGTTCCTCAAACCGTCTATGTTCAAGCTATAGGCCTATGCTTCTGTTTATGCAAAGTTGCATGTTTAATCTGTGTGTGTGAGTCTTATGTTTCGCTTTCTCTCTGTGTGTGTGTGTGTGTGTGTGTGTGTGTGTGTGTGTGTGTGTGTGTGTGTGTGTGTGTGTGAGAGAGACTGTGCGTGCGTGCGTGCGTGCGTCTTCATGTCTCATGAAGAGTGATGGGGCAGTGTAAGATCATTGTTTAGCAGCCTATTGAAGTACTTAAAGTTGTTTCTCTATTCCGGATGCATTCCAAGGAAGGAATCACAGTTGGTTATATTGAATAATCCAGTAGAAAGTACATTTGAATGCAGATATTTGAAAATTCATATCAGTTTAATTGAACCTGTAGATAACATTATTTGTGACTTTTTCATGTTGGGGCAATTGGTAACTTAAAATCTACTCTTAGTTAGTTATGGACCAAACAGACACGGATGTGTGTGACGTGATAATAATGACATAATGTCATATTAATTAGCTGCATATTAGCGCTCTCGTTTGAATGATGAACCCACTAATGGATAGAGTACTGTAAGTGTGACTAGTAGTTACACTTTCAACTTGGTGTCCCTATTTTGGGCATGTCATATTATGTGAAAATAATTTATACATTTGTCTGAAATTTTCAAAAGTTCCATATCTTCAAGCTTTGTGAGTGTGAAGATCTGCTGTTTTTGAAAGATTTGGAATAGAGTTTATTAGTGGTTTAAAAAGCCCTGGTTGACTGGAAGACATTTCCACAACATTTCCCATTTACTAATCCCCATTTGTCCCAATAGAGGGTATGCGCATGCATAAAGTGAATGGCAAATCGAGTGGCAAATCGAGTGGCAAAGTGAGTGGCAAAGTGAGATTAACGTTGTTTAACATTGTTTAAAGCAATCAGACAGGACTTTACTTTTTGGATGTATAGGCTTTCAAGGACAAAATATTTGTTCTTTTTTTATAATTTCCAGAATGTGTACATTTTTCCATTTATAACTCCGAGACCCATTTGTAAATTAATTTTACTGGATAGAATGTGTACAGTAAAACAAACAAACACCTAACCTGGGTTTCAGCCCAGCATCCCTAAGACCTACAAGCTAACATAGTGTCGCGTTGTGACGCATTGTGAGCTTGAGATGGCTGCGAGGACATTTGGTGGAAAGGGAAAAAGCTGGGGAACAAATATAGACCCTTGGGAGACACCATTCAGTGTAAGTGTAGATGTCTAAACTGTATTCATGTTTTTTGTGGTGGTTGTCTTTGATGCAGTATGATACACACAGAACAAATCTCATGACAATACAAATAATGTTGTAGCACACTCAAAATGCATTTTAGCTTGGGCCTATGGGTAAAATGCAAGCCCATTTAAATCTGTAAATAGTTACAGAAAACTAAATATATTCACCAACTTTATTTTCTTACCTACATGCATAACGCTGTATATTTTATTTTACATTTCCACAGCTATTTTGTTTTACAAAAATTAAAAAGAATATATAAAAAATAATTAAGCAATATTCCCTTGAGTTATATTACTTGGTACGGCACACACAATATTACAGAAAGATAAACTATAAATATTCATTGAAATGTCCATGATAGCAACTGAAGAACTCTGTTTCTTTGCCGTTTCTGTTTAAGTCACTCATTTCAAAGGTAACTACCTTCCATTCATCTTAACTTTAATGAAACTTCTAATAAATTCCCTTTATGAAGAATATTGTATAACATCCATCATAAAACATTCCCCACTTGAAGACCTCCATTTATTTAACTGTGCAATGATATAAAAAAGAATAATACTTGACCATACTGTAGGCTTTTAGTTTCCATGGAAACAAAGGTTTATTTATAGATTCATGAAGGTGTCATGCACTGTTTGTTTCTAATACACAATACTATACACTCATATACTTGGTCAAAAGGGGTAATAGTTTTAGAATATGCGTACCGGTACATTTGTCTTTTTGCTAATTATTCAGTGTAACGAATATAAGCCACGAACAAAACACAGTGAGCTTGTTATGTCATGTCTTTGTTTGCCTCTTTGTTATGACACCAGCAAAAAAAAGATCAACTTTAGCAAAGACCCTATATGTACATTTTTGACTATAGGCCTTAAAATGGGTCCAAGGGTAAATCAGTGGTACTGTAGATTGGCATGGCTCTTTTTGTTCAATGTTGTCTGGGATGTGCGCTGTGCACCAACTTTGTCTAATCAGACTATTCTCTTAATTTGTCAAAGCATTTCTTTGCCTGCATTTTTGTTCCTGGTAATCAGCAACGTTTATGGTAGTTCCAGTTGATACATGCATGGACTATTTACTAGATTTGGAATCCAGGGGGATACTTTTGCTATTTTTCCTTTGATGAGAACATGTATATTGTACAAAAAATATATATAAATATATATAAATATAAAATCTAAATTATACATGGTGTGAATAGCAGGGATTTGGTTGAGTATAACGATACAAAAGGAATGTTAAACTCATGCAACAGTGCAATTGTTCCATGACATGCATTTGTGTACAGCCAATAAAATGATCACTTTAAACAAAACAAATTCTTCTCGTAAATTCATTTGTATTTTCATTATTGTTATAAATATTTCCCACATCTATCAAGATGGTTAGTGTGCCCTATTAATACAAATACTGTAAGAAAGCCCATCTCTTCCACTTCGAGACTGTACTGTGTACTGTGCCTGGCTCACCAGCCTCACCTAAAGCGCGTGAGCTTGTAGATCGGCTATTTTCTGCACTGGATACCGTCCTATACGACTAAGGAGCCAGGACAACACAGCATCTCCTATGAATACAGTAGTGGCTGGCCATGGCCAGAGGCCAGCGCCAGAAGGATTTACTGATCACTTTACTTTTACTGAATAAATGTCTCAAGGTACTAAACATGATGGCAGCTCCCCCACAAAGCCAATGGAATGTCTGGAGTCTCCAGAAACTCCAGTCAAAAGAACAACGCTGTGTTTGAGAGTCGTAAAAGATGGTCTGGGGGTAAGGTCTGGGGCTTTGACTCCTATTCGGGGGTTTCTTTCTCTCTACAGGTCTGTCCCTCCTATCCATCAGTATCTATTCTCTTCAAACTACCGTGCCACTGTCTCTATAATAATATGATAATCTCTCCAAAATGTTGACCTTGATCAAAGCCATTTGAGAGCTCACATACATAGGACCATATACATAGTATATGCATATGCAAATTACAACAACAAAAGAATCATCTGAAATTTAAGATAAAACATTGTTTCAGATGGTTATACTATTCCTCTGCTGTACGTTGGACTGGTCAAGCAGCTGTGGGGCAACGGACTGACATCATGCTTCCTTCTATGCATGAGGAGTCCAAGTTGCTTCTTTTCACCTGACAGTGGAGATTTCCCTGGTTTGGACGTAGCGCGTGGAAGGAATACGTTATTCCAACCAGTTCCTTTCCCCTCCATCAGGCGCCCCGGCTGGCCAGGGGGAGGCATTATTGAGACCAGGATTACGTGCATGTTTTTGTGAGGGTATCAACCCTAGGAGACACGGGAGAACATGCAAACTCCACACAGAAAGGCCCTATCGCCAACCCAACCTAGGGTGTGGGCGCTGATGACGCGGAGGGAGGAACACGCCGCCAGTGCCCACAGCTTCCCCCAGCGGGAATCGAACCCAGGACCTTCTAGCTGTGATCCTCTTCACTTCATTAAATAGAATTCATTTTCAGTGTATTAAATAAAGGGCAAGTATCGAATGGAGTTGTCGGTGGCAGAGAGACTCCGGTGTTCCATGAAGCGAGGCATGGTGTAGGTGTAAGCAGGGCCTGGCCTGGCCTGACCTGGCTGACAGTACATAGTCCACAGACTGGGGGTGAACCGGCGCATCGTGGCATCTGCCAGACGCAAGCGGAGGTTACAGGTTGAACACAATATGTGGTTTGGACAGCAGGGTTTGGGCGCTGCTGGTACGGCCACTGGTAGGAGAGCACCTGCTGTTGCTGAACTGTGAGTGCCATAAGATTGTGACTCCCCATACAATTTGATTTCACGACGAGAGGCATCCAACTTATCTAGAGCTCTTCTCAGCTGCAACTGAGCACCACACACCCCAGCCAGCTTCTGTTGGTGTTGGATACCCAGAGAACGAAGGGTGCGTTCAACTTGTAGCTTCTCTCTGCGCAAGGCATTGGCCAGAGACCGATCTGAAAGAGTTGAGGAGTAAAGAGACCATGGATAAGAACAAAAATAAGTTGTGCAGTGAAAATACAATATAGATGAGCTTTACATAAGATAGGTTAACATCATTTAAATTTCACAAAGTAATATGTGAATGGCACCTCTCTGATTGAATCTTTCCATCACTGGTATAGGACAGAAGATAAACCTGAAGCTGGAATTTAAAGGGACCCAAGAATAACATTTTGCTGATGGTTTAGAGAAGTATCTGACAATTCCTTAGAAGCACAAATAAAAAAGTGGAAGCATTTTTATATTTAAGTAAAGACTCTTACCTTTCTGGATTCAAAGATTTCCTAACTTGCAAAGTAAATCCCTTGATTTTGCTCAGTCTGCCCTCCTCGCTTTCTCCAACTGCATTCAACTGACTGACTGCAAGTTCAACTCTCAGCAGAACATTGTTGCAGAGCAATTATTTTAGTTTCCACACGATGGTGCTAAACTAAATCTGTGAGGGCCAATAACAGGTGAAAAAGATGCACTTTGTGGAATTTGTTTAAGAATGCACAGCATACAGCACGTGATCAGCGCACATGATCGGCAGCTTGAATTACACTAGTAAAACACAAAATGACAATAGAGCAACAGCTTTACATTTATATACACAGTAGGCCTACAACACAACAAGCTGCTCAGCAAATAAATAAACTAGGTTCCAATCCAGGGACTGTGTGTGTGTGTGTGTGTGTGTGTGTGTGTGTGTGTGTGTGTGTGTGTGTGAGAGAGAGAGAGAGAGAGAGAGAGAGAGAGAGAGAGAATGAGAGAGAGAGAGAGAGAGAGAGAGAGAGAGAGAGAGAACCTTGGTGGTCACCCATCCCATAAAGATGTTTGTTGGTAACATTTTCACCCTGGTTTATTGCACATTAGCACATAGCATTCTGGTGTCTGTCGCACAGTGGTCTTCTGTAGGGCAGCAGGTTTTAGGGTCAGCACCAGTACTCAGTTTGTTGTCATTTAGAGCTGGAATGGGTCGTCTGTGATAACCTTGATTTTCTTTGTATTTATTGCAAGACCAAACATGGCACACAGCTGGCACAACTCAGGAGCACCTGTGCCTTCTCTACATGGTCAGGTAGATGTGATGT
Source organism: Nannobrachium achirus (assembly GCF_963921795.1). Taxonomy (NCBI): domain Eukaryota; kingdom Metazoa; phylum Chordata; class Actinopteri; order Myctophiformes; family Myctophidae; genus Nannobrachium; species Nannobrachium achirus. The sequence goes on from NC_137830.1 coordinate 42,250,686, forward strand.
CATCTGCAAAGCAGTGAAGCCAAGTTCAAGACAGGTAGATAGTCTATAATTTTTCAAGTGAGAGATCGTGAAATCATGAAATCTTGTATGAATTGAGTACATGTACACCCCAATGCAAATAAAGCTTAAATCAATCAATCAATCAATCAATCAATCAATCAATCTAGATATTCTTGACTCCGGACTGGAATCCAGCGCCATCCAGCGGTTAACGGTGTGTATTTGCCTCCAAAACATGGACCTAATACGTTGTCTTATTATTATTTCATACATTCCGCCTTTTACGGCGCTCTTGTATACTCAAGAAATGAAACAGCGTCTGAGACAGATTTTTCGGCATTTGTGTTGTGGCGAAAACAACGAAATGGTGCATTTTATACTGTTATGATTTACAGTTAGGAAGTAGGCCTACAGTACATCCGGCAGCTAGCAGAAGCTGTGTTCTTTAGGCAAATCTAAACTGGCAAATCTAAGAAATCCGGTGGTCGATGTCTTCAGAATAAGAGTGCACCTGAAAACGATTAATTTGCACATGATAATGCACATTAACAATATAAATTACGCATTTAAACAAAGCTATACAACGCAAATTATGTTTATGTGTTAAAAAGAGTTTTTATAAAAAAAATATATCTAAATAGATATTATGCTGTTCACTGACACTGGACAGGAGACAGCTCTTAGATCGTGTCGACACTTTTGACAGGTAGAAAATATGTTAAGTGTCCATTTACTTATCAACAATAACCAATTTTAATCTGTAAAAACAGGTACTCCAATCAAGGTTCTCAAGGTTGCCAACCCTCCTGAATCCGACAGGAGTCTCCTGAATTTCGACCCCATCTCCTGCGGTGCTCCTGAATTGTCATTTCTCCTGAATTTCTCCTGGATTTGGTATCAAACTCCCAAAATTCATCAGAACACAGGATTTTTTTTAACTACATTTTTAGTAAAATAAATGTAGACCTACCTATTTTCTTTAAAAAACATGAATTACTGTGATCTTATTTTGAAGTCGACCGCAAGGCTTAGCTTTGCTAACTCAACTACCGGATGTCCTAGATTTGCCAATAGAACGGAGCTCCGCCTCTTCGCATCGACTGCGCAGCGCAGAGCGCAGTCACAGCATTATTATCGAGCCGCCCTTCCTGCTTCTCCCCGCCAGCCTGCCGCGCTACACGGCCGAACACGAGCAGGCCTGACCGACCCAGCTCCACTCGAGTTTAAAAGTAAATACCGGCTCCACGCCTCCTTTACAGGAGTGGTATTATTTTCCTAAGTCAAGATGCAAACACTGGACCATGACGGGAACGGTAAGGCAATAAGAAAATGTGAAACGGTTGAATTCGTGCCAACTTCTCTAGTTTCCAGTACGACTTGTGTGTGCGTCCGATTTTCAACATGGCGTACCCCGTTCGGAGAAGACGACTAGCTAGATGCTAAGTAGCCAGCTAGCTAAACTGATTTCAATCAATAGCCAATACGAAAAGCTATAATATGAAAGCATAATTAATTGTGACATGTCATTAATATCGACATGTAATTTGTACTTAAATATCCTGCCAATAACGTTGAATACGTAAATCCTGGAGGTCACTTCGTCTGTTTTAAGAGCAACATTATTTACTTCCTCTATGAACGTAGCGTAGCTTCATCTTAATTCTTTAACTTGACATTGATTTCTGTTGTATTTTTGGAGATAGGCCTAATCTACACACCTAGCCATTGCTAAAATGATGCGATCACAACATTCTTGTGTTCAACAATCATAGGATAAGACCATGATAGTCTATTAGTCTTGTGTTCAACATTGAATCATAGGATATGATCATGATAGTCTTGTGTTGAGCATTGAATATGGCCATGATACAGCGATTCCCAACCTGTGGGCCACGGCCCAGTGGTGGGCCGTGAGGATATTGCAAGTGGACCCTCAAATAATTGACAAAACACTGAGACTTTATTGATAATAAGCTAATATTAATGTCAAAGAGATTACTTTATTGATAATATTGCTACTATTAATGTAAAAGATATGTTGTATTTTTATCTTATAAAAAAGACAACTTGTCATTGTGATAAGAACTGTGATCCAGAGAACAATCCATTGATCATTAAAATAAACATGCCCACCCATCTCACCACTTAAAGGAGTAGTTCATCCCCCCAATTTTTTTTTTCTTCTATTGATTACTCATGCCATGGTAACTTGAGTTCCGTAATATTTTTTGTCGCATTCCTAAGACAATAATTTGATTACAATAAATGTACGCCCATTGATTCCCGGTATCCCCATCCGGAACCAATGTGGGTAAATTTACTACAGCCCAATATAACTTTTGTCTTATAAAAATATAAATATATATTATTGAACTGTGCGTGTAGTGATAATACGATGTCCCATTTGTCTGACGTTCCATTGGTCCGGCGCTAGTGGTGAATGCTAACCTGGTGAACCCTAACCTCAGTAAAACTGTGCCTAAACCTAACCCTAGTAAAACTATGCCTAAACCTAACCCTAACCTCAGTAAAACTATGCCTCAAGTCAGACAAATGGGACGTAGGAATATCAAGACTTCCCCATTGAACTAAAGTCTCCATGGCATGAGTAATCAATAGGGAAAAAGGCATTTTGGGGGTGAACTACTTTCTTAACACTGTCTAGAAGCCTAATGGCCAACTGCCTCATCACAAACGCTTTCAGGATTTTCAAGTGGGCCCTGATCCACAATAGTTTGGGAACCACAGCAAGCATTTTTATATATTTTTGTCCCCCATAGGTCAGCCTGAGCTGACATTGCTCTCCCTGCGCCTTTTCATCCCACCACTGAGGCTGGTGTCTGCAGCCATGCTGCAGGTGGTCCAGACGGGGGACGTGCAGGAGTTCGGACTGCTGGAGGAGTTCATCAGCACCGTCACAGACATGGTTCCAGAGCTTCTGAATCCAGACCAGAAAGCCCAGCTACTTTTGGGACTTAGATCAAGGGTGAGACTTTGATTGATTGAAAATGTTATCGATATTTTCAAGCGTTGCTAACCGCTCCTACGGTACATCTGGCTTTGTCTGTATGTGCTGTATGTCCCACACTTGGCTCATGGCTTAATGAAATGAACTCATAAATTGCAACCCTAGGAGACACGGGGAGAACATGCAAACTCCACACAGAAAGGCCCTATCGCCAACCCCACCTAGGGTGTGAGCGATAGGGCCTAAACATGGAGATGTGGAGAACACTATATATGGAGATAGTCCAGTCCATCATGTCATATGGGACTACCGTCATAGACAGTAGCCATTGTTAGGCCGGAGTCAATGGCTGTCTGTCTGACTGTCTGTACAGGAAGTGATGTCACATGACATACTTTTTATGCCCATATATGAGTCATTCTGTACCACATCTCCATGTTTAGGCCAAACAGGTTTGCTCCATTTCTCCATGTATAGGTCCAAATGACCAACGTCGAGCTTGACAAGGAGGATACCGCACATAGTACCTCATCCACCATTTCTTCTCTCTCCTTTTGGTATCTTTATCCTCCTCCTCCTTTTTTTCTTTTTTATTCTTCTCTTTTTTTCACAGCCGCCCCCATATTTACTTTAGAAAATATATATTAAATTCTAAGAACGTTTCGAGTACCAGTTTGATACAAGAGCGAATAAGCGCTACACTTCTGGAATCCTGTGCGTCGACTTAAAGTCGGATCCAGGCCTAATAACTTTATCTAGCCGCCCCCGTTGCCACCTCCTTTTCTTTTCTGAGACACATTGTACCTCATCCACCCTTTCTTCTCTCTCCTTCTCTCTCTTTATCCTCCTCCTCCTTTTTTTGTCTTTCTTAGTCTTGTGTATCCTTCTCTTTTGGCTACTGTCTATGACGATAGTCCCATATGACATGATGGACTGGACTATCTCCATATATAGTGTTATCCACATTTCGTGTAGCCGCCCCGTACAGGAAGTGATGTCACAACTCGCTGACATCACACTGACATCACAGGGGTAGGGAAGGACACTCAAGCGACACGGTTCTTCAGAGTATTTGCGACCTTCGGTCGCAACAAAAATGATGATAATAGCTGGGGGCGGGGCCGTCCGCCCTCTATTTATATATTACCTCTATGGGTGGACAGAGCAGCTGCAGAGCGGAAGATAAACAAACTTTATGACAACTCAGGTTTTTTTCCTGTCTGACTTTGTAATTCTTATCAGTGATGGACACAGCAACTATCTCCACATTCACTGATTAAAAACCTTGATGCTGTTCTCACCCCTCCCGTTTTTATGCAAGAAAAGGCTAACTCCACTGGATTTTCGTAAAGTGACGATAATATAGGATAATGACAAATGCAGGTATCTCACAATATATATAAAGTTACAATACCAACTTTGATGAGAAAAGTTGCATGACGGAGAATCATTTCACGATAAAATCTCCCCGATATGATTAGTGCTTTTTTATTTTTATTTTTTAATCACGATAAACGTGATATCGTCCCATCCCTACTCTAATGTTTATTTCACAATCGCTACTGGCTGTATGGACTGGTAGAATTAAAGGGTTATATCTAGAGTGTTCAACTGATGTGCTGATTGTGCTCATAATCTTTCAAGAAATGATTCATTTAGCATGGAAAAAACAAACGACTAATCGATTAACAAAATCTTGGTCGACTCAAACCAAACTGACAGATAAGTCAGAATGTTATGAATCATTCTGGATAATAGCTTATGCCAAATGCCTAAATTGTGATTGATGCCCAGTTTTTGTGTTTCAGGTGGTTCTTGATTTGTGTCGGCCTGGGCAGATAACGGACACGGAGACAGAGATCGCCATTGAGACGCACCTGGAAAGAATCAGAACGTTGATATCCACTTGGGCATCACAGGTTTGTTTTTCTAGAGAAGCGATACATACGTATGTTAACATCTAGAAGAATGAGGCGAAGATCACAGCCCGTTTTCTTTTTGCAAACTCTGTAGCAAACTCTGCAGCATTTTATTTATGTTTATGTTTATTTAAGTCACGACTTGGGCCCTCTCCGAAGCAATCTTTTAAAAATGTATGTTTTTGTATGCGCTTGGATCTTTCATACACTGGCAAACGCGTTTTGGCCCCTGAAAACTGACTTTTTGAAAAAAAACCTTGCCAGGGTGAAGATATTCTTTTTGTGATGGCATCTTCTTGCACCATTACCTACCGAGTTTGAATCAAGATTATATTATATTTTGTGCAGTTGCGGATGTGGACAAACTAGCACTGGTTCTAACCTTGCTAACACTACTTTTTCCATGTTGGTACTTAAATGTACAGTTACTATTAACAAGGTTAAGGGAGAGAGCTCACATACATTACTGAAGGTAAACACAGATAGTGATGGAATGCATTGAAGTCATTGAGGTGGACACGCTTTTGAATAAACACTAACTTAGATTTTTTGTCAAATAATCGGTGCAGGTAAATAAGAGTAGTATCGCACACCAGGGGTTGACGCTAAGTTCTCAGAGGTACTTGCCAGTCGGGCAAGTACAGGCCATGTTCCAATTGCCCAAAGGTCATGCCCACTTGCCTGAAAAGTAAATTGTCTATTATAAAATGTTTGGTAAGATTGTAATTACCGCTCAAATTAACACTTATTTCTTTATTTTCTGGGGCTGTGCGATAAAAGAAAATCATACCTCAATACCTCTAAGTCCAAATACCTACAAAGCGGGAGGCTCTCTCCATTCCGACATGTCGCCACTCCGAAATTGACTTCTTATTGTCGGAGTGGCGACACTCCCATGGGCCTAAGGTTTAGGGTTAGAGATAGGGTTATTGTCGGAATGGAGACATGTCGGAAAGGAGACATGTCGGAGTGGAGAGATGCACTCCTACAAAGCTATGATTGAATATGTCTATGGTTTCACACTTATTTTATATTTTCAAGTGTAGCAAGTTGGCAACAGTAAAAACAGCACATAGGTAAACAGTGCTCTTATTTTACATTCCACAATGTTCCTGCCGTAGGCAGGTGGACAAGCCTTAGTGTCGATGCCTGCACACTGTTTTCTGTTTTTCAATTATGTGCACGTCGTCAAGAGACTGCATGTGTTGCCAGCCTTCAATGGTCAGTCTCACGGTCTTTGTGTTTTCATATGGACAGGACAGAGATTTTCATTATAAACCGTACAGGTGTATGGTGTGTAGTGTGCATTTTTCATAATGAAAAACACCTGTGTACATTATGTGGGGACTAGGCCTTTACCCTGAAAGAAAGCAAGGGCAACCCTGGAGACTCAATGGTATGGTTATGACGACCACTTAATTAATACGTGTGTGTGTGTGTGTGTGCGTGTGCGTGTGTGTGTGTGTTCTTTTTTCCAGCCCTGTTTTGCGGATGTGGAATTTCCAGAAACAAACTTTGTGAATCAAATTGAATCCTTTTTAAAAGACCCTGAAGAGAGGGAGAAGTTCTTCCAGGTTAGTGACAATCATCAGTGTCTGTTTCTTATTGTTGATTATGACGAGGCATTATGCTTTGAGAAAGATTACACATACTGTAGTGTACTGTCATCCTTGTATTTCTATTGTTGAACTGCATTTCTGGACTGGAGAGAGAAATGATAATGAAATGGTAAATTATTTGTTCTAGGAGACATTCCCTGTGGATTTTGGCCCTGAGTACGACGATGCTCTACAAATGCTCATGCTGGACTTCCTGTCTCGACTGGAAAGACTCATTCCCATACCAGACCTTCAAGAGGTACTGAAACGACTGCCTTTTTGTTCTCCAGCACTGTCACATTCCACACTTCTGTTTTGTTTTTTAGTTTTTCCAACTGACTGTTCATTTTGATTCTGTTCTGTGGATTTTGCTGCAATGTATTGTTATTTACAGACATGCAAACTTGTAGCTTTTTGGCGAAAATTGCCGTTTTGAATCCAAATAGGTCATTTGTGTGATTCGTGCAGATCTGATGTAGAATTCTTAGTAGAGATGTTACCGATCAATCGGCAATGGATCGGGCCGATCAACGCGTGATCGGCGATAATCGGTGGTTTAGATCAAAAGGTAAATTCACCGATCCGATCCGATCGGTGCATCCGATCAACCAGCCGTTCAGTATGCCCACTTGAGGCCATTTTGGGGTATTGATTTCCACAGTGCTGAAGGAATAATTAGTTACTGCTATGATAATAAATACATAGTAATGCTGGTAAATAACTATAAGGCAAATATATAAATGAATCCATGAGTGAATTAATTCATTAAAGTTAAAACATTAACATTTAGAAAATATAAATAATATATAAATAATAACTTGATGGGATCGGTGATTGATCGGTATCGGGTGATCAAACTTTTGTGATCGGTGCTCGGTGATCGGTTCCAAAAAACCTGATCGGACCATCCCTAATTTTTAGGGGGAGGTGTCTGTGTCAATTTGAGGGTCCTTGACATGAAAAACTTTGAGAACCACTGTAGATATTAACTCATTTTGTGCCAATGACTGCTTATGACGTTTTTTTTCCAATAGCCCTGTGTGCCAATGACGGCTTATGACGGTTTTTGTGTTTTTTACATAGGAAAAAAAAAAATCTTTTTTTTTTTTTTTTTCTAAAGATGTCAAAATGACCTGAGATCAGAGAGATGCTTTTCTCTGTTTGTGTGTTCGCTCCCTCGTTTAGCTGATTGAGAAAATGTGTGTTCATGTGTGTCCATTCTAGTGGATGGACACTTTTTTTCATTCAAACAGCTCTATCTCTGGAACCATTTGTCCGATTGCCAAAATTCTTTTTGCCACTGAATCACAACAACTGTGTCTGTTTCTTTTTCATTGCATAGTAAAGAAAAACATACAAAATCTCGGCACAGCTACCTTGGAGCCATTTTGGCATCTGGCACAGAATGAGTTAAAGGGGAGAACCAGTCATTAATATACTTTTGAGTTGTTATGTGGAAATAAGAAAAAGGTCTGTCCCCCCCCCACCTCCTGTGTTACCTTGAACTGGAGGATTGCTTTGGGGTGTTGGCTTGCAAAGTACACTGTGATGATGACAATGATGTTAATGTTGACTTAACAATTATGTTACTGTTAATGTTGTTTAACAGCCCCCTTAGGTACATGTATTTTCAGCAGTGGGAGAATACTTTTTGCTGGTTGGTAGATAATGTTGGTCCGGTCATTTAGGAATAACCCATTTAGACCTAAGTCCGCCTGGAAAAAAGCCTTAAAAACCTATGGCCGATTGGAAAAATACCCCTAAAACCTGAGATTTTATGGAAAACTTCACAGAGGTGTCAACGTCTACTAAAACATTTATTTCTCAGCCTCTGTAGCAGCTAGAAACAAAATTTCAAAACTGTTTGATAGCTTACACATTTGGCTTTCATGGGGAATTACTTGTCATGGTCCAGACCTTTATCATTTTTTTTTTTAAATCTGCAAACTCAAAAATTGTAATAAATCTTATAAAACGTCTAATAAAAAATACATTTCTCAGCCTATGTAGCACATAGAAACATAATTAGCAAATATTTGAGACCTTACACCATAGGCCTTACACCATAGGCCACCACTTTGACAAGAAACAACAATCCACCAGCCTTTATATTGAATATTTCAATTCTTGTTGTTCCACCACAACTATGCAACATTACTTCTCTTCGCTTTCTTAATATTGCTGTGTTCACGCCCCACTCATTATGGATAGACTGTTCAAAGTCCCTGACTTTTCACCACACCATTCCACCAGATTTTATATTGACTGTGTCAATTCTTGTTTAGCTCCATATAACGGTAAATCTGGCGAGCGACATTTGTCATTATTATTATATGTGCGTGCGCACGTGTGTGTGCGCCTGTGTATGTGAATGAATGAACCATATCATCATAATCATTTTATAAGTGTTATTACCTCCAGATAGCTGCGAATCTGTTGTTCTGGAGTTTGGGGTTGACTCTGTGCTGCAAAGAGTTGGTCTCTGAAACTAGCCGTGTCAAAGTGCGTCCGTGAAAAGTTATCCAGTCCTCATGAAATCCATGAAACACTTCTTCATCATCGTCGTTGTTTTCAATCAAACATATCACGTAACAATAACAATGCCAATTCCAGCGGGCCTGGTTTGCCTTCGCTCAACGCGTCTTCCATTTCGCCGCTATGAGAAGCTGCACTGGGATTCTCCGACAAATAAAGTTATGTATAGCCAAAAAAAAATCCCAGAATGCTTTGCGGTAGTCAGGGAAGCATACGTCATCGCCTCCTGATGCATTTCATTGGCCACGAGACCAGAAGAGGGTAAAAACTACAGGAAACGCATTTTGCGTTCCCGGTCTGAAAGGATAAACAGCATTTTGCGTTCCCGGCCTGAAAGGTAGAAACGCATTTTGCGTTCCCGGTCTAAATGGGATAAATTAGCATCTGTAATGTTTTGTTTGATCTCATCAGGGAATTAATGTTAACTTAATATCTTGCTCAATACTGAGCATATAGATTTGTACTGCAAAATGTGTTTGGTACCAATGCAATCTGCGTTTAACAGAGTTAGAATCACGCAAAGATACCCGACCTTAACTAAATATTAGAATCGATTAGCAGCTAGTCTATTCTAATATTTAGTTAATGTTTGCTCATTGGAGAAAACAAAATCCTGAAACTTGTCTTGCTCATGAACTAAATAAATATTTGATATCTTCTTTGAGCACAGGAAATGTTCTCAACATAATGCTTTTTGACTTCCATACCCTGTCTGTATTGCAGACTGCCTCCATGCTCGCTGCGGTCCCATCTGCCATGGAGGAATGTGTTAAGTCTGTTCCTGACCCGCGACAACTGAAGGATGTGCTGCGATTCCACACACGTCTTGGACACTTAGATGTAATTGGTGAGTCTCCTCTAAGTTGTGTGTATTCCCTGTATAGAGCAGTGAAGTTTGACATCATTTACCCATCCTACCTGGTTCATGTTTTTTTTCCTCCCCATTCTGAATTCCCATAGACTTCGCGTCATATAAGAGCTGTGTTCCAAACATAAATAAGTGATCTAAGCGGTTTGACTACCGAATTGGTTACATTTTCGCTAGAAAAAGGCTTTTATAAAATATGAGTACAGTATTTTCTGGACTATAAGGCGCACCTGACTATAAGGCGCACTGTCAATGAATGGTCTATTTTCAAACTGTTTTCATATATAAGGCGCACCTGACTATAAGGCGCACATAATAGACGCTTATGCATCCAACAGATGGAGCTGTGCTAAAGGGAATGTCGATGTCAATGAATGATCCATATATAAGGCGCACTGGACTATAAGGTGCACTGTAGTTTTTTGAGAAAATTAAAGGCTTTTAAGTGCGCCTTATAGTCCGGAAAATACTGTAACTGAATACCATAAACCATACAGAGCCACCTCCCCGACAGAGCCACCTCCCCGACAATATCGCGCAGACCGTTTGTTTATTTTAGTAGACCAATCAAATCACAGCTCACATCATTACGTGTTTGACATCATAAAATGGAAACAGACTCTGGCTTTGTTTGGAATCACATACTTGCACCTAATAGCTTGAGTTTGACTGGGAGGGTTATTTGATTCATGTCCTGTTTACATATAATGTAATATGTTATTGTAATTTATTGAACCATATTTATTATTTTCCTCCTACAGATGAAGCACAGACCATTCCAACTTCCTTTGGAAACTGCATTCTCTCAGCTCTGTCTCTCCCTCAACTGGAGAAAGTTGTGATTGATGCAGACCACATAGAGTTACAAACTACACCAGAGCACATACACACTGTGACTGTGCAGGTGGAGGGTGAAACAGTGACTCTGTTACAGAATATGATACAGATTGAAGAGCCAGAAGGTGATGAACAAGGCTCTGTTAAATCTGAGGTTCAAGGCGGATCAGTGATTGGCGAGGGAGATGATGGACCAGGTGAAGAAGATGAAACCGATCATGACACGCCACAGAGCCTCAAACCAGCGTCTTTTCAACCTCTAAAACAAAGCAGAAGACTTCAGTTGAAGAGGCAAGCTTTAAACGAAAAGAAAGATGAAAAAGCTTCAAGAAAGAGGCAGAGACAAAAACACTCGAATGACAAGACCTGTCCCGAGTGTGGCAAGACTTTCTTGCGCGCTACTGCCATGCGGCGACACCAGGAAACGCATTCCAGCAATCGTCAACTCAAGTACAAATGCCCTGACTGCAACAAACGCTTTAGGGATCACTATGACATGACTCGACACAGCATGCGTGTTCATAACAGGGAAGACGTGGTGAGCGATGCTGAGGCTGAGGATGAAGTAGAAGTGGAGGTAGTTGAAGCGAGCACTTCTGACACACCGGACTCCAAAAACTGCTATCTGTGCGGGAAGTATTTTGCTCGCCGAGTAGATATGAAAAGGCACATGAAGTCCCACTCTGAGGAACGTCCATACAAATGTGCTTACTGTGGAAAGAGTTTCAAACATCTGTACGTGCTAAAGAGACATCAGAAGGATATCTGCAAGAGCAAAGACCTCCAGATCAACCTGGTGGGTAATGGTACAGAGGCATCGGACGTGTCTCTCGAGGGCATAACGGATGGCAAAATCTGTCCCATCTGCAGCAGGATCTTGCCATGCAGCGCAGACATGTCAAAGCACTTACGATCTCACACAGAGGAGCGTCCCTTTATCTGTGTTACTTGTGAGAAGGGCTTCAAGTACAAGGACACGTTGAAGAAACATCAGCTCATCCACGGTCACGAGGGGATCCGAGAGGAAGAGAGCAAGTCTGTGGAGCAGATATTGGCCGAAGCTGACCCTGGTGGTCCTGATCAAAAGGACAGTGGTCTGGACACTCCTGTCACTACCTTGGGAGAAAACCCGCCAGCTAAAGTAGAACAAGTTGCCAAAAAAGCGGCTAAAATACATGTATGCCCTGTATGTGCACGGGCCTTTGACAATGTGAAACCACTTAATAAACACATGCAGTGTCACACAGAGGATCGTCCATATCACTGTGTTCATTGTAAGAAGCGCTTCAAGCATGTGCATGGTTTGAAAAGACACCAGATCTACGCCATCTGTCACAAGAAGATTGTACGATTCTCGTTGAAAAAGGGGCAAAAAAGGGGAACCACTAAGGCGGGATTGAGCAATGACCAGGGCACAACCTCCAAGATACCAGTCTGGTGTTCCAATTGTGGCACGCACTTTGAATACCTGAAGGATCTGAAGGAGCATCAGGAAAATGTATGCAAAGTGGAGGACAAGGATAACATGAAATGCGATGACTGCGAGAAAGACTTCAAGAGCATGACCATGCTCAAAATTCACCAGAGAATTCATAACGCACTCTATTGCAAAGAGTGTGGAAAGATACTCGCAAGTGACGCTGCCTTTGAGAGACACAAGCTGATGCACAAACCTATCCAATGCACGATGTGCGATAAGACCTTCACCTTACTGAGACGCCTGAGGGAACACTACGAGAAGCTGCACAGTTTCACCGGGCCTTATCCTTGTCCGCAGTGCGAGAAGACCTTCAACCAGCTCTCCTACCTAGCTGTCCATGAAAGGGTCCACAACGGAGACTACCCCTACGCTTGCGACATGTGTCCGGATAAGTTCAGGTCTTCCAACTGTTTGACGGTGCATCAGCGCAAACACACCGGCGAGAGGCCTTTCCTGTGCTGGCAATGTGGAAAATGCTATCGGTCGGCGTCTGAGCTGTCTGTGCACATGCACACTCATTCGGAGGAGAAGCCCTGGGCCTGCACGCAATGTGACCTGGCCTACCGGACCAAGCTGCAGTTGACCAACCACGTCGAGGGAGTTCACATAGGCGTGAGGTACCCCTGCAGCACCTGCGGGAAGCAGTTCGTGAAGGAGATCTCGCTGAAGCGACACGAACTCATCCACACAGGCGAGCGGCCGTACCCGTGCAATGAATGCGGGAAGACCTTCCTGACAGCCAATGAACTCCGGCTCCACACCAGGTACCACACCGGGGAACGCCCGTACAAGTGTGATGTGTGTTCAAAGGCCTTCATCCAATCAGGTTACCTGAAGTCACACAAGCGAATCCACACAGGAGAGAAGCCCTTTAAATGTGACATATGCGATAAAGCCTTCAGGCTGTCCTATCACATGAAAAAACACAGGCGGACGCACACGGGAAAGCCAAAGAGTCATGTGTGTGAGGAATGTGGATTAGCTTTCACCCACAAGAAATCACTTTTAGAACATTCACTGACTCATCAAGTGAAAATCACAGAAGTGAGAATACAATTTGAGTAGTAGTTAAATGTTTATTTTATTTTTGTTTTATTATTTTTGCCAACTGTTATGGTAATATCTTCAGTTCTACCACCACTACAGCATATGTATGTGTAATGTAAACACCGGAAGGACTATTGATGTCAGTTTACTTTGATGTCTAATGTGTCATATAATCTTATATGGGATGGGCCAAATTGTGGCATGACACGGAAATAATTTTTTCATTCATTCATTCATTTTTATTTCATTCATTCATTCTTGAAAAGGTAGTAGGTACAATTAATTAACTCTTAGAAAATATGGGCATCTTAGTTTTTATTTTCCTTTTTTTTTGGGGGGGGGGGGGGGGCTGGTACATAGCCTATGTATGATTGTACGTATTAATGTTCATTCTCATCTAATCTCATTTTGAGTGCCTCAGTGCCATATACTGAGCTTAAATCAGACAGTTGACAATGTCGTCACACGAGGAGGGGGTCCTCGGTAAACATAGTTGGGCCATTCATCAATAGAATGAACATGCGTTACATTCCTAGTATACATTATAGGTTAGTACTAGAGATCTTTCTTTGGGGAATTGCTTTGTATTTCTGGATGAAGCTGGATGTACATATTAGAATCATATTTTTTGTCATTTGAAATAAATGAATGTTTTGTTTAGTTTTTTGACCATTGCTATCATCATTGAGCAGAAAGGAAATTCACTGACACGTCAGTACTGCTGTACATTAATACGTAGTCAGACTTTGTAAACAGATAATAGTAACAATTACATTCAGTATAGTATTATAATTTTTCCCCCTTTTTTAACAGTCATTCATCAGTAATAATAGAACAAATACTAGACACTTTTAGATCTAACTAATGCACTGGCTCAAAAGTAACATGACCAGGTGAATGGGCATGAATCTTTATGGTTCTAGCTAATGTAGTGTGTTTTATCAACCACATGGTGTCAGTGTAGTTGTGATGTTGAGTCTTCAGCGCTCACTACACTGGAGAGTAAAATAGTGAGTCGCCCCCTGCTGCCAGAGATGTAACCTGCAAGAAAGCAGATTTGACTGTTCCATGGCCTCTTGATAGCACAGATTTCGACCATAATGACACTCAACAACCTATTGGATTAAACAAAACATGAGACTAATGTGAACTGTGTTATTGTGGTGGAACAGAAGGTTTTTTTTGCAGTGTGTTGCAATTCTTCCTAACTAACCTTCATCACAACTGTGACAACAAGACTATTTTTGCTGTAAAGCACTCTGACCCTCTGCACTTCTCCATTTGAAAGTGAGCCTTGCAGAGTGTGCCACCTGATTGTAAACAAATCTGAGCGCCCGGGCTCATGCCAGCTCAACCTCAGCTAGTGCAGCATCTCTGCCTGGTTTCACAGAAAACCGCGCTCTCGAGAAATCAAAGGCGAACTGAGTCAGACCCTATCCAGAGAGTGTTGGGAGCAGATCACTTTTTAAACCCAAAGCATATTGATTTATATGGGCCTGTAATTGCTTCAGTGTGTCCTGGATTACTCCCCCATAATTGAGGCCTGGCGAGGGCCCTCTTCCTAGACGTACCCCTGTGCCAGGCAGTGGGCAGAGGAGCACCGCACCCACTCCGTGGCCCCACCAAACAGTCAGCCAGCCCGCCAGGGAGAGAGCTAGTGGCTCGTACCCCCAAACCACTCTTCATCACTGTGGGGTGAGTTAAGCTCACACGGGTGCGCTGCGCGCACAGTGTAATCCTCGGTGTTCATTTAAAGCTGATATAAGTAGTTTTCTGCAATCTGTACGTCTTGTGTGGATTTGAACCCGGGTTTCCCGGCTTCGGAGGACCAACCTTCTAAATTGTACCCATGCATTTCTGAGACGGAATCTCTGCAGCGGTGTCAGTTCAGAAAAAGCTAAGGTATGGCAAGACACCAGTCATGTTGCCATACCTTAGCAACAGGCACGATTACATTTTATTATTTCCCCCTGTAGCCAAGGTATGGCAGCTGCCATAGCTTGCCATACCTAATTGACGCCTCTGAATCTCTGATTGGCCAAGGGGAGAGATTGCACTCATGAGCCTCAGGCAGTGTCACTTCAATGCAGTAGGTCAGTGGTTCTCAAACTTGTTTATTTTGGGGGTCACGGCCTAAAAAGGTTTGAGAACCCCTGTAGTCGGTGTCCTACCCAGGGTCACAGACACCATGGTCTAATTTTCTCAATGGATGAGCAGGGAGACCACCTTCAACCAGATGTGCTAGTTGTACTGACATACAAATTGGTTCAAATATCACTTTATTCATTCAAATAATTGTGCAATTGTACATTTGAGGTACACTAAGGAGTTACACACTGTGTATTCATTATGAAAGGCAGGCCTACAGTATATGCAGGTATAATATGTCATCTTACTGCAAAATCAGTGACATTAAAAGGGTATTTCATAGAATTTAGCATAAGAAATCTGAATCCGAAAATGGAATCCTCCATATGCATTCAGTTTTCTCTCCAGCATTATCACATGCATATTATGTGGTTGTGGAAACCCCCCAGTATATGAGCGAACATCATTACGGTAGGCTCCATAATAATATTGTCCCTTTGTTCATGATTCTGTTTTTCAATTGTATTGGTGACTCAGTGGAACATTCCAAGGTTTTGGAACAGCCTACACAGGTTTCGACAGGTCTCATGGCCATCATGGTATCAGTAGAGTCATTTGCATTTGTTAATAACCCCACTGTCGGAAATTCCCTCATTACTGAAACATCACGGCAACATCAAGACATAACAAACGGGAATGGGAAAACATCAGTACAATAGAGCAAGGGTCTTCAACAGGGGGTCCGGGACACCTAGGGGGTCCTCAGAGTTACTACAGGGGGTCCTCCAAATCTTTGTGTGATAGAAAGAAAAAAAGAAAATCTCCATTTTAGCCAGATTCTTGACCAGATTCTGAGAACTTTGGCCAAAAATAGCAGATCTACTAGCGCAGCGCGAGGCGTTGTGAGCTTGTAGATCGTCTATTTTCGGCAAATTGTGCTGGCAAACAATGAAACAATATGGAATCTTTGACAAGGTTGTAGGCCACAGTGGGGGTCCCTGCTTCATCTCCCTCTCAAGGGGTCCTTGCCCTGAAAACGTTGAAGACCCCTGCAATAGATTCCATAGAGTCTCATTGTTTGACAGCACAATCATCAGTGTATTTTGGATTCATGTCAATTTGTGTTTTCAGATATTTAACCACTTGAACCGTCAATACTTAACAAACTTGACCCTACACTCTGTACTTAGTCTGCTCTTTTCCCCCTCTACACCAAACCTCTTTGCCAAAAATAGCCTCCCAGCGCGAGGCGTTGTGAGCTTGTAGATCTGCTATTCTCAGAATAAGGACCTTAGGGTTCAAGTGGTTAATATAAAAAAGGAGAAAAAAGTTTCTATCACACAAAGATTTGGAGGACCCGCTAGGGGGTCCCGGACCCCCTGTTGAAGACCCTTGATTTAAATGTTAAAAATGTTCTAATTGTATATGAGAAATAGACTTACAGTAGTGATATTGTGATAAATTGTTAAAGGGGCACTTTTTCAGCAATTATTTCTTCCGTCTAATTCTATGGACAGTTCAGAAACCTGCCTACCAATGACATCATTCATGGGGATTCTGAGCTAATAAAAACTTTCTCTTCCTGGAAAGTAAAGCACCCTGAAATAGAAGCCATTAACAAAATAAAGATGGTTTTTAAAGGTTTGAAATTACCAAACTTACCCACCGATATCACTGGCAGGCAAGATTTTGAAATGTCCAAAACCCCCGTCTGAGACACAGACTGAATAGACAGAAATGGAATGGTATGTCCATTCTTAACGATGGGGTGCCGTGATATTTTCCCCCCTACAACATAATCATCAGGTATTATGATTATACTTGGAGAAAGATTGTTTCAAAAAGGTGTACAGAAAGTGTTACAATTATGTTTTTATGTGGCCACACCCACCTGTTCATTAAGTATGCCTGGTTGTCAGGTGGGTGGTGACCCAGCTGAAGTTAGCCGCACCCACAGATGTTGTTGGATGGTGAAACGGGGAGGGGATGATATTATGATGTCATTATATCAGTGTAATTCAATTGGGCCTTTTGACTCAAGTGGCTTTCAGGAAGTAACCAAAAATACACAGGGAAGACATATTTGCATATTGTAACCACACCTGGGGGTCTATTAAGAGTAATGTTAACTCCATAGACACATACAAAACAGAAAAGGTACAAAACTATGGCACCACCTCTTTAAAAGGACCACTTCACCCATTTTCAACCTATATTCATAGATGTGTTGTATTTCAAGGGAATTGAAATTAAATGAATTAAACGTCATTTGGCTGAGGAATGAGGATCCCCTGGACCCCTCCCCTAAAGGACCCCTGGTGGTCCCTAGAACTCACTTTGAAATCCACTTGTCTACTCTCGGCTGCTAGGAAGCTGCATAAAGAAGATGGATTGACTCCAGCTCCACGGTGTTCTCTACAGAAAGTGACCGTGTGAGGCCACCGTCAGGCCTTCGGGTTTAGTTTTTCAAGAAGATTTATGTAATAACAGTTTGTTGAAACTTTCTGAGAACTCTGTGCTACTCTTATTCTTCTGTCCTCTCTTGCAGTAATCCAGATTCCAGCAGGTTCAGCGATCACACAAAGTCAAACTATCTGACAGAAGTGTGTTTTTTTTTCTCCTTTTCTTTTTCTCATTTCAATAGTTTGATCATCAACAGGCGCCACGGAATTTCCTGCCCTCTTTGCCAAAATAATTTGACCCCTACATGTTACTACGGAAACATGGAGTATCAAAACAAGCACCCCATTTCTCGCTTTGCTCCATGACGCACCTTATTTCTTCCATATGAACGCTGTATGGCACACTAATGCCTGATTTCTGCATCGTACGGTAATGTCGCACGCTGAAAATGTCTACAAACTCACGGCACCGCGCTGTGAGCTTGTAGATCGTCTATTTTCAGAGTGCGACATTACCGCATGACAAAGTATAATTCATGCTTGAAGGGCTTTGATAGCATATCATCACAAAAAAACACTTGCATTAGTACCACACACAAACTCAAACAAGGTGGTACCACACCCAGTTGTCTTTTTTTTGTCTCCTTTCTTTCCTTTCTTTCTTTTGACTGAAAAACCACATTTGAGAAAGTAATGTACAAAGAAGACAAGGCCCCAAATTACCCCTACAATCACTTGCAACAGATACCCTAATATCCTCAGACTAATCAAGAGAATAGAGAAGGATAATCAAGTGTGTGTGTATATGTGTCCTCATGTGAACCTCTGTGTGTGCCCAGTTATCCCCAACCTCACGCATCCCCTCCCAGCTTGAGTACCAGCCCTGCAATCACCCCCCCACACACACACGAACACACACACACACACACACACACACACACACCGCTCCGCAGCCTCCTGTACTACTATTACTACTGTAATTCATGAACCCATGCCGGTTTGTAAATTAGGCCCTGTTCCTTCCCACATTTTTTCTATGTTTCTTTTTTTTCTCTCTCCCCCTTCTCCTTTTTTCATTTAAGTTCGTAGACCATTGTCTCTCATTTCAGAAACGGCTGACGGGACAACGTTAAATGCTCTCTCTTCGTTTCCTACGGCGAGGAAAAACCCTGGGAGTGAAAACAAGCCCTTTTCCTGGTCAATGAGTTCACCCGTCTCCCCAGCGAGGCTGGAGGGAGGTAAGGGGGTGTGGGGTAAGAGTGGTGGTGGGTGCACTGCCACTGGCCAAGGGACAGGGGGAAAGGGAGACTGAGGGAGAGAGGGAGCGAGCGAGAGTCTTAACAACAAAAGAGTAAAGAGTCAGAGAGGCGAGCTGGCAGGAGGACAGGTCTGAGTGGTGGACATTAGAGGGGTGAATGAGGGAAGGTCAGCCTCTGCCTACTGCATCAGCAGATGCACTTGCATCAGCAGGCTCCCGGTCCCATCAATACTGCCAGACCACAGCAATAGTGATAAAATGGAACTTTGTGATAAAATGCTGATACGTTTGCCTGTTCTTGTCATCTGTAATCACCATTGGCCTGAGAGAGTGCATGGGGATCAATTGTGCCATCAGTCACCCAAACAAGACATACAGTATACGACATTAATAGGCTCTCATCGAATACTGCCAGAACACAGCAACATTTGTGATTGATATTGAGGAAGAAATTATATGACTGCATATGTATACCCTTTATATTTACCAACAATGATAATACTTACAATACAATACTGTACATGATATTTGATAGCTTGTAAGAATCTAAATGTCTCCACTAGGCCTGATTGCTATTGTTTTGATACAGCCTATCTTGTTATGGTTCAGTTCGTCCTTGAAGCAGCTACAGTATAAAGCCTCTTCAGAGTCCAGGGTGAAGAGCTATTCACTTCACCGCGGTGTAGTTTTCTGGCTATCACCTAAAAATACATAACAAAGCCTAGGTGATAGCTAGTAAACTACAACGTGGTGAAGGGAATAGCTCTTCACCCTGGACTCTGATAGAGGCTTAACTGTGATCTCTGACTTGTGCCTCCTGGCAAAACTACCAAACCAGACATGAGTGTTACTGTACTTCTCCCCATGATATCATGCACATAAAGCATAACCATCACCAACAATATTGTAATAATTGATCCAGAATTCCACGAACGGCAGCTTGTTCTTGTAATCTGCAATAATCAGTGGGCAAAGCAAAGATGCAATATTTCTATATGCTTCAGTGACCGACCATGTGCCCGATCTGATGCAAACAAGGTCATCTGGTTTCGAAAGCAGCTTTGTCCCTTTAATCAGAAGAGCATCATCATATTCCATGTACCAGCAGCTCCTTACTATGACGCAATTCACTGGGGAGTGCAAACAGAGATGGACAATGTGCAGTGTGAGTGTATATTCCACCTCCGTGCAGCTGGACTGGTATCACCGTACAACCACAGATGTTCATATATATAGCCTTACACACAGTGAGATCATATCAGTTCTGCAGTCGTTTCAATTAACCCGGTAGTGTAAGTTGCATGTTAAAGGCATGACTGACCCTAAAAGACAGAGGGGTTTTGGAATGATCTTTAATGTTTTGCACTCTGACAATCTGCATGTCACCATTTCAAGATGTCTCAGTGTTTTAGAAGTCTCTTGCAATCAGTCCATGTATTCTGTGGAGCTTGAATTACACTAAATGGTCAGTGTAGTGTATCTCCTGTGCTCAATGGGGTCATTTCTTTGCATGTGTTTAACCTGTTTTAACACGCTGTTGCATGTCTATTTTGTCTACAGTCCTTTGGATGAATGTAACCTTGATTATGATGCACTTGCTCTGTCCAAGCAAGCTGGATATGCTCAGATGTCCTGCTTTATGATTGGGTCAGCACTGATCTCCTGTTTAATGATTGGATCAGTGATGATACCCTCAACTCTCCTTAAGCCCTGGCACAAGGCGGCAGTCCGTCTGCCCCGTTTTCCAAGGATTGTGCAAAGACTCAGCCGACAACTTCACTTTATATGGCAATGGCACATTTGTGTTGAACAAGTGCAATAGAATTGCACTGCTCAGTAAAACATTTGGTTGAGCAGTCCGGCTCAACATGAGCATGTAAGAAAAAATCTTCAAGTCACCCTGTCAGAAATGGCATTCCCTGCCGGCTTATATATATATATATATATATATATATATATATATATATATATATATATATATATATGTATATATATGTATATATATATATAATTTTATAATATTTGTGTCACATTTTGTCAATTTGCAAGCAGTTGTGATGGTCATTTGAGCTAACTTCTAAACAATGGTTAAAATGATGTGAAGTCACACTTTTCATATGAGCTGACTGCAAGGCACCCACATTACGCACAGGCAGTCGCAGTCAGGGACAGCAGTCATAATCATAATTCCGAGTCTCTTTTCCTTCACGTCTCTGAGCTTTCAGCACCTAAAGTCTACTTTGAGCCGCGCGGGTGGCGCGGTGCCGCTTGTTCTATCTTGATTCGAACTACTAACCAAGTCTTAAAGAGATCAAAATTCAATCCCTTTCTTAGAAAAAGAGAAATGACGTTATTTGAATATGTGCCCAAAAATCCTTAATGAATAACTTAGGACGAGTAGGAGGCAAATTCCGTCCCAGCTGTTTCCTGTTGAAAATGTCTGTGTAATGTAGATAAATGTGAGGGATTTTCTCCCTAAATCCGTCTCCTGTTCGCTAAATCTCACTTCTCCAAAACGAGCCTGCGCAATGGAACAAAGTCGGAATATTGAGATGTGACATTGCCTGCATCTCATCCTCTTTTCTCTCTGTTTTTTAATGACTTCAAACAAGTTCATTTTTGCTGGGCTTTGTCGTGCGGAGACCCGTGGGGATGTCTAGCGCTCCTTTCTTTCAGTGGCATTTATGTGATGTCTTCAAGGTAACTTACCTGATTTCCTTTGACAATAGATTATCACCTTTGGATATTCACTTGCTCAGTGTTTGCATGGAGCATCCTTATCTAGTCTAAACGAGCAATAAAAAAAAGCAAAGCAAATGTGCAGGTTATCTGTGATTCAGTTTGCATGCAAATCAAACGTGCAATTGTAAATATTTGTTTTAAGCTGTCATGCACATTTATTAGTTATCATCAATGCATGGATGTGCATGCATGCCCCAGTGATTTTCTTTATTATATATAAATTAGAGACTATATCCCCGTTTGCTTTAATTGATTAAAACCTTAACATGTGTCGTGCATGGGTTTTCTCTCCCTGCCTGGATAGAATGGGATTCCACCCAGTCGCACACGCTCCGGCTGCCCGGTGCCTTTTTCATCATAATGCCCAACTGTAGTTCTGAACTTTGAAAGTATTTCTGCTGAGTGTGCACATTGGGTGCTAAAAGTCTAACATATGCCTCGTGTTAGGCAGAGCTTAAGGAGTCTAACAGGGGTGCTTTGGCCATACGGACCGTGTGGTTGGGGTTGTGATGTAGATGGATCATGTCCTGTGTTTATTCTCTTTATTATGTATATTTGGCCCACTTAGCTTCCTCTGCTGGGTTTGGCCCGGGAGCCGTTTTCCATCTCACTTTTGGATAGGCATAAGAGCCCTGGGCTCATAAATAAGTCGTCTTTTTGCATCGTTTTTTTTCTTTTTTTTTTCTTTTCCCCCTTTTTTTTAGCTTTTGCGGGGGCCACATTTGCATTGATTATTTAAAAAAAAAAAATAGCAGCAGAAACAGCCTACATGCACAAAAAAGACGTCGGATGTTGACAGCCAAACTTAAAATCGCCTCATGTTTGTTTTTATTAGTTTAGGAAGTTGATGATGCAGAATTAGAAATAATTTGATATGGGAAGAAAGTAGCTTAGTCTACGACTATAGTAGGCTTTAACGAGACAACAATATTAAAAGTGGGCAACCTTTTTGTAGTTTTTAGTTTTGTTAGTGCATGTTCCGTTTGCGCACCATTTGGGAGCAGCAGGTTATAATAAATAGTTCTGCATAAATATAGGCTAGATTTAGTAGGCTACCTTCCCTGTAAAATGCTTTTTTGTTTCAATTTCTCTAATGATGACGCTGATGATGATGTTCAACCGGTTGCAGCACCAGCGAAGAAGCTATTAAGGCAATTAAAATAGGCAATGTTCCATTATGCAATTGGTTGTCAAAGTGGGGTCTGGGGACCCCCAGGGGTCATTGAGAGAGTTCCAGGGCCGGGGCCCCCAGCTAAATGATAGTTCCGAACCAAATGGACCTATGGGTATACTCAGACTCTCAGAGGGAAATGGGCCAAATGGACCGGTCAGGGATATAAATGCCATTAATGGGGTCCGAACTCCGTAGCCTATAATGCCTGTCAAACTGGGGGTCCTCGGTGGTTGATAATCACTGCTAGAGCAGTAAAAATCTTCTCTTATGGGGGGTCCCTGTCGTATCTTTTCAAATGGGGGTCCGCAGGCTATAAAGTGTCGATTTGGGGGTCCTTGACGTGAAAAAGTTTGAGAAGCACTGCCTCATACTGTCTTTATGCTGTGTTCTGTGTTGTGTGTGTGTGTGTGTGTGTGTGTGCGCAGTGTGCGATGTGCTGTATCTCCTGTACCCACACCCTGTCACTACTGCTCTGCGTCCTAACCCTCACTCCGACGGCAACAGGGGCAGGGCCGGAGACCCTGTGCGGGGCGGAGCTAGTGGACACGCTGCAGTTCGTGTGTGGAGACAGAGGCTTTTATTTCAGTAAGTGCACCTTTTTATTTATTCATAAAGCTGTATCTGTCCCCCCCACAGCTCTAATGCGCACCTCTACCTCATAGTCATAAATAAAAAAGCAGATTTTTCTTTTCTTTTTTGTCTTCTTTTTTTTGAGCGTGCCAGTAACTGACAGAGTGTGTATGTCTGTCCTTATGAGCACGGCCTCAACAGCTGCAATAACACTGGATGAACTACCTTCAGGTGGCGCTGTTGAGCAGCCTAACAGCTCATCCGCACTGCCCGCCACGCCAGCGATGCGGCGCACGACGTCGTCCACCCCTCCTTTTTTCGCTCGCAGAGTCTCAGCTCATCCTCACTGCATGCGATGCGACGCGAGCGATGAAATCTCATTAGAATACATTTGTTTCAATGAGGACGTCCTGATCTACCGCGAGCCACGTCGTCCACCCCTCCTGTTTTCGCTCGCAGAGTCTCTGTTTGAGCGAGGTTTCGCGGCGATGTCCATAGAGATAAATGGCCATGTCCCGCCCCCAAACACTTTTTTTTATTATTTATTTATTTGACTGGTTCAGGCTACGTCGCAACGCAATGGCCGGCGCTCCATATGCGGACAGTATTTCGCAGGACATCGCGTCGCTCACTCGCGTGCAGTGCAGATGAGGCGTCTCTATTTGAGTGAGGTTTCACGGCGATGTCCCGCCCCCCCTCCACAAACACTTTTGATTATTATTATTATTATTTTTTTGATTGGTTCAGGCTACGTCACAACGCAGTGGCTGACGTGCCATATGAGGACAGTTATTCGCTCGACATCGCGGTCGGAACGCTCGCTCGCTGGCAGTGCGGATGAGCTGTAAGGCACCGCTCACTCCCTCTGGGTGGGATTTATATCTACTTGTCTTGACTTTCATATAAGCATTCTTCTAATTCCCCTCCTTCATTCCATTCCTAGGATTTCTTCACTTTACATCTTTTCTTATCAGAGAAGAGCTGATATCCCTTAACACATCTGTCTTCATTGCAGACTGTAATAGAGTAATATGGCTTGATGCCCAGGTTTTGTACAAATAGCGTGACTGTGTATCTTGTCAAAGGTTCTGAAAGTGTAGATTGATGTTAAGCAGCTATATGAATATTGTCCTACTCATGGCAAATCACAGCTCTACCCATGGGAATGGGGCTTTAAGTGGAATTTGGCTGACTATCTCTAAAAGGGGGGGGGGGGGGGGAGCCAATGTTGAAGTGATTTCTTTTCCACTAGAAAAGCGAAAGCTAACCAAAGAAAACCCTACACTAAGAATCCAGGATTTAAATCTCCTATTTTCCATTAAGGTTACTGAAGCCAGCCCAGATATATGGAGCTACTGAGGTTAGGTGCAATGTTCCTCCAGCAGTTACTGTTCCTTCAGACATGTACCCTGATCTCTCTCTCTCTCTCTCTCTCTCTGTCAGAGTGGAGAATAACTACTCATTCACAAGGGGGGGGAAACGTGGGACCGAGTTACTAGGGCCCAAGGTGGAGGGGCCTAATTATTTTATATATACTTTGGCTATTGAAAAATAGCAGATATACAACCTCACAGCGCGGCACCGAGTGCTGCGCTACGAGCTTGTAGATCTGCTAGTTTTGATATGTGTATTTTTTAAGAGAACATTTGTAACTCAAATTTTGCTTTTAGGGGTCCCTGGAACTAAATATTTTGAGACGGGGGTCCGTGGCCAAATACATATCATTTTGGGGGTCCTTCACATGAAAAGGTTTGAGCACCACTGACATAGAAACACAGGTTTTTTTAAAAACCTTAGAAGGACTTGAAATATTTTTGAAAAATGTACAAAGCTTGCAGCGCGGCACTGTAGTTAAAGAACAAAATAACGCGTAATAATGCATTCCCAGTCTAAATGGGTTAAACCCCCTCCCCTATGAAGAACTTTCATGGGGGCCCCGCAGTGTATCCTTGTGTCCCAGGGCCCAGGATTTGGTGCGACACCCCTGCCTAGGACCCAGCACTGTAAAGTCCTCAGTGTTCATTTAAATCTAACATTTACAAAATGGTAAATTTTCACTCAGGATCTTGCAGTGTGGAGCCATGTTTCTTGGACGTGCCCTTGTATTATAGTAGTAGCCTACACCGCTGGCAGATGTGGTGTGAAATGTGTTAAAATCTCACCAACCGGGGCGCCCGCTGGCCTACCAGTCCGTGCACATGCCGCATGGGCTCTGATGCCTGACAGCGTGACGCGGGTTCGAATCCCGATCCCGACGACCTTTTCTGCATGTCTCTCCCCATTTCCTGTCAGTCTACTCTACTGTCCTATCAATAGAGGCATACAAAAAGCCCCAAAACAAATCTTAGAAAAAGGAAAAAACACAGCCTGCTGTAGCAGCTTCCCTCTCTCCAGCACGAAGCCATGCACATTTGGGGACATTTAGCATGGTTGATGTCCCCCCACATTTAACATGGTTGATGTCCCCCCGTCATGAATATGCCTCTGTCCCAGGGTGAGCAATCATCTTCCACACGTGGTAGGCATTTGTGTACTTGCTAACTGGAATTGGAGAAATAACTACAGTATTTTCTGGACTGTAAGGCGCACCTGACTATAAGGCGCACTGTCAATGAATGGTCTATTTTCAAACTGTTTTCATATATAAGGCGCACCTGACTATAAGGCGCACATAATAGACGCTACTGTTGCGTTATGCATCCAACAGATGGAGCTGTGCTAAAGGGAATGTCAATGTCAATGAATGATCCATATATAAGGCGCACTGGACTATAAGGCGCACTGTAGTTTTTTGAGAAAATTAAAGGCTTTTAAGTGCGCCTTATAGTCCGGAAAATACGGTACCTATTAGTGCAGTGGTTCACAATGTTTTCAGGCCGCGACCCCCAAACTACCGGTAATCATATTTTAACTGGGGATCCACCCACCCTGACGAGCACTAAGAGTTGAGGCATTACATTTTGTATAACATGGTTCCATTGTGAAAACAGATTGCATAGGCGTTGCGAGGAGTTATGAGCATGTATCGGCTAATTTCACAATTTCTGGCTCTAATATTTTGACAATTTGGGCAATGTTTAATTTGTCATTTCAGAGGTATTAAAGAGTCCTTAAATTGTCACTTTAGAAATATGCAGATACCCTCTATACACTTTAACTGTATGTTGTTTCGTTTTATCATTATATACATAGAGATCTTTATCGTGCTGGGGGTGAATGATGCTTAACACATCTGCTGCCTCTTAATCTGAAGGTTGCTTGGTGCCTCGGCGCCACGTCGTTTCCTCCGTCGGCCGCCGCTATTATTTTGAAGGGCCGGAAGGGGGTTGTTTTTGTTTTTTTGGATTATCACTTGACGGCAACGATTACGTCATCTAGTCACATGACAGTGTGCGACAAGAAGATGAAGATGGCTGCGCCCTGCCTTTTGCCTTGTTTACATTTAGATCTGCTGCAAAATGTCTCAAAATGGCTATTTTGTTTAAATGAAGTTTCTTTATGGGCCTCGCCATTGACTTAACATTGAGGAGCTTCACTTCGCGTGCACGCCCAACGTGCGTTGTAAACAAATCGCCGACATTACCGATGCGAGCGGGACCGGAGCGACATTAAGTAAGTAATAATATCTTTACTGTATATACAGTAAGATTCACAGTCCTCACCGTCAACGGCGCCATGGTATTAACCCTTTCAATGACAATCCTCACCGTCAACGGCGGCTAAAAAGTTAAGACAGTGGTTTTCAAAGTGGATTCCAGGGAGGGGGGGGGGGGGGTCTAAATTGACCCATACAAGGCTTTAACTCTGACAGTGTACAAATGGAACCAAATGAACCCTAGCGGGTCCATTTGGTTCCATTTGTACACTGTCAGAGTTAAGGTAGACCTTGAAATTCTCTGCACTGCAGACCCACGGGTCATCAGTGTGAAGTCAGTTGGCCGTACAGTCCAAGTTATGCCTGGGACAGGCAAGTAGACATGCAGAAACGGGTTTTGTGAATTTATAGTAGATAATATAATAATAATAATGTTTATTATTATATTATATATATATATATATATATATATATATATGTGCAACGATACACAAAATTCACGGTTCGATTCGGTTCGATATTTTGTTGTCACGGTTCGATATTTTTTCGATACAAAAAAATAAACAGAAATGTCCTTGATTTTTAAATTTATTTTTATAACTATGTATTTTTTCTTTAACTTTGAACAATACGGTACCCAACCTCTAGGGTAGTTGTTCTCTAAGTGGGTTCTGCGGACCCCTAGGGGTCCTTGAGGGGGTTCCAGGGGAATGTGGATGTGGAGTGGTATTGTATTGTATTGTTCGGTACAGGATCATTCGGTTTGATATTTTTCGGTTCGGTTTGATTTTCGATATTCGGTTCGATATGTTGCACCCCTAATATATATATATATATATATATATATATGGGTGCAATGGATTGCAAAATGTATGGTTCGGTTTGATATTTTGGTGTCACGGTTTGATACTCTTTCGATAGAAAAAATAACAGAAATGCGTTTATGATTTATAAATGTATTTTTATAACTACGTATTTTTTGTTTAAACTTTGAACAATACGGTACCCAACCTCTAGGGTAGTGGTTCTCTAAGTGGGCTCTGTGGACCCCTAGGGGTCCTTGAGGGGGTTCCAGGGGAATGTGGATGTGGAGTGGAGTATTGTTCGGTCTTGTTCAGTACAGGGTTTCGGTTTGGTACAGGGTCTTTCGGTTCGGTATTCAATATTCTGTAAGATATATTGCACTCCTAACCTCCTAATATATATACATACAGTATATATATATATATATATATATATATATATATATATATATATATATATATATGTTACAGGGTAACTGGGTAACTCAGGGAAACTGTGGTAAGAGCGCTCGTTTTGTAGTTCACCACACACTAATCACCACCAGATGGCGACGCAGCCATTCAATAGTGAAGGCGCTGACGTCACTCGTTTGCGACTCTCTTTCTTTATTTACTAGCCTAGCCTAGCCTAGCCTAGCCTAGCCTAGCTTAGCCATTAGCTCCATTGTAGTCACTTGGACAGGGCGTTTATCGTGGGCTTGCCCAGGCCTTACGGCCTGGGCATAAATATAGCGATTGCATTCACCACGGCTTCGTAACTCGCGCGGCGCTCCGCCGGCCGCGCGGCCCTGGTCCGCTGGCCTTCGCGCCGCTTGCAATGTCGTGGACAATCGAGTGGCTCCGCCTGGAGGACGTTGTTGTGGCGACCGCTTGTTCCGCCCTGTGCGGCACGGCAAGCGCTCCGTTTCTCTATTTCTCTGAGACGCAAAAAAAACGTGACATATATATATATATATATATATGTGTAAAGGTTTGGGCCACTATGCATCGCACCGCCAATCCGACCGATATGCCCATATATTATGTGGAGATTTCTGATGTCATCAATCAGCCCATAATGGTATACCCCCCACACTGCTTGGTTATTTCGTCAGTGTCACTTGCCTGTTCTCATCTGCTTTTCTCGCCCTTAAAAGTTTGCATTCTATCCGCAGGAGTTTTATGTTGTGTCTGACATCAGTGTATGTTGATCTCCATAAGACTTCATATAGGGCATTTTACTCCATAGTGCTTTTGATGGGGGCTATATGTACATATAAAATCCATCATTTAACTCCATATACTGCTGATGGGGCACAGTGGTGCAGACGGTAGCGCTGTAGCCTCACAGCTAGAAGGTCCTGGGCACATACAGAGATCTCCGTATATGGTCATATCAGTCGGATTGGGAGGGCCGTGTAGCGGCCTAAGCCTCTAGTGTTGAATTTCTTTTTATCAGGTCACCAAAGTACGGTGTTAAGTGATTTAGCGTTAACCATGCTAACCTACATCTGGCTTTGTCTTCCCCACCCCAGGAAGACTAGCTGTTTGCTATGGCACCAGCTAATGGGGATCCTTATTAAAATCTATATGTATATATGTCACGGTTTGATAGAGAAACAGTACGGTCGAGAAACGGAGCACCCGTCGTGCGGCACGGGGCGGAACAAGCGGTCGCCACAACAACGTCCTCCAGGCGGAGCCGCTCGATTGTCCACGACATTGCAAGCGGCGCGAAGGCCAGCGGACCTTGGTCCTGCTCTCCGCCCCCGAGCGCCGCAGGCGCGAGTGGCCGCGAAGAGCGGGCCAGGGCCAGGGCCGCGCGGCGCTCCGCCGGCCGCGCGTGGTGAATGCAATCGTTATATTTATGCCAAGGCCTGGGCAAGCCCACGATAAACGCCCTGTCCAAGTGACTACAATGGAGCGCTCCCTAGCTCATAGTAAGCTAATGGCTAAACACTGCCGAGCTAGGCTAGTAAATAAAGAGAGTCGCAAACGAGTGACATCAGCGCCTTCACTAGTGAATGGCTGTCGTCGCCATCTGGTGGTGATTGGTGTGTGGTGAACGACAAAACAAGCGCTCTTACAATGAACGTACTGAGTTACCCAAACGTACTGTAACATATACAGTAGGCCAATTATATGGCTATATATGGGCATATTGGTCAGCTCAGTGGTTCTGGTCAAGCACCTATCTGACGGACTCGGCGCTGGACACCACACGTCCTCGGCGATACGTGTGGCGAGTTTGAGGTTGATCGGTCCAGCAATTCTCGACACACGGAAAGGACAGATACGCATTACGCACACTGACACGCAGGCGCATAATGTAGAGATGTCACACATTTTTAGTAGGATAGGAGACACATAGCACCATTAAGATTAACGAAGAATTCACAATGATGCTCTTTTTCAGTCATTGATTGCATTAACGTAATACTGAATCTACTGTTGCAGTCTCAAAAGCAATTGATTTAGGCTGATGGTTTTGTTTTCAGGACCATTTGCTGCATTATTCCATCTTGTTTCACATTGACTTTAGGGGACCAGAACAGAAGCAGACATATTTTAATGCTGATGAAATCTTAAACATGTGCAAAGATTCTGATGAGGTGCGAGGGTGTTGTGAGAGACGCTGATGATGTGTCAGCTACCGATAGTGGCTTTTTGTTACATTTGCTGTGAACGCTTCTCCCAGCAGGCTGCTCAGAGCTGTTGTCCATATAGTTGTCATCTCACGAGAAACAACTGAACAGAGGCCAGAGCAGCTCGTAACTCTGGTCTGATTGATCCGTATCAGACCACTTCTGATCTGTTTGAGGTTTCTGAGCAGTCGGTGAACTGTCCATCTATCAATGCCACATTCCCACATTTGTGTGTGTGTGTGTGTGTGTGTGTGTGTGTGTGTGTGTGTGTGTGTGTGTGTGTGTGTGTGTGTGTGTGTGTGTGTGTGTGTGTGTGTGTGTGTGTGTGTGTGTGTGTGTGTGTGTGTGTGTGTGCATCCTTTTTCTGAAAAAATAATTGTATACATTTTATGTATAACAGGGTGCCTTTTCTCTCTAACTATTTGAACCACATATATACCAATCAAAATATCTGGAGAATCCATTTCGGTTGTGTCATCCGTAGCACCCAGTAGTGTGACAGCTGGGGCCAATGGAGCATTGCTCCTGCCCTGAACTCTTCCCCTCCGGTCTGGTCATGATATTGCACTTGGCAGGCCTCTGACTGATGATGTGTCCTGGGAGGGGTTTGCAGTGACACCGGGGCCCACTGTGGTGAGCGCGAGTTGCCAATCCACCTGATGCATGTCACCGCTAAAGTAGCTGCGCTTGCATTTCATGACTTTAGATTTCATTACCCTGACAGGAATGTGAAATACTAGTCGGTGGAAATTCTTTATATTTTTTATTTCTCTTTTGAAGATAATGAAACAATCTGTGGCTTCATGAAAGAAAGAAAGAAAGAATCGATCAATCCTCTACCATGGTCGGTTTTTCCCATTATTAGGCTGAACTAGAAATCCTCAGTTGTCTTTGTAATGCTTTAGCAGACAGGATTGGAGTGTGATCTGCATGGGATATGGAGGTAGACATTCCCTGAATAAGGCCTTTGAGCAGGGTGTCTCCTGGCAGATGTCTAACTTCAGTAATGTACTATTCTAAGTCACATTTAGTTCCTTCAGAAGAAAGTTCAGATAGTTGGTCTCGAGGTTAAATTTGAGTGCTGAGCCCAGTGATTGATGCACCAATAGCTGAAATACTGATTGATCCTAAGCCAATTGCCTCTTTAGTTGTCTCATTCGATGTTGTGTAATGAAGGGCATAGTCCAGACCAAGAGGACTTGAAACCATTAGCCACCATCAATTAATGTGCTTGTCAGAGATGTCCTGTTATATCGGAGATGAATACCTTTCCGCATGCAGAAATGTGTTTGCAAAAATAAATGGAAAATACTTGGTCAAACACTGACCGGGATACTGTCACCAGGATAGTACCTAGTATCTTATCCTGGTAAGTATTGCACATAGTATTTTACATTTGTATCAAATACTTTTTTTTGTATTTTCGCCCATCTCTGGATATAGGCGATAGCCTTGCCTTACTTACGTTTCAGTTAAAAGGATCATAATACAGTATACAGTATGTCTTTGTTTATGGTACCTTATGGTACCACCATGCATTGTCAGTTGTGGTGGTGTTTAAATTTAAAGGCAGAGAGATTGAATTTGAGCACTGTCAGTTTTGGATGACTCAAAGGTCTGTATTTTGATTGTCTTAAGTACCAGCTCTTATGCCATAACTTAAAGGCCTGTCCATACTGTCTCCGACCACCAAACCTTTGGTCGGAGAGTTCCGACTTCCCGACATGCAGCTTTCCGAACTCTAATTCGGGGTAATGCTTTTCAGAAGATGCAAGTGACGTCATTTTGTAGTTGAACCGGACCTTTCTGACGAAAAGTATGGACAGGCCTTTAAGTTAAGAGCTGGTACTTGAGACAGTCAAAATAGAGCCCAAATGGTGTTCAGTGAGAATTATGCTCAGTTAGGGTGAGCATAATTTGGTTTTGGTTGCCATCCCTGAGGAACAACATAGGAAGAGAGGAGGAGAGTAGAAATTGCAGGTCATTGATGAGACTTTCCCCTCAACACTGCTTGTCTCTGTGAATTTTATTGAAAGCAGCTGTGACTGGAGCATTGTAGTAGGTATAAACAAAGCATATCACACGCATGGAACACACAAGCATGGGCAAGTGTGCGCGCGCACACGCACGCACGCACGCACGCACGCACGAACGCGCGCGCGCGCGCACACACACACACACACACACACACACACACACACACACACACACACACACACACACACACACACACACACACAGCTAGGGCTTGTCCCAGTGCTGCAGGGGATTATGTGGATTACAGGATGATCAGTGCTCCCCTCCTCCTTCTCCTCCCTAGTGTGAACTAGTGTGAACTCCTTGTGTGTGTTCACACAACCTTCCGCTGTGTGAACACACGCAGCGGAAGGCAACCGAGCTCTGAAGAAAGCCCTCCTGTGTCCTCCCCATCACTCCGAAAAAGGTGTTGTTTTCCCATTGAGGCCCGCACGTACTGTAAAACTCTGACCCTCCTCTGAATTACCACTCCGAGGAACAAAGAGGCGTCTCATGAAAAGGACACACAGGCGTCGCCCAGATTTTGATCTGTACATTAGTCGAAGTCAAAGACACGAGGGATTTGAGGACACTCGCCGACCAAACAGCACTTTAAACTTTGGAACTGTCCGTCCGTTCACGGGCCTCAATCCATTCGTTTTAATGCACAAAGTGCAAAGCGAAAATAAGGATATAATGTCGGCTTGCATTTTGTTCAAAAGTTTGCCAAGTGCTTGTTTTTTGATTTACAGTTGATCTGCTGGGCCTGTCTGGCATATTCTCCCTTCTGGGGTTTGGACTGTCTCATAAAAACCCTGAATACACTTTCATACTGGATTTTAATTATGTCACAAAAGAAGATGGACCTCAGCTGAAAATGTGAGGGGAAACTGAGCTTTGCCATAAACCCTTTTGTGGTACCAGTGATAAAGAGTTAGTTTCCAGTTCTATAGCAGCTTTCGGAGTCCCAGTCCAGCCATAAACTGCCTGACACTTTGCAGGCAGAGTATGCACTGGCTCCAAGAATTCACTGTTCTTTATTGACCACGACCAAGCGCTGAAACTCCGGTCCTTGCTGTGCCACTTTGGAATGGGGGAATCCAGACATCACTTGTCTATAGTGTTCCTCAGAGGAATGAACGCTATGTGGGTTGTGTCTGTCAGAGGAAGAAACCTCAGTTTTTCTACATAGCGGTGACCTCTGCTTGACCGCATAGCCGCATCAAATGGAGTAGTTACTAAAAACAAAAAAGGGCAGACTGCATGTTTGTTTTATGACGAGGATGGCTGGTGTTGCAGAGTTCAAAGTATTCAAAAGGAAACAGATGGGACACTAACCCCTTCTTAATGATTCAAGTGCTTTCCACTGTCTCATTTGTAATTAATCAACTGAATTTGAACTGTATCTGTGTCTAAATACAACAGGGACAACCGGAGAAAAACACTTGCAGTTAATGTTTATCTCCTCTGGGTCTATGGACGGTTCTACAAAGTCTTTTCCCAAGCGACGTACAGTCTTTTGACGATTGTGGTGAACGAGACAGTAATAGTGATAGTGACAGAAGATAGTGTTGCTTGGAATCCTATCCCCCATGGTAGTCATATGCTGGTCTGTAAAGGCGCTGTCGGTAAGCATAGCAGTAGTATTGGAGAGCAAAATCCGATAATCTTACGGTGGCCGGTGGGACCATCCTGTGTTGTCTGATGCATGGGCGACCCGCGCATCAAACAGGTGCCACATGGTAACCTGTTAGCAGGCGTGAGAATGAGCTTTGACTTAGTTTAATTTCCTATGGGTAGACCATTCCAAACCACTGCATTCACTGACAGTGTGTTATAATGATAACTGATTATGCCTGCTATAATGACCTGAAAGAACAAAGCTTAAACAATGGTCGTTTCCTCATGGTTCCCTCCTACCTTGTCATAGCTTGGCTTGGATAGCTTAGACTCGTGCATCTGGCAGGGATAGATTTGTTTTACAACAGTCAGAAAAAACCCTCTTTTGTTTATGAGGGATTAATGCTGCTACAGTATCACTGGAAATAATGCATTTAAACCCTCCAAACCCCATTTCCAACTGATTATTATTTGCATGTTTTCCCCAACCTGCCCTAACTGATTATTCTACATGCCACAACCCGTGCCAGCTGATTTCTCTCTCCTGTCCAGCTGTTAGTGCAGCGGGGTTGCGAGCTATTTTGAGAATAATAGCGGATGTTAATTTGTAAGGCTTTATTTTGTGGAACTGGAAAACAGGCCAAAGTGCTACACAGCACTCATGCCTTGCTATGGCTATTACTGTATATAATCCTAGTCACAGGGGCTCTGTAGCAAATCTTGTCTTGGGAGACATTGGGTGACAGTCGACGGATAGGACAGATACTCTCACAATGTGACAGAGGAGAGCTAGTGCAGTGATTCTCAACCTTTTTAATTTCAAGGAACCCCAGTTTGATTTGTATTATTAGGCCTCGGTCCCCCATTTGAAATTATTCGTATCGCTGGGACCCCAATCTTCACTATAGGATCCTGTTAATTTATGGAACCAAGTTTCATTTGTACACACTCAAGAGTGTACAAAATGGTTTGGTTTTTTTCTAACCATCAATCATTCAGCTGGGGATACCCTGGAATCCCCTCAAAGGACCCTGATGGTCCTGAACCCCACATTGAGAACCACCATGTTTCTTCAGATGGCTAAACTATGATTGGAAAGGAACGTACGTTGCAATAGTGTGTGCCAACGGTGACGCAATTGTAGTCCTTGGGTGGGTGTTTCAATTGTTTGATTGCATAGAACTAATGCTTTACTCCAATCAGAACACCTGTGTAAGGCTGTGTTGACCCAAGAAATGGCCGCTCTTAGAACTACATTTGGCACACCCTATATCCCAGACAAAACAGGGCGGTGCATTAACTTTAAAATACGTGCGCAAATATATTCCAAAACGTGCTTTGCCTCCAATTTGTAATTCAAATACACACAAAAAATGCATGAATCCAAAGAAGATTTTAAACTGTGAGAAATGACACCACCTTTTTTGTTTTTGTTTTACTCGTCTGCAAATATTTAGTTTTCATTAAACTTGTCATTTCTCAGAAGCATGAGCACTTTATAAATTCCCACCAATTGCATGCACACCACACCATGCGTTTCCCCGTCATGTGCAGGGCTTTTTTTTTTGTTTGTTTGGTATTCTCATTCATGACTCCATCAACCTCTACTGTATCTTGGGTGTCGGGAGCTCCAAGGAGAAAGATGCTTCTGTTTCTGAATGAAAGCGGCTTCTCCTTCCAAAACAACATTGTCAGGACAAGGCAGAAAGAGCGCAGAAGTTAATGCACTTTGTCAGCACCGGCAGCCTTCCGAGCCAAGAGCTATTAACTCTGAGGGGGAAAGGCATTTCCTCCTTGTAAATGCCATATTAAATTATTATTATTTCATTTGGTAACAGGGAAAAGCCCATCAGGGCTATATTGCCCAAGGTGAGAAGGGAATTGTAAATGGAGAGAAGGAGTTTTTTATAAAGGCCACTGAAAGAAGGTGTTTTTATTTTTCATTTATTTAAAAAAATAAGTTGGGGTGGATGTGGAAGGAGCTGCCCATTGGTGTCATTGCGACTCGAAGCTCGATGTCATGCCCAAGCAGAATGGCTGGGCATCAACTTCTTCACCGGTCCAGTAACTATTATCACTGCAATCGATTTTCCACTGTAGTCCTCTCTCTATAAAATATTCCTCTGTCGACCTTTAAACCTCTGTTTACCTCTCTTCACTTCTGTTTCCTGGCATGAGAAAGCCGCATCATGCCTCCATCTTCGGCATCCAAGTTGGCTCGGTGTGAGCCATAAGAGCTCTCGGGGTTCTTTCGCCAAATGAAAATGTGAATGAAGAGTGGAGTGTAGCCACTGGAGGTGTGGCCTGAAGGCCTGCCTGCTCTCTCTGCAGGTTGATTAGGCCCACAGGGCCTGTGGTTTGGCCTCGGGGTAAGAGATACCCAGGCGAAAACGGCAGAACGTGATATTCGCTACTTTGGGGTGACTGCGACCCCCTTTTTTACAGGAGACTGACTGCCAAAAAGGGTCCATGCTGTGCAATGTGATACACTGTAAATTTTACACTGAAGAAATCCATGTCATTAAGGCTGTCCATATATCAGCGTAATCAGGCCCATGACCTGGCCGTTAGCACTCCACTATTACAGGCCCTGTGGTCTGGATGCTGGCCACCATTTGTTACAGAGTTTTGATTCATTCCACGCCTACATATAAGGCCCCGGCTGGGGCACAGAGTGCCGTGCTATGAGCTTGTAGATCTGATATTTTTCTAAAATCATGAACATGTGTGCAAATCTTTGAATATATATATATATTTTTAAAGCAAACATTTGTAACTCAAATCTTTCTTTCTCGGGGTCCCTGGAATAAAGTATTTTTAGATGGGGGTCCGCGGGCAAGTACATATAATTCTGAGGGTCCTTGACATTAAAACGTTTGAGCACCGCTGATATAGAAACATTACTTTTTTTCAGAAAACTGTTTTTAGAAGACATTTGCAGAATTGGCCTCAGGTCTTCCTGGAACCACTTTAACCATTCTTTTATGCTTTAACTATTCAAAAATAGCAGATATACAAGCTCACAGCACGAAACCGAGTGCCGTGCTGCAAGCTTGTTGATCTGCTATTTCTTTTAAACCGCGATTCTTTTGCAAATCTTTGAATATATCTTTTTAAAAGCAAACATTTGTAACTCAAATATTTGCTTCTGGGGGGTCCCTGGAACAACATGTTTTGAGAAATACAAATACAATTTTGGGGGTCCTTGACATGAAAAGGTTTGAGAACCACTTAGAAGAAGGATTTAGAAGACATTTATAGAATCAAAATATTCAAAGACTTGCAAAAATGTTCACCATTTAAAAAAAATAGCAGATCTACAAGCTTGCAGCGCGGCACTCTGTTCTCTTAATTGGTTCAAGTTTGCAATAAATGGATGAAGCCCGCGGAATGGGTTCAGTTAGCATAATCTTGAGGGGGTCAATGCGGTTGCATTCAGTTTCTGTTACAACGCTACTACGCCAGTCTTAATTCACAGGTGATGTGGCAGTCAGCTGATCATTGCCAACCTACTTAAAGCCTGCTCAGTTGTCTCTTCCTCCTGCCTTGCTGATTGGCTGCTGGCTTGCTTGCCCCCACCGCCTCCCCAGCACCACCAGTAGGCTCTGCTGCTAATTCTGTTCCCCATGGGCGGTGTTTATATATTTATATCTCCCTGCTCCTAATGGTTATTAATGTTCTTCTGTGATGCGCTAAGCAGGGAGAAGCAGAGCCTGACGCCAAAATAAATGTGACATATACACACTTGTATTACTCATTTATAATAATAATAAACATTGTTTCAATCCTTATCGTGAGTTATCTGACTGAACCATAACATTAATTCCACCCCACTTTTCTCTCGGCCCAGGTAAACCTACAGGCTATGGCCCCAACGCACGGCGATCACATAACCGTGGCATTGTGGACGAGTGCTGCTTCCAGAGCTGTGAGCTGCGGCGACTGGAGATGTACTGTGCACCTGCCAAGACTAGCAAGGCAGCGCGCTCTGTGCGCGCGCAACGCCACACAGACATACCAAGAACACCTAAGGTTAGTACCGCAGGGCACAGAGTGGACAAGAGCACAGAGCGTAGGACAGCACAGCAGCCAGACAAGACAAAAAACAAGAAGGTGAGCACAGCACCGAACAGATACACTTTGACTTTAAAAGAGATTAATCATCAGGCAAACAGAAGGGGGGGGTGGGGGGGGGGGGGGGGGGGGGGGGGGGGGAACAGACCAAAGAAGTATAGCGTTGTTGTCTGGTGGAAACCTTGTATGTCCAAAACCATTCGTTTTGTATTTATCATTTTTAAAAAGGATTTAAAATAGTGAAAATAGCTGATCTACAAGTACACAACGCCTCGCATCGCGGGACACTGGCTTGTCTATCATTGTAATACTGGCCTAGTAGCCCAATCATAGGCTACTGTGGACCAGGAGTCCCACTGCCTCGACACGTTGCGGGCTTGTAGATCTTCTATGTTCGGTTCGTGCTGGTTGTGGTGGGCCGGTCTGGGCCAAGATGCCAGGGCCGAATTTATGTCCCAGTCCGGCCCTGCTTGTAGATCTGCTATTTTCACTAGTTTTGTTCGACAGTCTTGTATGATGAAGCCGAGCTTTACTTTATGAAATAATGTACAAATTTGAAACTTGGAGATGCGAGGTTTCTGCCCGACAATGACGATAGACTTAATTTTGGTTTTGTATTTGGTGTTTGAGGGCATTTTGAAGAAAACCTAAAGCATGCATATACATATTATCCCCGGAATGTTAAGGGCAAAAAGATCAATAGAAAGCTTGATTAGTGACACAGACATTGATACCTTACTGCATACTGTAGCAACATAAATCAATCCATATAATAAGTGGATCCCTTTCCACCCCCCACAGAGACCTTTATCTGGACATAGTCATTCATCTTGCAAGGTATGTCTTTTCAAGGTGATGAGGACTCTTACAGCAACATTCTGGGTGTTACTTTAACTCTGAAATTGTAAACATGGACCTGTAATTACACTTTCAGAGTTACATTAACACTTAGGATTTTCTGTGTATGTGGATCACAGCATGCAAACAAGGGTTTCCATGACCAGAGAAAAATCAATGTAGAACTCTGCCAACTATGGCAACCCACTATAATCAGTTTTCGTCAATGCGTCCTCTACTTTGTGTGAAGGAAATGATTTCTTTGATGCAATGTGACGTGCTTCAGCAGCAGCATGTGGTTTTATCTCAGTATGGGAACAATTTGATAGAAAATAACTAATTTGCCCCTAGTTCTGAAATCTTAAAGCACTATGCCAAAGAAAGAAACCATTAAAGTCTAAAGGCAGACTTTGTCTCATCCTCTATTTGACAACCATCCAGACACCGTGAACCTTTTAAGATTCAACTCAATGCTTTTTGCCCTTCTCTCGAAAAAAGAAAAACCATTAGCAAGAGAAGGAACTAAGTGGTTTTTGTGGTCAACCTGACAGCACTCTCTCTCCAGGGCAAATTCTCTCTACTCTCCTACAGTACATCATACACTGACATTCCGGCGTCTCACTAGAACAGATTGATGCATGCAAAGGCCCCAGTCATAAAGCATGCATATCATATTCAACCTATCTGTTGGGTGCAATGGCCTCCTCATCACCCATCCATTCATTCATTTGTGGATTTGCGGTGCCACTTTAAATAGTGGTATCAATGTATGAATCTTCTCCAAGACGTGGCATATACTGTTTAGTTTCACCCATTTCATGAAGTCACTCATCTACTGTCTGTGGGCATCTCACACCCAACGCTGTTAAACCGCTTGCTTGACCTGTATTGCGTCTAAATGCTTTCTCTCTTTTCATTTTCATTTTTATTTCAGGAGGTGCATCAGAAGAACTCAAGTCGAGGGAGCACAGGAGGGAGAAATTACCGAATGTAGAGAGCGAGCTAATGGACAAATGTGGAGCAGCCTGGGAAGAGGGGAAGGAGAGGCCTTACCTGGTGTCCCTGTGGAACGGTTCACTGTAAAACAACACAATGTGGATGCTAACAATGGTACAATAAGCTCTACAATATGATAGAAGCCTGCAAGTCAAGTGGTGTGTGAGGGATTGGATGAGGGATATTCTGATTATTTTATACACTGCACCATTCCATATTGCAGTCGTTCCCAACCTTTTCTCCTTGGAGCCCCCCCCCCCCCCCCCCTTTCTTACATCTGACGAAAGCCGAGTCCCCCCCACGCGTGAGCGCATACACACGCTTGCGTTTGTCAGACATGTTAACCACTAATTTTATTTCCCATACAGTGAATAGCAAAAATAGGTGATCTACAATTAAGCTCACAAAGCATTGTGGTGCATTCTATGCTTTAGAGTTATATTCTTGTACATCTGCTATTTCCGCTATTTTCCCATCATTTTGAAAGATTTTGAAACAAATGTTGACTACTTTCAACAATATAATAATGACATGCCCAAAATAGGGACGCAGGTTGAAGGTGGTTACATTCAAATAAATTGCTATTACTGTACTTTATAATGATGTTAAATGTGTAAGTCAGCTGTGTTAAAGTTACAAGTTGGAGACTGGTGTCACATTGAGAACATACAGTACAGGCAGACAGTGGATGAGAACAAGTGATTTTGTGCAACATGTTTAATATGTTGGACTACCTCCTACACCAGGGGTCTTCAACAGGGGGTCCGGGACCCCTAGGGGGTCTTCAGAGTTACTACAGGGGGTCCTTCAAATCTTTGTGTGATAGAAACTTTTTTTCTCCTTTTTTATATTAACCACTT
Organism: Nannobrachium achirus; assembly: GCF_963921795.1. Classification (NCBI taxonomy): domain Eukaryota; kingdom Metazoa; phylum Chordata; class Actinopteri; order Myctophiformes; family Myctophidae; genus Nannobrachium; species Nannobrachium achirus. Next base: position 42,291,597 of record NC_137830.1, read on the forward strand.
GAACCCTAGTGTCCATATTCTGAGAACTTTAGCCAAAAATAGCAGATCTACAAGCTCACAACGCCTTGCGCTGCGAGGCTTTGTGAGCTTGTAGATAGGCTATTTTCGGCAAAGAGCTTTGGAGTAGAGTGGAAAAGGAGCAGACTAAGTACAGAGTGAAAGGTCAAGTTTATTAAGTATTGACGGTTCAAGTGGTTAAATATCTGAAAACACAAATTGACATGAATCCAAAATACACTGATGATTGTGCTGTCAAACAATGACACTATATGGAATCTATGTACAGGTTGTGGGGGTCCCTGCTTCATCTCTCTCTCAACTAAGGCGTCCTTGGCCTGAAAACGTTGAAGACCCCTGTCCTACACGCCTCCCAGTGATCTTTAACGCCACACCAAGGGTTGCCTGGGTTGGGAAACACTGCCATATTGGGACAATTTAAAATGTATTTTATTCTTTTGTTGTCAATGCAATGTAAACAGACTAGTTTAGCTGCTGAGGGGAGCTTATTATACCACCACATCCCCTGGCTCCCGGAGGGTTGGGACGCGTCTGGCATTCGGCCAATCAGAAAGCAGTCGGCTATGTATGGGAGACAGACAACCTGCGAGTCCACCCTCTCCCATGAACTTTGAGGAGGTAAATCTTGGTCTGGCCGTACTTTGGATGGTTACACGTCTTTTGTGAGACAGGATACATTTATCATCAACTCACATATAACAATTGCTGTTTTAATTCAAAATGATTAGCTTTGCGTTTCTTTTGCCGATGTGACCCCCACCTCCAAAAAAAGCATTGCATTGGTGTTATACATTATGCATTATTGAACTTGTTAAAAAAAAAAACATTCTGCTTTAACTGACATAGATATTCTATATGCATCCCAAACAGTTCATCAATGGAATGTAATCACAGACAGATGTTGTAGTTGAATCACCTTGCATCCAAGTCCTGGTTTCACTGTGGCTGTAAATGGTAAATGGTGCATTTATATAGCGCTTTTTATCCAAAGCGCTTTACAGAGATTGTGCATTACATTCACCCATTCACGCACACATTCATACACCGGTGGCGGAGGAAACCATGCAAGGCACCAACCAGCTCACAGGAAGCAATGTGGGGTTCAGAGTCTTGCCCAAGGACCCTTCGACATTAACTCAGGGGGAGCCCGGATTCGAACTGGGAATCCTTTGGGAACCCTTCGTGCTCTAATAACGGTTTCTCTACCCCTGAGCTATGCCGCCCCACAAATGTATCCAAGTCAAAGTCACAAAGACAATGTTTGAGTCCAGTCTGAAAGGTGTGGGTCATTTATGATCTGTCGTATGACATTATATAAATCTGGATTTACATAAATCCCTCCCATGTTGTTGCACATGTCATGGAGAACATGCAACCGAGCAGTTGTCATATTCTGCTCAGGGACCTTGCAGACAATCTAAATAGATAAAAATGAGATGAGGCACGAAAAGAGGAGTTGCAGGGAAGGTGAAATGTACAGTTAAGGAAAATGGGGGAAAGACAACGTCAAGAAACAAAAATATCAAAGACCCCCAGAGCTACAGTGAAAAAGACTTATCTGGCAGGTAAATGGTGTTTCTTGCCAGTCGCCAGGGATCAACATTCAGGTTGAGACTTAAAATCCTTGGCTGTTAATTTCAAGTCAAACCAAAAGTGTATCCAATAATCCCCATAAATAATCCTGAGCTGAGCTAGACTAGAATTCAGTATTCTTGTTCTTTTGCAGAACTGAATATTTTCAATATACTTTCACAAATCTGTAAAAACTGTGGCGATTAATAATTGATTAATCTTAGATCTCATATTGATTTTGTATTTTAAGGAAGCCACAAATGTTGCTTCTTCCATAATATAACATCTTGAATGGACACAACAAAACCACACACATTAATCTTGACCAAACGGACATGAACACTCACACTTAAAATACTCCCACAATACAAGTAAGCTAAATAAATACTTCACTTGCAAATAATACACAAACTGTACACACAAACACAGACAGTGTAAATGAAGAGTTGTGCAACGTGAGCAAGGTTCAGGAACACATATTATGCAGGCAAGTGCACACAAACTGACACTTGCACACGCCACGCGCACAAGCTCCATGAAAAGCCAGTTCTGAGAAGTCCTTTTGTTGAGATTGACAGTAGCGTCTGTTTGCACAAGGCATCCATGTGACATTCAAATTGTCCCAATAACGTCCCAAGACAGCTCACCTGTGGCACTGTCTCCTCTGCCTGGCTGTGTATAATAATAAAACAGTACTCCCACTTATATGTTATCCTATACATTACATTCTACTACTATCATTGTACATGATGGTTTCATATAACAAAACTGTATTAAGAAAATTCCTATCCCACTGTATAATGGTGCTATTTTGTAGTTTGTTACTTGCAAGAGTTGGCAAAAAAAGAAGAAGAAATTCCGACAGATAGGCAGGGCTTACATTGGAGGTCTTCCCTTTTGCACAGCCTTGTGGCCACCATTTTAATGGTGTTTTTATTTGTATGCTGTTTCAACAAGGTCGTAGTGTAAGCGAGCAAATGTATCTGTGTGAAATCTGTGAATGCATGGAAAAGTCAAAAGATGTTGTTCCCAAGAAGGCAAAATGCTATTTTTTCTACTGTTTTTTAAATTATTGTTACTCAGTACAGATCCCTATGCCAAAAAAGAAAAAGAAAAAAAAAAAAAAGAAAAGAAAAGGGGGGGAGGGAGGTGTGTGGGGGAACTTGATGAAAAGTGCTGTGAACTGTGATCTTCCAATTGTATTAAGATTGTTAAAAGTCTATGGTATGCTTTTGTCTATCCTGAGACGTGTATGTAGCCTACTACATGCACCTCACTGAAAGCCTAGGTACTGAACAATTGGAAACATTTATGAATAAGCCAGACATTTAATTTATATCGTTCAATACCATGCACTGTTTAATAAAACAGTCAATTTAAACTTGTTTTCACTGATCATTTTAAAAGTGCTTTTTATGTGTTACTTATGATCACCATTATTCTTCAGATTGAATTGTGCATGTTGTTTGTTTTCTTAAAAAACCCTCATCAGTTGACCTAACCATATTAAATAATAAAAAAGAATAACTTTATACTGGTCAGTAGACAATATTTGACCCTCTACAGATGTATAGTAGATACCAAAGATGCATCATTTGAACAAATACGCCTCACACAGTTGTGTTTCCATCTAGTATGAATGGTCTCAACCAAACTTTTGAACAGATCATATAGCATATTACTTGATGGAGTGCTACAGCCAAAGTGTGTCTCTATAGTCCCTGGAGAAAAGCTTGTATCAAAAACAAAATGAAAGTGAACCAAGTGGAAAGGCAATGAAGTAATACAATAATAACACAAACAAACTTTAAAATGACCTGACTTTGAATCTTCCAGTTTTGTTCATCACTCATCTCAAACAATCGGCCATCTCAAATTGCACAAAAACCTACAACTGCAAAATGTTGCGGAACGAATCATCGTTTCACGAGTGTACGATGATTTCCATAAACTTTCACTGTCAAAGGAATTGTTTGATTCAAGCGCTGTTATTTATGGTGCTCCGTTGCCTTCTGTAGAACATGTTTAGAATTATGACAGATTGTTCACTGCTCCGTTGCCTTCTGTAGAACATGTTTAGAATTATGACAGATTGTTCACCATTCCTGCTGAATAAACCACTTGTCAACATTATGAGAATGGCTGGTCATTTATTTTATGCAGTTCACACGTGCGCTCATATAAGTCCTCGGAGAAGCACAATCATCTTGTAAAGAGTATTCTTCCCTTTACGCAATATCATAAAGGTAAACTCTGCAGAATGGGGACTTTATGAGACACCCCAGTGGACTGAGACACATAAATAGTGGATGATTACAAAGCAGACGTTTGTCTCTGCAAGCATGTGCAAATCCTATAAGGGATAGATGGCCGTTTGGGTATTTATTGGGCCATAACTCAAACTGCAGATCTGCTCCCCTGAATGAAACCAAACACGCGATGAATGACAATGCGATACTTCCTAAAAGATGACACGTTCTGCCAAGCTAAACAGTGTGGGGTGTGGGGTTCACTGAAGGGAGAGCTGCATGTTCAGCTCTTTGGAGGAGGATGCTCACATTGACAGTACTGTGCACTCAATAGCTGTCAGCACTTTTTAAATGGAGAACATAGCAGAACAATCAAGAATCAACAATCAAGTTCTCACTGATCAATTGGCTCTCTGGCAGTGTTCAGCTGACATTACAGATTGAAATGTGGTTCAGGATGGCTGGCAAGGGCCTAGTCTGGCTTTCATGGATGTTATTTCATCCCTTGTGATGACTAATACCCGATCAATTATTTCACCCTAATGGCCCAATTGCAGTGAGCAAGCTTGCAGGATGTTTGAGTTCAAGTGAAACCAAAAGAAACCATCCATGCATAATCTAGTGTGCACTGCAATACATTATAAAAGATTGTTGAGCCAGAGGTGATCGGGCAATGGTGGTGGACAACCAAGCCATGACAAATAAGCCAATTATCAATGGAAATACAGATGTATCATCAAATTACAGTTATTACAAAAAATGCAAACCTCAGTATGTGTTAAAAAATCAGCCTCTTCTGTGGGTCTGCTGAGGAGGAGCTGTGGTCGCTAATTTGGGATTGGTGACACATCAAATTGAGATGTTGGAATATCCTGAAGAGGTAGGAAGGCTCCACGGGGAACACAATACCTTCTTATTGATCTCTTTGCACTCAAGGATTGAGTGCATCTGAGGACACAGATTTTGGACCCAGCCCTGAAACACAATCTCTCCACACTCCGCAGCTCGGAAACTTATGTACACAATTGTCTTTTGAGTGACCTTGTGGTTTATTTTATGGCAAAAACCAATTCTGCTACTTATCCTCTTGGTTGTTTTGGAGGAAAACGTGGCTGTGGGGCTCCATCAGGCTCCATCTCTCCTTTCGTTTCTCTAAAGGACACTGGGTTTTGATGACCTGTTCTGAAAAATCAAGAGGATGAATTTTATTCATGTATTGTGAGCTCAGCATTATTGATTGACACTACTGTGTCTAACCTTAGCGTATATTTCACATCCTGAGGTCAGTCAGGCCAAATGGAAAGAAGTCACCCAATATATTAGGTACAGTGTGTACTGTACATAGTGTGTGTGTGTGTGTGTGTGTGTGTGTGTGTGTGTGTGTGTGTGTGTGTGTGTGTGTGTGTGTGTGTGTGTGTGTTAGTGTGTGTGTGTGTGTGTGTGTGTGTGTGTGTGTGTGTGTGTGTGTGTGTGTGTGTGTGTGTGTGTGTGTGTTTTGATTGATTGAAGAATTTATTAGAAGTTTGCAATATAAAAAAGTACAGTTTCATGACAGTACAAATCACTGGTACAAGGTCAACTTGAAGGAGATCCTAGAAAGCCGAGGCTTATTTCCACAGGAACCACACTTTAAGTATCTCATATAACATTGAAAGACAGACGGATAGAACATAGTACTATCAGTTTCAAAAGCATAACATCAAATACAAAGGCAGAAAAAAAAGAAAAGGGGGGGGGGGGGGGAGCATGGGGGCTTAGTCTATTTACAAGTCACGTGTGTGTGTGTGTGTGTGTGTGTGTGTGTGTGTGTGTGTGTGTGTGTGCGTGCGTGCGTGCGTGCATGCGTGCGTGCAGTGTTTTTGTGTGTGTGTGTGTGTGTGTGTGTGTGTGTGTGTGTGTGTGTGTGTACGTGCAAGTTGGTGGCGTTGAGAGTTGACCTGGAGATGGGCATGCAGGGACAGGTCATCAAGGTCACACAGCTCACCTGTGTTTAGGGACATGCACTGCACACATAGACACCAAAGGTGGCTTGAGCCCCTGCCCTTTTACCCGTCTGTAAAAAGCGCCCTCTCCAGACCATGAATGCAGCTTTTACTATGGTGAAAGAAAATGCAAATGCCCTCTTTCCCTTTTAGATGTCAGCCCCTGCCTCTCTAACATTCTCTGCACGTCCTTGCCTGTGTTTAATTAACCCTTGTCCTCTGTGGCCATTTGAGCAGGCTCTCTACTGACCCGAGGACTGTGAAATGAGGTGGGCAAGTTTGTTTTTCAAATGACATTTTTATTCTATGTGTTTTAGTTGATGCACTGTGGCGGTTGGTTTACAGCAGTATTGTTGCTGTCATGTGTGTTTCCAGTTCCAGGGAAATGTGACGCCTCAATGCTCCACACTGTTAAAGACAGGATTTTCTGAAAGGAAATAAAAACTTCAGTTCAAGTTCAGTTGTTTGCAGGGCTGGATTAACCATTGGACCGGTGGGGCCGTTGCCAGGGGCCCGTGGCTATCAGGGGCCCTTGGGGGAACTGGGCCGCGTGGTCATTGACAATTTACTATTAAATGTATACGTTAATTAAAAATCAAATGTGTGGGACCCTCCTCTACAGGTGCTTTCTTATGGTGGAGGGGGGCCTAAAAAATTATCAACCAGGGGCCCTCGTGGGGGTTAATCCGTTCCTGAGTGGTCTAATGATCTGACTTCCAGCAGAGAGGTTCCATATTCGAACCCCAGTCTACCTGTAGTTTGATGATGGAGTACTTTGGAATGTTCTTTGTAAATGTAGCACTGGCCCTTTAAGAGAGCAGTGCATATAGGGCCTCGAACCCTAGCCAGGGCCAGTGCTACATAAAGATATGCATGCATGAGTAACTCAAAAGAATGCACTGCGCACCCAAGGTATGTGTGGTTGGGTGGCTTAGTTGGAAAAGCTCTTGGCTCTTCATCCAAAGGTCATGGATCAAATCCCAACACTTGCACCTCTGCATCTGAGCAATAAATTGACACTGATGGTTTGATTTTTCTCTCCTTTAAATGTCCATTGTCATTGACAATGCATTGGGCGCTTAAAGTTAAATATTTCAAAAACTACAAATTATTTCAAAGTAAAAATCTCAAGCATACATGTCCACAGTAAGGTGGAATATTTTAATTGTGAGGTGCCAACGTTTTCAGATTTAAGTTTTAAAAGTTAAATATCTCCAAAACTACAAAACATGTCAAAGTAAAATGTTCAAGCATGTGTGTCCACAGTTAGTATGTATGGTTGAGATTTTTACTTTGTAGTTTTTGAAATATTTAACTTTAAGCGCCCAATGCATTGTCAATGGAAAAAGTACAAACTTTGGCAGGCTACTATAGCTACAAACGTACACCTAGAAACACCGTTCAAACATTATCATGTGCAGCTTACTGTGGAAATGTTTGCCTGAAAATGAATATTTGCAATGTTTCATGGTTTTAGAGATATAGTCTTTACAAAATTCAGAAAATTAACAGATTTGTGCACCTCAAAAAAACACGTTCACCTAGAAACTCCATTCATGCTTTTTATAATTCACCTAACTGCCGACACAAATGCTTGAACGTTTTACTTTGAAATGTATTGTAGTTTTGGAGATATTTAACTTTTAAAACTTGAATCTGAAGACTTTGGCACCTCGCTATTCCTACATACTTTAACCGAGCAACTTGATTCGAAATTCAAAAATTCCACCTTACTGTGGACATGCATGCTTGAGATTTTTACTTTGAAATAATATGTAGTTTTTGAAATATTTTACTTTAAGCACCCAATGCATTGTCAATGACAATGGCCTTTTAAAGGAGAGAAAAATCAAGCCATCAGTGTCAATTGCTCAGATGTAGAGGTGCCAGAATTGCGATCTGATCCCATGACCTTCTGATGATGAGTCAGGTGCTTTTCCAAATTCCAACAGAGCTACCATAACTCAGAATGTGTAGGCGCCCACTGCATTTACAACACATCTTGAGACACCCTGTATATGTTTGCATAGAAAATTCCAAAATAGTGCATCATTGAACTATCTGACTTTCAGCAGAGAGGTTCCATATTCAAACCTCAGTCTACCTGTAGTTTGATGATGGAGTCCTTTGGAATGTTCTTTGTAAAGATATGCATGAGTAACTCACAATGTTTTTGAAAACATTTTTACCTTGGGCAACCAAGATAAATGTGTTTGGGTGGCTTTGTTGGAAAAGCTCTTGACTCATCATCAGAAGGTCATGGGATCAAAGCCCAAGACTGGCATCTCTATGGCTGAGCAATTGACACTGATGGCTTGATTTTTCTCTCCTTTAAATGTCCATTGTCATTGACAAAGCATTGGGCGCATAAAGTTAAATATTTTAGTATATAATATTCGTTTTTGATTTTTTTAACTTTAAGCGCCCAATGCCTTGTCTTTTAAAGGAGAGAAAAAACATGCCAAATAAAATAAAAAATAAAAAAACACTTCAATACTTCAAAACACTAAGAGAGCTGTGCCCTGAGTTTCTGACAGGTAGTAAAGTGGTCTCCGGGTGGATTAACCATTGGGCCGGTGGGGTCGTTGCCAGGGGCCCATTGCCCTAAGGGGCCCTTGGGGGAAATGGGCTGCATGGTCATTGACAATTTACTATTAAATGTATACGTTAATTAAATATCAAATATCTGGGCCCCTCCTATGTCGTCAACAGGTGCTTTCTTGGCCCACAGATAATCACCATGGCTTAACCAAGCTGGGTAGTGCGTGTCGGGAGGGAGGGGGGGGGGTTATGGTGGAAGGTGGGGGGGACATAAAAAATTATCGTCCAGGGGCCCTCGCGGTGGTTAATACATCCATGGTTGTTTGTGCTTCCCCGCCAATCCCCTCTGAGGTCCTTTTTCACGACAAATTGTATGCATTGTCCGGCAACTTACCAAAGTAATCGTAGCTGTCTATTGTCAACCATGATTAGGCATACTGTACTCAGTGTACTGTGTGCGCACACATGGTTCTAAGCACTTTGAGCCTTCCGGTACATCAATATTAGCACTTACATTTACATTAAAGATTAAGACAGCAACAATGTAGAAGAAAAGAGTGTTTATACCCACTGGAGGAGATTCTCTTCCCCAATTTCAGTCGACAGTGGAAATTCACTGAGGCTTGATTATAGCAGGAGAGTGTTGGCTCAGCTGTGTGCTTTAAGAACCCATGATGTCAGAGCCTTATTTTCCTTGGAGAGCTTCTCATCAGCTGCATTGTTCCAGGAAACCAAGGTCTGTTCTCTGGGCAACAAAAAGACCTGCCCAATTGTAGCCCCCCCCCCCCCCCCCCCCAACGCACACGCACACACACACACACACACACACACACACACACACACACACACACACACACACACACACACACACACACACACACACACAGTCACACACACACACACCCCAACACTATACTCATCTCTGCTGTATATGTAGACCACCAGGCTCCCACCCAACTTGAGTCCCAACGTGCACCCCAAGTTAGATGGCACACACATGAAGCATCGTGCGCGCATGGTGGAGGACTGGAGCGTCACATTTCCCTGGAACTGGAAACTCCTCTCCACGGTGACAATTGTTTCTTACTGCAGGGGCAGAGCGCCTGTGATGAAAGGCAGTGTGTTAACAGAGGACCAGGAAATAATGTGTTGGCCCTTGGAGGACAATAAAATGATGCTGCTACTGATGTCATATGGCGCTGAGTTCTGAGTTTTTTTTTTTTTTTATGCTGACAGAAAGTTGTAGAATTGATGTAGTAGAATGATTGAATTACAGCATTGGACTCTGACAGGTGATGGAACCAGTGGATAGAGGTGATGAAAAAAATGATTCCACCGCATGTTCCGTTATGCTACGTGGGAATTCGAAATGTAGTCCACCAACTATGCCAAGAAGCGAATAAAATCTTGATAGAATTATGACTCCCCATGCATAGACAGAACTATGGTAAGCTGATGACAGGTCAATCAGAGCTTTAAAACCCTTATTTACATCAGAAATGTTTATGATTTGACGTTTATTCCATTTGGCTATGGGATATCTTCCAGTGAGTAAACATATAGAGGGTTTGAGTGAATGTGGTTGAAGGTCCCCTTTACTTCAAAGGAGGTTTGACAAATACTGTCTGTGGATGCCCATCAAATCACATCTGGTCTTGGTAAGATTATTTGACGTTTGGCTTTTATGCTAATGTTCTTTGTTACAGAATTATGGTAATGTCTTCCTAGAACTTCAGATCGGGGAACATTTCTGAATTACCAGATAAAGACCTTCACCCCTTGCTCAGAGTTCATTGGATTAGGGTGGTTGATGGAATGGAGAAACGTTGCTGCATGGCTCTGTGAGATGGGGTGATATATAGGTCTCCAAAGTGGAAAATACACACAAAATAAGAATGCCATATCACAGATTTCTTTTTCCAGAGACATGCGATGTCTTCAATGAACAAAGCACGAACAAAGAATAATGCAAAGAAGAGGAAAAAAGAAAAAGAAAAGAAATTCCCATGAATGGAATCAAATAGAAAGGTGGGTGGGTGGGGGGGGGGGTATTATGAGAGCGCGAGAGGGAGAGAGGTTAGAAAAACAGAGTGTGAAGCTCAGAAGTTCAGTTGTGCTTCTGCTGGAACGACGATGCCCCTATGGACCAGTTCAGTCCTTCAGTAGAGGTCCTCACCCTCCAACAAAAATACTTACAAAATAAAGGCTGACTGCTCCAAGCAAAATCACTTCAGCTGGGCTCAATAACTATTATTCATGTCCCATTTCTCCATCTCTGTGCTATGGCTTCTGGTGATGTTAAGGTAAGCTTTCTACTGTGTTTTTAAGAGCCGGGGAGAAACTGTCAATGTAACCCCTGTTTGTTTTTTTTTGTAAAAGTTCAACCTTTTTCGCCCAACCAACTGGTGACCATTACCTCTGCGCAGATCCTTGATGATTCAATATAGATACGCGCAAGCATTCGATCACAAGCTCCTCTAGGCTATGGGAGCTGAGCTGTCACACATGAAATTTGCTATAAATGAACCAAGTAGGATCATCATTGTCGTCATCGTCATTATCATGATCAATTGAATTTCTTGGTCAGTCACAACAGCCACTGATGCCTCTCAGAGATATCTCACTGTGGGCATTCATTCAATAGAGGTTTTTCATGTGGCACAGTTGGTCACCGTCTGGTTTCCTGCTGTACTCATTACAGCATGTGGATTGTAACAGAAGAGAGGTCCAAATAATTACAGCCCTATGACCTCCTGATGGCCTTGGTGACATTATGTGGCAGTGTGCAGGAGCTTTACAAATGATCCTTTCTCCGCTCATTCACATGTATTCTTCCATGCCTTTAAAAAGGGGTAATTCGGTGATTCAACTTATTAATTCCTATATTCACTTACCATGGGGAACCTGTGGCTGCTTGACAAATATGCTCTGACCTATGGCCTGCGCAGTGATGTGTCCACCAAAGTTGATAGATACATCACAACAGGAGACCTAACATAACTTGGTTGAATTTAACTACACTCAGTTAGCAGAACACACACATCATGACACATGCTTAAAAGTACTGCTATAAAAGGGGGCTGCCAGAGCGCTGACAGTCACTGACAGGTGAGGTGATATCAGTCTGCCGATTGCCACTTTCTAAGACTCAAGACCGCACCTGCAAAAAGATATCATGATCTCGGTATACTCCATCTTATGTTCTCTGGTGCTGTTCTCCGAGTTGAGCAGCCATTCAGTGAGTTCAGCCATACCTGCAGGCAAGCTAGATGATGACAGAACAGAACCAGACAGCATGGCATCACTACTGGACGATGAGGGGATACAGGACCCCATAAGAGTGTACAGACGAACCCTCTTCCTGGACAACACGCTTGAAGATGGAAACCCCAAGATCATCCTTCTGTCAGTAAGTGGCGTCCACAGCGTACCATCATCCATACAGTACCTAATGACCTAATGTAAAAATAACCTTTGACAGAAGTGATATTTGACAAATTCAATGTTTTAAAGAGTAGGTATTCAAAGCAGTGTGCACTATTTAAAGTAGACTCTAGATACTGATCCATTTTTGAGCGGTGCTCCTGTAACAGGAGCTAAGCTCCAACATCTGGCTTTGTCCGGTCAAAAACTGATGGGAAAAATGTGTTCAAAAATGTCTGGGGCTTAAAGGGCCACTTCACCTCTGGTACAACCAGATCTTATTTTATTGTTATTTGGGACACAATCAACACAATCCTGAGTTATTCTTTGTGTTCAATCTGTGTTTTGAGATATTTTAGTATTTCAGCTGTTCTAGTGATGCGTTTTGCATCATATGATGCAGTATGATGATGCAAAATGCATCATATGATGCAAAATGCATCACTAGCACAGCTGAGATACTAAAATATCTCAAAACACAGATTGAATACAAAAAATAACTCAGGATTGTGTTGATTGTGTCCCAAACAACAATAAAATAAGATCTAGTTGTCCCAGAGGTGAAGTGGCCCTTTAAGTAAACTGAAGCGTGGCCTACATCTGGCCTACATATTGGCACAGATGTCTCAACGTTTGTTGTATGCCCAGGGTCCCATTGGCCAAGCTTCACAGGACGTGCTGTGATTTGCCTAGTGGGACGCTTGATGAAATTAACTCATAAATGGCACTGCTCACTTCCCACTAGGTGTGATTTTTTACTTTTTGTTTACCTCGATTTAGAGTGATTACGTAAAAAAAAAAAAAGTTTCTGTTAAAGATTAGCCTACTTTCATTCAATGGATCACAAGGGAACATGGTCTTGAATGGCAGTGCTTCCCGATTTGTTTCGGTGGGTTTGTCGCCAAACTGCAAAGCAGGGTCCCGCTGCAGCAATGCAACAATTTGTTCTTTGAATATTTTACAAAAACAGTGTACAGTATACATTTTTTTTTTTTATAAATCCTAAACTTGGCAACCAACATCATACCAGTTTGGTCATAGGTCACATTTTTACTGCACTGCTGGAAAGCCAGGAGCACTGATGAACATGTCAGATGAACAAAAGTGTAAAAGCTTTTATTGGGTTCACACAGTGAGAGGAACGATGACATACAGTATGTCTCTGTTCCCTCAAACGTTTGGCTGAGATGTGTAAAGACGTTATCTGGCAGCCTCTCTAGCGTGTCGTGAACGCGGTGATTATCTCTGCTGTAATGGAACAGAGTGGAACCATGATGAGAGGAAACAAAGCCATTTGGTTGAATAGGGACTCCAGAAGAACAGGGCCTACTGGCCACTGCCACAGTTCAAATGGCTTAGGTGTGCGAGTGGAAACTTGCCCAAGTAGGACACGTTTCTTCCATGTTGGGGTCTGCGATCCAATCATCCAACAGAGGCAAACAGAGTTCTCTCCATGCAGTATACCAGTAATTTGCAACCTTCTTAATTTCAAGGACTATATGTTTGATATGCATTATTAGACCATGGATCCCATTCCCTTATTTCTGGGACCCTAATCTACGCTGTAAAATGAGTACAAATGGATGATTTTTATCACAGTAGGTTTTCATATTGTGTCAAGAGGGTCGATGAATCTTCCTATATACCAGGGGTCTTCAACGTTTTCAGGCCAAAAGGACCCCTTAGTCAAGAGAGAGAAGCAGGGACCCCCACAACCCATAGATACTATATAGTTTCATCGTTTGACAGCACCATCATCAGTGTATATTGGATTCATGTCAATTTGTGTGTTTTCAGATATTTAACCACTTGAACTGTCAATACTTAATAAACTTGACCATTCACTCTGTACTTGGTCTGCTCTTTTTCCCCCTCTACACCAAACCACTTTGCCGAAAAATAGCCCATCTACAATCTCGCGAGGCATTGTGAGATTGTAGATCTGCAATTTTTGGCTTAAGTTTTCAGAATATGGACGCTAGGGTTCAAGTGGTTAATATCAAAAAGGAGACAAAAAAAGCTTCTATCACACAAAGATTTGGAGGACCCCCTGTAGTAACTCTGAGGACCCCCTGATGAAGATCATTGCTATATACTGTATTCCACACGTGTGTAAATGCTGTTCTGCTCCACAGGACTCAGGACTGAAAGGACACCGCAGACACGGTCTGAATCCAGCCTTTGCCCACGGCCTGGCTCAACTCTCAGACCCCAGCTTAGAACAAACTCCTGCTGAATACAGTTTCAAAGTTGAGCGCAGGGAGGCCGACCTCGACCGTAAGTATAGGGACGCCTATCCTATGTGTATTACCACCAGTGGTGTAAAATAACTAAGTGCATTTACTTAAAGGAGCTATAGTCAACTTTTTCTTGAAAAACGGATGCTAAAATAAAAATAATGTTTCGAAAATATTTTATAAAAAAATAAGCTTCATATATGTGTTTCTATTCATAAATTACCACAAAAAGCGTAAAATAATGATAAAATAATAATTTTGGCCATTGTCAGACTGACACTTTGTTTACATTCTAGTCTATAGACTAGGATGTAAAAAAAGTGTCGGCCCTACAATGAAAAAGTTGACTATAGCTCCTTTAAGTAAAGTACAAATACCTAAAAATTCCAATAGGCTCTATGCATATACGCCATTTTGTTCTACTTCCGGGTGTCTTTCGACTTCCTTCACAGGTGTTACCGATGATACTAATGAAGGGTCTGTTCCATTCTGGTCAAACAGAGTCAGGGTGCTGATATTGTGCATGTTGGCTCACTGGAAACACTCTGCTACAAGACCCACTGTGCAATAAATCAAACAGAGCCTTGATTAGTATCATCAGTAACACCTGTGAAGGAAGTCGAAAGACACCCGGAAGTAGAACAAAATGGCGTATATGCATAGAGCCTATTGCCAATGCCTTTACTTCTACTCCACTAATATCTCAGATCTAAATATTGTACTTTCACTCCACTACATGCATTTGAAAATCTATACGTTAAGTTACTTTGTACAAAGTAACTATTACAAAAACATACATTAACCACTTCAGCCCCTTATATATTTTGGCCATTTGAAATCGCAATGCGATGCATCGTGAGCTTGTAGATCTGCCAAGTTTCAAAAGATTGGTATAAATTTGAAAACTTGAAATGGGACATTCTGCATAATGAGTACTTTCCACTATTGGTACTTTCTCGACATTTAATTGTAAGGGCACGGTCACACCAAAGTATGGTTGCCAGCTGATAATGCATTTCAAAGGGAATGGAGCGGATGTTTTTGAGAAATCTGCCATTTGTGCATTTCCGCTCTATTCCGAAGTGCATTGGCAGAATCCGCTTATCAGCTGTCACACCAAACTACCTATGAGAGTGAATTCCCGATCGGATTCCGCCAATGCATTTCAATGAGATTGGCAGGAAACCGCTCCATTCCCATTGAAATACATGGCGGAATCGGGAACACACTTTGGTAGTTTGATGTGACCGTATTGCTACTTTTACTTTAATTAGAAATGCGAGTACCTTTTCCACCACTGTTTTGTTGTCACTTAACCACTTAAAAACCATTTACACTTATTGACCTACAAGCACACTGTGAGCTTGTTGATCAGCTAGCGGTTTCTATACTGTGTGCATCTAATATTTGTCCCAAAATGGAGCTAACTTATTTCATGTCCTTTCTTTCCCTGTCTATAGTTCTCCGATGTATGATAGGAAGAGTCTACAGACCCTGCTACGATAAAAAAGCCTAGGCTCTCCTTTAATCTGCTGTAAAATACATTTCTTCCTTGTGTTGCATGGTTCCTTGAAGATATGTTGCATGGTAGACAAAGAGAAAACATAAAAATGTGTAAAACAAAATAAAAGTTTATTAATACGAAATAACCTGGAGCTGATTTACAGTGTGGATTTTGATGGTGTGCTATTAACAGATTTGAGAGTATAAAACTATAGGTCGATGACAGCGATGAAAGGCGCTTGAGGCAGAAAAGGTTATTGGCAGTGCGTCTTGGAGCGAGATTAATCTGAATCCAAGCTCCCACTGATCTGCTACCAAACTGATCTGCTTGGGTTTCAGGCACTCAGCACTAACATTTTCCACATTTAGGGCAACAATGGCTTTCTTTTACGCCACTGGTAAACGAATGTGCGCAGCCAGCCGCACACCCCCCCCCCCCAAAAAAAGATCCATGTTTATCTCTGACATGCATTCAACCATCTTTCATACATCCAATGCATTTTGAAACAACTCCCATAATCTAGCCAACACACTGTTAAAACATAATTGTCTCTTTATGTGTCCAAAATGTTAGGATAAGAATTAAAAAAATTATAAACGGCAAAAGTAGTAGATCTACAAGCTCAAAACACGTTGCTTCGTGCTGCGTTACAAGCTTGCACATCTGCTACTTTTGTGTGACACTGTAGTATGATTAAGTAAGCCATTCATTTATGAAAAAATATAAATAAATAAAAAACACAAAAAGCTCGAATATTGAGAGCAATGATATCCCGAAAGTATTACACTCTAAAGAAGCTGGTTAGCTTGCCTTGTCCAGATATCAGCTTCTTTTTACTCTGGCCCTTGGTGGGGTTCTTAGCTGGCATTTTGCCAGCGACACTAGGGGGGCATTTCTTTGTTGGGGGCTGGTTCTCTACTGCGCCATCTTGCTCAACATCCACCTGCTTCCTCTTGCTGCCTTTGGCCTCTTTCTTGCTGGCCAGACTGGCTCCACGGCTCGGGGCATTTCCACATCTCGGCCCAAAAGCAGCCCCCTGGCATAGACCTCTCTGCGTCTTACTAGAGGACTCTGTGTTACGATCTGCTGGAAAGAAGGGAACAAAGAGTTACAGGAAGGTTAACAATCTGGTAAAAGAAATAATGGGAGGGAGGGGCAGAGGGTCGTGATGAAATTGCTGACGTTAGCCCCGTGTTTAAACAGGCTGCGTGTTTATTCTACTGAACCGAGCTGAAATTGAACATTTGTCATGTAATCTGATGGAGCACGGCCTGAATTCCCACAGAAAGAAATAGTGAAAGGGAAACGTGAAGAAAATGAAGTGTGTGTGTGCACTGTGCACGCACGCGTGCACAGGCTTCTTTCGGTTTTTACTACAGATGTGGGGGTGAGCAGGTTTTATAGAATGGGGAATCATTTAAAGGTTGATGGTAAGTACCAGTCCCAGGGCTGGGATTGGGCAGGGTTCGAGGCCGTGGCCGGGAAGGTGGGACCGGGCTCCGGTCCAGATGTGTGGCGTCAGAGGGAATGGAAGCCTATCCCAACAGAGAGTGGGGTGGGGTGGGGTGGGGGGTCTGGGACTCGGTACGTTACAGCATGTGTATGTATTGAAACTTGGAGCTGTTCTGTGTTAGCACAGTACATGCGGTCTCTCCAGTGAAAATAAAGATGGATTCCAGGAATATGGCATTGAATCTGTACCTGTGCCCAGGTCCTCAAGAGAGGTGTGCTCTGGATGCGAGTCCTTGTCGACCGCTGCGGCGTCATGGCGCTTGGGGGCCGGATGCACACAGGTGGGGACCTGGCTGGTGCTTAGGAAGTCCAGCACGCGGTTTAGGCGAGGCTCCTCGTCTTTATATGTACAGGCAAACTGAGATTGGATGACGCGCTCACTAGCCTGGAATAAAAACAAAATAAAACCTTTTATCATACATTACAAAACAGTAACACCTTTTATCATATCGTCGTTGTCAGGTGGAAACCTTGTATGTCCAAAACAGTTTGTTTTGTATTTATCATTTTTAAAATGATTTAAACTAGTGAAAACAGCTGATCTACAAGCACACAACGCCTCGCGGTGCGAGGCGTTGTGTGCTTGTAGATCAGCTGTTTTCACTACTTTTGTGCGACGCCCTTGTGTGATGAAGCAGTGCTTTACTTTGCGAAAAAAAAAAAAAAAAAAAATCTCAAATTTGAAACATGGAGATACGAGGTTTCTGCCAGACAGTGACGATATATATTACTACAAAACCCATCTATATGACCGTAGCGTGGCAGCTCATTAATGGGTGCATTTGTTTTATAGGACAGTCTAGTTATAATGAAGTCAAGTACATGAGAAGGCCTCAATCCTTGCCGTGGGGCATAAGGATCCACTGCTTTCACCCGCCGTTTGATCTACGGCGGCTCCGGATTACCAGAATCAAAAGGATTTCACCCTTCAGTGTAGTGGGCCCCAGTAGCGAGGAGGAATCCAAGGGAAGAAATACAGTGTGCAAAGCTGGGTGGGTCTGTACAGCACAAAGGGATCAAAGCCTGGGAGAAAGGCTTTTCAAAAGGCTTTTCAAAAGAACCTCTCAAAAGAGCACCTAAAACAACAGTAACCCTAAGACCAAGGCGCGCTGCAATAATGGAGCTAAAAATGTAGCCTGCCCTGATAGCATGCCAATAAACCATATCTGGAACGCCCCAGAAAACAATGGGAGGGGAGGGATGGAAGAAGTAAAATAGCAAAAATTGTGACCGACTGGGAACATCTAATCCAATTACAACAGGTGGGAGCCCAAGGTTAGGTGGCACCGTCTGTTCAAATGGCTCCCCAATCCACTGGGGGAAATGCTGTCCTGAAATAACCCCTGTGCACCCACTGAACCACCGCTGGAGGCACCTGACCAGCACACTCCAGACAATACAGCAGGTGCAATCAATTTCTAAAGTTCTACAGTATGCGAGCCGCACACACATACTGGTAGTGGAAATGAGAGATCACAGGTGTCCATCCTAGCATAGCACAATTCGCCTGAAAATGCATAATAATCAACGATATCAGAGAGCGCAAATAACTTGGCATTAATTGCTTTATTATTCCATTCAGGCATTAGAGGAAAGCAATTTGAGAGATCCCCGATGCAGAAATTTAAATGTGTCCATCGGCCTGTGCTGTGTGCCAGTTGACGTCAGCGCATGATGAAACCGCTGGAGAAGTCTGGGGATAAAGTCATTCAGCAGACAACAGGAAACAATAACCTTTCAAGTTTCCCCCAGCTAGTCGGGTTACGCGACTGATATGGCATCTTCAAAGTGAAATTGATGCAGAAAGCTTCCGCTCACCGAGTTCAGGAAGCGGTGAGCTACCCTGGGACCATTACAGCGCACTCAAACAGGAAGGCGGCCAGATTGTGGGGAGCTGAAATGACATCTGCTTGCGCAATCACATGAAGGAGCCATTTCACAAAATGTGTTTAGCACAGTGTTTCTCAAACGTTTGTGCCAAGGACCCCCAAATTTATATATTTGGCCGCGGACCCCCTCCCCCCCCCAATGTTTTGTGCCAGGGACCCCCCAGAAGAAGAAGAAAACACGATTTGCAGATGTACAAGTTTGCAGCGCAACACAAAGGGACGTGCTGTGACTTTGTATGTCTGTTACTTTTGAAAAACCAACATATAAATGGATAAAGGGGTTGAAATAATTGTGGCCCATCAAGGACCCCTGGGGGCTCTCAGGACCCCACTTTTAGAACCAATGGTTTAGCATGTCTTGTTTGAAAAAGAGTTCAAACGGTTTTGTGTAAAAAGAACCAGTCTAATCTCTCAATGTAAATGATGGAGATGGTATCTTATAGGTCTCTGCTGTTATGGACGCATAGTACATGGTGAAGAAAACTCTGGTGGGTGGGTGGGGTTTCCTTTGTAAAAGGTAAATTCAAAACAACACTTTTATTGTGATGGATTCTGTCACTGGCCTCTACCATGTCTCATCTTGAAACCATCAGAAGCCTGAGGCAGTTTTTTGGAATATGAGGATACTTTATAGACCAGTGGTTACCAAACCTTTTAGCTTGTGACCCAAAAGCAAAATTAGACATTTGCCCGGGACCCAAACTAGTGAAAACAGACGATCTAGAAGCTCACAGCGCCGCATTGTGAGCTTGTAGATCGGCTATTTTCACTACTTCTTAAATATGAAAATGTTTGCTTTTTGGGGATTTTTGAAATAATTAAAAACAATGTAGGAAACAAAAATTAAGGGACCCACAAAGAATGTGTCCGCAACCCACAAATGGGTCCCGACCCAGTGTTTGGGAAACAGCAAGCTGGCACACTGTGTGCAGCAGTGAACACAACAAGGTCCCAAGCACTGCTAATGGGACACCAGAAGGGTTGATGGTTTGGATCCTCGGCCGATAAGTAGTTTTATTCTACAGATTCTAATAACACTCTTAAACTAACACTTGGAGCTAAAACGCAGCTGTGCAAACGGAAACGCTGGAAGCCAGTTAAAGATGAGGGCTTCAGCTAAGCAAATAAATAATATAATACCGGGGAGAAATTACAGGATGTAAAGACATTATTTTCAATGTTTGTACATCTGATTCAATTTGGAGTAACTGATGGTTTGGATTTGGTCTCATGGATGAGGGGGCCTGTGTTACCTTGGGCTTGAGCAGGTCTTGCCGACTCTGGACTCGTTTCCTCAGGGGTTCTGGAGAGGATCCAGTAGACACCTCGGGGGACCTGGAGACCGAGCCACAAACACAGGCAGAGAAAATACGTTTATAAATTACAAGAGCTAGAAGGTTACGCTAACTGAGGCGTCAAGCCCCATTAACGTGACATTTCTGGTGTTAACAGGTATTCCGATATTATATTCAGCTATTAGTCTTATTTGTCTTTATATGGGCAACTGTGCAAAGCCAACCTGAACAGTGTAAAGATGCAGGTCCCCTCAGCTTCACTGAGAACAGGCTGGTCCTCAGACAGGAGATCTGCCTTGTTGGTGCAGGGAGGAGCCAATGCCTCTTCATCCAGTATAGCTAGGAGCACTTTCACTGTCTCCCGGCCACCAAGCGCAGTGGCGTGATTGATCGCATGTGATTTGAACTGGGGGAGGGGGGATTATTAGTTCATGTTGTAGTTACAATGCAATTAAAGAGAAGTTTCTCTAGCACCAACTGCAGCATGTAGATTTTGAAAATACACCTAAAATGAAATGGTTTTAGATTTACCCTGGCCGGACTTATCCCCGTTCCCCGCGTCTCGTTCTGGTGCAGCTGAGAGATCCTCTCCTTCAGGTCCTTTGCCGTCTCATCAGCCTGTGCATACACCTCATCTCCGCTGCTGCGTCCCTTCACAAGCATTGCCCTGATGGAAGACACCAGCCTGGCTCCACATGCACTGCAGATCAAACACTGAGTCAGTCAAAGAAATGTAAGAGCTGTCACACACTGCCTTTGGTTTACAAAGGTAGGATCTCTTTTAAGAAAACAGACTTATTACAGAAAACTCCACCCGAAAATGGCGGTCATGTTGTTCTTCTGATTGCAGAGATTCCCCATCACCATGAACACCCAACATCATTCTCTTTAGGCTAGAAACCAGAAGGCATGGTTCTAATCTGAATCTCTACAAAATATATTGTTCCAGGTCCTCCAAGGCTACTGGATCCTCTCCAGAACCACACAAGGAAACTTATTGGACATATTGGGTCTCAGTATTATTTATACATCCAATTGCGCTTCATTTCCTTGCAGGTCTAAGAGTTATGAATCAGAAAATGTACCCTATAAAAGTCATCCGACATCCAGGGCATCGTAATGTGTCCGCCGATTCAGGCTTCCATTTACTGTTGATGGAGCAGCCCCTGCATTTGTCTTTAAATGACATCAAGGGCCTTGTGGGTTGAAAAAGGAGAGTATATGCTATGCATACGTTTCAGGTTACTGTATGCACTCATTACTTAAATTACATGGTGGCGTAGTACAAGCACTTGTACTACTTGTGCCAGGCATCAACATTTCCAAGGCTTTAGTGAGAAATAGGATGTACTTTATACATTTATGTGTTGACGGGATGATTCTTAGAGTGCCATTGTCAGGCTGGTGTCAAATACTAGTTTTAGTATTGCATAATACCAGTCCCCTCTGCTAAAACATTGGTATAACTGTCTTGTGGCAAATGGCAATGTTTATATTTGACTCCACCAGCCGAAGGCATGGGGAGAGACTATGTTTTCGCCTCTGTCCGTCCGTCTGTGTGTCCATCCGTCTGTCTGTCCATAAAGTTTGTTACCAGCTAATCTCCGGAGGTGTTGGCCCGGTCGCTGCCAAACAGAGCACACACACTCCCTGGATGCCAATTCAGAACCTCTGCCCCACATTTTTCACATGGGCCTGTTCTAGCGCCACCAGGAGGCCGACTTATGTAAGACACATTTTGGGATATTACTCCTTCAGATTTTACCCATTAACACAAATCAATACACAGTATCTCTACAGTCATATGATCAAGACGGATCTGTCCCATATTAAATATTCCATCCTGATTGGCCAAGATTGGCCTCCAAACTTTGCAGGATTGATCCGTTTCGAACAAAATGCCTCAAATCATGAACACAGCGTGCAATTGTAATGAAATTGTGCACGCACATTTGCAAAAGGCCAAGGAAGAAATTACACTACAAAATGTTCAAATCAGCCTCATGGTGGCGCCATGAATGGTCTAAGATTGGTGAAGTACACATGCCACCCTTTTTACATTGGCCTATTATAGCACCACCAGGACGCCTGGCCTGGTGGAGACCTGTGCTCGAAAGAGCACCGCTTCTAGTTTTGTGATGTTGCCTTGTTTTTGTAATGGACTGAGCCTGACAAAGTTGAACTTAACTAAATCTTTACTCTCTTCTCCTGAATGTGAGAAAATGTGGCCCAATTGACACAATATGTATATCTGCCAACACATCTGTCCAAGAGTCATTGGAAAGAAATGTACATTTTCATAGATGGTTTTCTTCCACATCCTATTGCAAATGTAATTTTTCTAGAGCCAATATATTAACATGTATTTTAGTCAGTCATCAGGAGTTCAAAAGAAGCCAAGCCACCATGCCAAGCAAAACCAGGTCAATGCTTCAGGTTTGGCATATCAGTTGAATTGTATCACTTTTGTATATGTCTTAATAGTAGTGTGCACTGTAGCACTCCCTGCTAAAGAGATCAGAAAATGTAAACATAACAAGGTGGAAAGGCGGCTGTCCAACCCTGACCTAGCTCTGGAGAGCGAGCAAGGTTCAGTAACTAAATCATTTGGGAAAACAGATGTTAGCGGAACAAAGGGCCCTGAACTCTCCATAGAAGGTGTTTGTGTGAGGAAATACAGTACTCCACCGAGGGTGTGAAAGGGAGCAAAAGTTGTAGGTTGTTGAAAGACCCGTTTTGGCTTGGTTCACATGGTGCCTCTTCAAAAATGGACTGCTCTTTGGAGACACCAATACAAGAACTGACAACTAAACAACCACTAAAAGAACAAAACTAATGTCCTCCCACTCTGGGCCTGGGATTCATTTCCCCCAAAATAGTCCTCCAAACTGGTGTTTGTGTCCCGAGTACATCCACACAATTTTTGTCTCCGCCAGGCCAAAGTGTGTCTCCATATGTCTGTCTGTGTACAGCTAATCTCTGGCACCGTTGTACCGAAACTGTGCACGCACACTCTCGACCTGACGTTCTAGTCTAGCCCATTAAGACCCGAGCCCGATTCAAATGGCTTCTAAATAAGTAGTTCACACACTTTAAAAGCTGTGAGCTTGTGTATCTGCTATTTTTGAATAGCCAACACAAATCAAGAACTTCCCCGGTTTTAATGAGTTGAAGGAAAGTCAAGGTTTAGTTTAGTACATTCTTAGATTCCCGCTACTACCGGGGCTAAAAACATCTACAATACGCTGCCATTACAATGTGGTCCAACTTGACCGAGTAAAGCTACATTCACTCTGCTGGGACATTCACAGCTTTACTGATAAGATAAGAATTATGATACATAATTCATGATTGGTGTATGAGGCTCATATGACCATATAATATATATATTATGAACTGAGCTTACAGTATAGACCACATTTTGGTCGGCTACTGTAGGTTCAGGCTAAATAGATTGCAGGTCATAGTAACTTTGGTTGCCCTGACTACGAAATCATGATATACTGTATGTCACTAGTGGTGGAAAATTACCAACACTACGTGTCACTTTCTTCCTGTTACTTCCTTGTTATGATTTGGGAACAAATGAATGAGTCCCACGACTTCTTACTGTCATAAACTGTACTCTTTATATACTGTTCTCCTCCATCTTGGAGGAGAGAGAGATTTAGAAAGCTGCCGCTATGGTATGCTCACTGTCTGTCTTCCTTGTCTGCTCTCTCAAAATACAGCAATCTATGGACTGTCCTTTGGCTCGTGTCTCTTATTTTGGTTATGGATTTTATCCATAATCCATATTTGTTTAACATTAATAACTTACATTTCAAGCTTTACCTCAAAGCTCAGTCCTCCTCGAATTATTTAACAAACCGTTTCTGATAACCACTTGTGTTGCATTGCCAAAGACTTGATGAAGAACATAATACACTCTGTAACAGCATTAAGGGTGATCTGAGGAGCTTAAAGTTTGATGATAATTCATTAAGTAAGCAGATCTAAGAAGGAACAAATTATTTAACATAAAAAAGGCTTTGTTGTAGCAAAGATAAACATGCTTTAGCAATCTCAATGTTATCATGGGAACCAGAGTTCGCTGTCATTAGAAGGTTTTGGAGGGAGAAAAGCAATGATCTGTATACAGCAATGGAACAGGTGGGGTTTGATGCCATGATGGTAAAACAGATCGTGAGAGTTTGCCAGACATCTTTCCACGTGCACCCTAGTTTCCCTATTTTGGGGCGATCATCAACAAATTGCTGACGTACAAGTTGCAATGTGAATATGTGATGTGTTTTGCAAGCTTGTAGATCGGCAATCTTTGGCCAAGAAATGTGGAGTGTGCCAGTAGCTGACTAGAAAATACATTGATCATGAGGGGGGAGACCTTTGTTAACCCCATGGAGGAAATTCACCCAGCTAATGGCTTCTCAGATGGTCATGATGAGCATTAAACCGGTGACCTTCTGACTACCAGACACTGACAGCCCCTCTACCCACTACCCAGTGGTGTACTAGAATTGTTTTGTGGGCATACACTCCGTCCTCCGTGGCTATTCCTGTGGCCAGGGCATACGCCAGTGCAAACGCTACTTTGAAAGGTTCACGAGGACATACACTCCTACAATTTCTTTTCTTCACAGCATATGGCGTATACCCAAGTATCAGGTAGAACACAGCACTGTCTCTACCCACTCGGCTACAGCCTGCCCTATAGCAATGGTTTAATTTCGGCTTTGATGCACGTAGTCTACCATCTGTACCCTCAAGTTTCTCAAAATGAACAAACATGGGGACTTAGACTCGGCCATCCACGGGCCGTAGTCGCGCTAACGGCCGCATCGCGCCGCCCACTCCAATGATAAATCACATCTTTAGACAGGATTTTCTCCGGATTGTGTTCCCAGACCCAAAAAACTGAAATAGCTTTAGATCGGGCTTCTAAATGGGTTAGCATTTTGGCTACGTGTCAGCTAGCTTCCTCCTCTCGTCACCCATAGCATTGGCTGGAGTGAAATCCCAAGGCTCTTGGGACAGTGTCGACGGAAGCTAGAGCGAAGGTCTATGGAGAAATTTCTGGCACTCTAGCGCCCCTTGTGGCCGGCGGCACTGTATGAGTAAGAAGAACTAAGAAGAACTTCAACTTGTCTAGTGCCGTGTACCTGGCGTTGGGGATCTCTCCCAGTATCTCTTCCAGGTTGTCTAAACACTGGACAAAATCGGACAGGCCTTTGACGTGTTTCCTCAACGGGTCGGATTCTGCCGGGGCGTAGCCTTTTCCTCCGAGCTGGATGGCTCTCACAAAGGATGCGACAGCCTGATGAACAACAGAAGCAAATGTTGCACCCAATCAGTGATCATATCGTCGACTAAAACTATGGCGAAAAATGTTTGTCGACTACCTTTTTTCACAGAGGAAACTATCAAATTAAATCAAAGCTAAGCTATGATGACTAAAAACTAACACTAAATATATTGACACTTTGAATGTAGGAGTCTCAGAAGTAATGTTGGAGAACCCAGACTGGTGCCTGTTGGGCAGAATAGTCACCATTGACGTCCAGTTGTACAATACCCGTTGTGATGTCAGCATGCAGACAGACGGCGGACATCATCTCCAAATTTGAGCATTGTTTCAGCATGCGGCTGTTACCATGGTGGCGACACTGTTTAGTATGTTGGGCATTATTTCAGCATGCAGCAGTTACCATGGTGGCAACACTGTTTAGTATCAGTGATATCAGCATGCTCATCTCCAAATGTGGGTGTTGTTTCATCATGCGGCTATTACTCATCTCCAAATTTGGGCATCGTTTCCGCATGCGGCTGTTACCATGGTGTTTAGTATCAGTGAAGTCAGCATGCAGACAGACGGCGGACAGACAGACAGACAGACAGACAGACAGACAGACAGACAGACAGACAGACCGTAAATTAACAGTTAGATGTTAGGAAGGGACTAATGGAGAAGAGATCCAGTAGAACTGTTTGGTTGTGCTTGGGTGTTGTGCTCCAAATAAAAGGGAGATCTACAAGCTCACAACGGGTCATACTGTGACACGTGACCTTGTAGATCTATTTTCAGCATGCAACCAAGTGTAAAACCAGCCATTGCAAGGCAATCAAGGACTGCCTAAATACATTTGTCGACAAAATCAACTGTAGATTTACTTGTCTAAAATCTTATATTTAGTCGACTAAAACTAGACTAAAACAGTTCAGATGACTAAAATATGGCAAATCTAATTGTTTTTTGTTTCAAAATTTGCTGTCAAAATTAACACTGCACCGAAAATGTTTTTTCACCCAAAGTAATAAATGCATGTTCAATGTGACTCTTTCTTACCAAAAATAATGAATTATTGCTTTTACGTGCTGCATGCTTTATGTCAGTGAAGGCTTTTCGTCCAAGCGCCCTACTGGGGATGTCCAGAGTATACGCTAAGGCCAAGTCGTTCTTTGAGTTCACCAGCAAGTCCAGATAGGAGCAGAACACTCTCCTCACCACCCTCTTCATCTGCAAAAAAAAAGGCAGAGAGGATGTAGGTTATGAATCCAGTACATTGCCAACTTTCCGCAAGTGAAAATGACTGCCTCAACTCAACAACATTTGATTAGAGGCAGTACTCTTCAGCAGGCAGCAAGAACAGTAGTTTTTATGTCAGCTGTATTAGATTATAGCAAACAGCAGTTGTCTGCCTTCCACTTTGCGTTTGAACCCAAACTTCATCAGCCTAGCTGGTAGTGCAGTAGCAAGCCACCGCTAACTCATGAATCAGCAGGTGACAGAGAACAGCTGCAGGAAAGAGGCTGCTGTGCTAAAGGAGCCTGTGTCCCGGGCCCACATTGTGTTGTGTTTTAAAACATCTGCCTGGTAATTGAATTCACATTGCTCTCTTAAATCTAAGTGATATGATTTAAAGTTCCTGTTAATCAGAGTGAGTTGGAGAGTAAACGATTGCAGCAAAAACCTGGGGGAAAATAAATAAATTCTTGCCAGAAGAGAGGAGGAGGAAGAAGAAGAAGAAGAAGAAGAAGAAGGAAAGAAAGAAAGAAAGAAAGAAAGAAAGAAAGAAAGAAAGAAAGAAAGAAAGAAAGAAAGAAAGAAAGAAAGAAAGAAAGAAAGAAAGAAAGAAAGAAAGAGAGAGAGAGAGAGAGAGAGAGCGAGCGAGAGAGCGAGAGAGAGATGCATTTATTTATGGTCTATACCATGACAACTAGCATTTCATATTCTTAATGACTTAAGCCCCATTCAGAAAATTTCAAATGTGACTGATCTACAAGTTGTGAGAGAGCATATCTGCTTAAAATAGGGATGCCAGAATGAAAGTGGTTAGTACACCATACCATGAGAGCTTTCTTTAGGGCAGTCAGTCAATTAACAGAACATTTTAACTTCTATCACTTACATTTCTATCAATACACGACGAAACACAGCATACCTGCACGCTATGAGACCTGGATTTGTTGGATGGCGTTGAAGGGACTGATGCATCTGCCAACACTGAGGCCTCCGTGTTGACCGACAGAAAATCAAACAGCTGGACCTTGGCAGCAGAATAAAATAAAAGATTCAGCGATAAACTTGCTGGCCTCATCTCTAAGACAGTAGCGTATCTAATCATCCACAATCAAAGCCTGGTTTCAATCAGGCCCTACTCACCGGGCTCACAGGCTCCTCTGGGTCCACCTCCAGCCTCAGCTGTTTGTACATGGAGTGGACATCAACCAGGTCCACGGTGTTGGAACGTTTTAGGAAGGACTCGTACGCTTCCCGGATGAGATCATAGTTCTCTGGGCGTAGGAAGTTTTCGAGGGGCAGGTGAAGTTTGTCTAACAGTAAGTGTTTCCAGGCCATCAGGACATCACTCAGAGCCACTTTGAACTCTCCGTTCTCCTGTCAGAGAGAGAGAAAAAACAGAGAAGGCAGCAGCCATGATTATTGGCTGCCTGGAACCAATCAGGGTTTAAAGGCCATAAGTAGAACTTCTTCCCGAGTCTAAAAATGGGACATGAGCGGTCTCAACAGGAAATCTGTGGTAATGTCATTGGTTGTGAACATGACATTTTGACTAATGATTCCCTCAGGCTGGTACAATAAAGTGGTAGTGGTTTGAAGTCTATAGTGAGGGGATTCTAATAATTACCTGTTTATTCACTTCGGCCATGGTAAGTTGTAAAACCATCAGCATGCCATCCGCTCCATGAATTGTGGTTCTCTCTGATTTAAGAACTCGATGGCATTCTCTCCTGAAGACCTTTACCAATGTCTTCAGATTGTCTTTTACAGTTGCCAATGCCATATTGCACCTACTACACACAGACACACACAAAAGCAAAATAGAACCTCACTCAACTGAAAAGGTTTCTAAGGCCAATTAAGTCCTAATGTGCGATTTGCGAAACAATTTACAATTTAGGCATTTAGCAGACGCTTTTAATCCAAAGGGACTTACAATAAGCAGGTAATACATCAATAAGCAAGATAATGTCAGTATATCAACAACAATATAACAATGCATAGGAATATCAATCTAGAAAAACAATAACATAGGTAGACCACGTCCCTAATCAGTAAAAAAAACTTTTCATGCTATCTAGCTTCATGTATGGTCATTGAGGGAAGGGGAGTGTTACAGTAGTGCTATGGGTTTAGGTGGAGTCTGAAGAGGTGAGTCTTCAGTCCATGGCGGAAGCTAGGGAGTGAGTCTGTAGTTCTAAGTGCGACAGGGAGTTTATTCCACAGTTGGGGGCCAGGAGGGCAATTTGTCTAGGTCGAGTGGATTTTGTCCTGGGGTTTTTAGCGAGGGTTCAGTCAGCATCCCTGTGTTGGCTGGGACACTATGAAAGGAGGAAAATTAAGATTCATTTATATTGTTCCTGCTGTTCTACATACTGCCAACCAGGCAAAGAAATCTCAGATCGAGGCTTTAACTTTTTATGTGAAATATCCGAGATCATTGGGCTTCTGAACATATTGATAGTTTGACTACATCAAATGTAACCTTTCCATCGGAGGAAAGCCTGGTATTCGTTTACAACAGGCCGTTTGATCGTGGCCTAAACCACCCTGGGCAAGACCTGCGCTGTGCGTTGTTACGGAAGTTGTGGCGGAAAGTGATCCGTTTATGGGAAGATGCGTCATGCGGTGCAAACAAAAGTAGATTGTAGCTCTTAATCGGTGCAACTTTGTGCGAATCCATGTTTTGTGTCTATTGCGAGGCTGCGAGCACAACCGACGGAGCAGGAGACGTAGAACTGATTTTTTCCCAGAGGGGAACACATTTGCAGGAACATCGCACTTTCAAAGACAATTTCCAGGATAATTCACAAGGCCGAGACCCGAACACCAAGCCCCACCTCCTAGAACACTATCGTGCCCAGGCTTCCCTCTTCGCAGATGAGTAAGCCCGGCTACGAGAGGTTAGGCCTAAACTGGAAACAAGCAGAAGAAGCAGTGTCGCTTTGTCCCTCCTGTATGTTTCCCCAATCACTAAATGCTAGAGAAGTGCAGTCTTGCCAGTCGCTGCGAGTTGGACTAAAAGATGGATATATCAAACAAACGTTTCAAAAAGTACGCAAAACTATGCTGCATCTAGGGTTTTATTGGGTAGGTCCTAAAATGATGTCCTTGAGCGCAGGGAATGACTTTGGGTTCAAACTGATTCCTGTTTGATCTTTCCGGCCAAAGTGTAGTCCTTTGAGGACTACAACATGACGTAGGCTGTTTCCATTTCCGACCGGGTTCAAACCTCGAAATTGGCTACTTCAAATGCTTTTGAAATCTTCAAAAATAGCCTACTAGCCCTTGAGAACTTGTAGATTGGCTACTTTCACTGTGCAATATGCTTCCGTAGTAGACATGCTGGCTTCTGTGGACTGAAAACAGTCATGGCAACTAGGAACTTTAATCCATGCACATAGACAAATATAAAAAGTGGCTCAGAATATTGCCAGGGGGCAAAAATAATGTAAAAAAATACCACCTCCTCCACTATGGATATTTTATGTTTAGGTTAAAAAAGAGAGAAACAGTGGTGTAAAGTAACCAAGTACATTTACTTTCTATCGATTACTCACCCCATGGAGACTCGAGGTTCAATAATTTGTTTTTGTCACATTCCGAAGCCAATAATTTGACGAGACTCTTTGTAGGCCCATTGATTCCGGATAGAGACCCAAATGCACTTGGTATATCCGGAATCAATGGGGTAAGTTTATTATAATCAAATTATTGGCTTAGGAATGCAACAAATTGAACAAAAACTAAAAAATATTATTGAACTCAAGTCTCCATGGGGTGAGTAGCGTGAAAAAAATAATACTACTTTTGGGGGTGAACTACTCCTTTAAGTAAAATTTTGAGGTTGTACTTTACTTCAGTATTTCCAATACTTTTACTTCTACTTCACATCATCTCGGATCCATATTGTACTTTTACTCCACTACACTTATTTATAAACTTTAGTTACTTTGTATATTGATTATTACAAAATATACATTAACCGCTTCAATCCTATATACATTTTGGCTATTTGAAAATAGCAGATCTACAAGCTCACAATGCGTTGCATCGCATCTACAAAAGATTTGTATACATTTGAAAACTTGAAATGGGACAACATTCTGCATAATGAGTTCTTTTACTTTTGGTACTTTAAGTACATTTTAATGGCAATACCTTTGTAGGCTAATTTTACTCAAGAACATTTTGAATTCTTGACTTTTACTTGTAACAGAGTATTTCTACATTGCAGTATTGATACTTGTGTAAAACATGCGAGCACTTTTGCCACCACAGTGACCACACTGGAGACAAATGCGAATACAACACGTTTATCGTTTTAAATAAAAAATGTCGTCCTAATAAGCAACACAGAGTAAAATTAACGTTGCAACAATGAATCATAGAAAGAGTGTGTCTTCAATCAATGTTCAAAAATTATGTTACCTGTGATATCGCCGCAGACAGTTCTCAACAATCGTTACACACAATCCACATTCACAACAAACAAACAACAAAGTAGTCTCTCCAGTCTCCACTCCAGTCTCCAGCAGGCAGCAGCTGCTGTTTTGAATTTTTAAATTGCCTGTGACCAGTGTGACGCTTCATGCTCTGTCCAATCAGAACAGTCCGTCATGCTGCCTGTGGTTGGTTTCCCAAACAGTGGGTCACGGACCATCCGTCAACAATTTTTTATGGGTCACGACTGGAGTAAAACTACAAATTAAAAAAAAAAACATTTTTTTTAAAAGAAACGTTTTAAATGTAAGTATTATGAATAATATTATACATGTATACAAACAAATCTAAAAAATGTCATAAATAAGTTAAATGTATACGATGACCCGCACCAGAGGCGTCAATTGGGTATGGCAAGCTATGGCAGCTGCCATACCTTGGCTACAGGGGGAAATAATAAAATGGACTGTAATCGTGCCTGTTGCTAAGGTATGGCAACATGACTGGTGTCTTGCACGCGCGCGAGGGCGCGCGTGCAAGACACCAGTCATGTTGCCATACCTTAGCTTTTTCTGAACTGACGCCGCTGACCCGCACTGTGCGAGCGCCCCTCACGTTACCAGCCAAATGGAACATTCCACGTCCCACCCGGAAGAAGCTTGAAAACATCTGAAACGCGCGGATCCCAGGCTCTCTCTCTCGGTTCAAGCAACATTCTGGCGAATATTTAGGTAATTAACACCGGTCAGTTTGTGTTTTGAATGGCGTTTAGCGTTCCTCGCTACGTTACAGTAGGTAGCTCCATTCGCGGAGTTTTGAAAGACTGAACAAGCCAATATAGCTCAGGCTAAAGTGGACTAGCTGTGTGTACTGTCTGTGTCCCTCTGTGTGTGAACCAGTGGTTGGAAAAACGTACTCATTTAACTCAGTCACATTTGTTACTACAAATAAAACTTATAAAGGTATCAATACTGCAATGTAGAAGTAATCTGTTTAGTGTTACAAGTAGAAGTCCGTAATTCTAAATGTATTTGAGTTAACTAGTTAAAGTATATACTGTATATACTGTACATACTGATTGTTTAGACTTACTGTTACCTGCCCCTTCCTTGTATATATTGTATATACTGTACTTACTGATTGTATAGACCTACTGTTTTCTTTTTTTCTTTACATATCTACTGCATAGTACTGTGTTCTATTTGTCTGTCATTCAATGTTATATGAGATACTTAAATGGTTTCCTGTTGAAATAAGCTTAGTCTTTTCATGGATCTCCTTTTAGTAGACCTTGTACCAGTGAACTGTA
Organism: Nannobrachium achirus; assembly: GCF_963921795.1. Taxonomy (NCBI): domain Eukaryota; kingdom Metazoa; phylum Chordata; class Actinopteri; order Myctophiformes; family Myctophidae; genus Nannobrachium; species Nannobrachium achirus. Next base: position 42,324,088 of record NC_137830.1, read on the forward strand.
CCGTCATGAATCTGTACATTTTCCTATGCAAACTTCTAATAAAGCCTTCAATCAATCAATCAAAAGTATGAAAGTATTGGCATCAAAATGTAGAAAGTAGCCTACTCATTATGCAGGAAGAATGTCCCATTTCAAGTTTTCAGATTTATACACATCTTTTGAAAATAGCAGATCTACAAGCTCACAATGCGTTGCATCGCTCGCAAGTGAGCTTGTAGATCTGCTATTTTCATAATAAAAATAATAATTAATGTATGTTTTGTAATAATCAATATTTAAAGCTGTACTGTGGAAGCTGCTCAACTAATGGTCAGTAGCGGTATTGCTTTTTTCGGCCGGAGTCGCCGCGGACCACCGTAACGGGGGTCCGCGGACCACCGCGGCCGTCACGAGCACCTCCGCCTCGCCGATACGCATCCGTAGAGCCGTCTCCTGTCATTTTTAGACCAGGATTGAGGGAGTAGCAAGCAAGATTCCTTCACCAATGTAAACACAGTTGCTGAGGGAAGCTACTTCCTTTAGAGACAGCAAGACTCGCTGTGATTGGCCGGTGGTGTATGATCTGCGCTGTGATTGGCCGGTAGTGTATCATGTGGGAGATGACATCATTTTGCCGGGAAATTCTCCCCCCCTCACAACTCATAGAAAACATATAAAGAGAAGGCTTCAGAAGCTGAAAATAACAGAGTGGGTGTTCTAAAACTTTAGCGATTTAACAGTTAGGACAATTTTAAGATTTGTTTTATAAAAAAAGTTACATGGTATAACTTTAAAGTAACTAGTAGTAACTACATTTTTCAAATAAGTGTAGTAGAAGTAAAAGTACAGAAAATGTAAAATACTCCAGTAAAGTAAAGTACCTCAAATTTGTTCTGTACTTGAGTAAATGTACTTAGTTACTTTCCACCACTGAACAACTATGATCATAACTGGTATGCTGCTTAGAGCTCAGCTGGGACAACTCTGATGTAAATAGTAAATACAGTCTGACAGACAGTGTGACAATATTAGCCTTACATTAAAATGTCTCCTACCAAGACTTCCGCGTTGTGACATTGCGGAAGTCTCGGTAGGAGATCTGTAAATGTAAGGCTATGACAATATAATCATGCAGTGTTTAGACATGTGACATGTAAGCCATCTCATTATAAATGTTGACCGTCCTGATATCGAGTCGCTCATGCTGGGATGGTGATGTCATTAGAATCTTCAAATGAAAAGTAATGATTCTGATGAGCGTCATAATTGGAGCCTGGTGATTGGAGCCTTGGCTTTAAGCCAATATCGTGCCCCTCTGGAGTTGCGAATAAATGAAAGTAATTGAATGCAACACGTTACAGCATTGAATTGCCAGTTGTAGTTAACTGAAGTTCTAGTACTTTCTACAGGATTCAAAAAGCTGACCTAAAGAAACAAAACTTAATACAGGTATGATGATATAATACTGTATATCATAACATAATATGTTATATTTATGTTATCTATCAGAGTATTCCTTGGGTATATTCATTCACAGAATGAGTTCAGGTAAAGGATAGACTATTTGCATGATGCACCCATTTTGGCCAAGAAAATCTGTCCAGTGCAACAGTGCGCCCTACATTTAGCATGTGTTTATTTGTGGGAAGGGTGCACCTAAATTACATGTATATGCTGGTGTGGCTAACCGGCTATATGAAAAAGTTAGGCACACCTCTGCAACCAACTAAAAAGTCAGCCTGGATCTCTGAAGATGATGTATTTTTACATAATTAACTTGCATTTTATTTACTTCTTTCTTCTTGAAAGAGACAATTTGTCAGTCAAGCTGCATCATCATTATTATTTTTTGTAAGTCCATCCAATATAAGGTACTCGCCCTCTTTCACTGTGAAGCAGGTGCAAGGTGAACAACCTGGCCTGAATACGGTGTTTACCAGGACACAGAATGCAGGAGGATTCAAGTCGCACTGCTACCTACACAGTGGCGTGTGACGACTACGTCCACGTGGCAGAATTCAGCCCCTTCGACTGTGGAAGCGCCGTCTCCCTCCTGGCTTATGGAGGGAATCACAACGTGGTTGTGGGCACCTGCCTCTTCCAGGTGAGTGACACAAGACACAGCTTCGTGCCCATGTTCTGCAGCCCCATTGGCCTGGCGTCCACCACGCCCCTCCCTTTTCATGAATACAAACCATGTGTTCCCCACAGGAGGAGGATATGGAGATAGAGGGGGTTGAATTTGTCATGCTTCGTGCTTTCCATCATGAATCGCGTGTTGACGCTCTCGCTTGGAGCCCTGAGTCACGATTGGACCGGATACCCACAGTCAGGTAAGGTGCTTGTACTGAATACTTGGGCATCTACCGTAATTGTAATAATTAATTATGTAAGTGGCAGTCTGTCATTTTAATGGGATTAAATATAATTCATTCTCCTCTTTAGAACCTGACATTCATGTCTCCTTTTTACACCACACAGTAATTATTGAGTTGAATGTTTTTACTGACCTGAACAAGGAGAACTTGGAGAGAAAGCATCTGTGCTTAGGGAATCTAGTCATCATCATCACAGCCTCGAGAGTGTCACTCTGCCGCCGCCAGAAAATGAGCAAAGTTATTTCAGGTGGCTTTGGACAGGAGGAAAGTAGCCTGACTGTTCGGGTTGTTAGAAAGCAAGGGTTTCCTGCTAATTGGAATGGCGAATGGGAAAGGCTGTGGTCCCATTGGAGGTGTTTCAGCTTGCCGTAATTGAAAAGGAAAGGCAGTGATACTTCCTGGCCCTCTGTGGTTAACTCTGCAGGGCCCTTGAGGCGGCCCTGTGACGTGCGCGCATGTTATTGCGCTGATGGCTGCCCACTCAGGTTCCATCCCTCCCATCGTTCTGCACGTAGCCGTGCCTTCCAGGAAAAGTACAATGTTCTCACGGGCGTGCCTGAAAGGCAGGGGCCTACATAGGGGGGGATAAAGCGGGGAGAGGAGGGGGCTTGAGCTGGGAGGCTGCCATGTTCTCCCTGGCCGGCATTTGGTGTCCAGTCAGCAACCTCCTGGACAGGACCAGTGTGAGCTGGATGTCTTTTTCCTATTAAGTGCACTCCTGACCTGCACCGTGTGTCCAGCATCAGCAAAGAAGAGGAAGACCCACCTGTTGTTTACAATGTTTTTTTGGTTAAATTTTTTTTTTCTGTTTTCTTCAGATAGAAATGTAGTGAAAGACCTGCAGCACATGGCTCTGGCCAGAATCAAACTGGAGATGTTGTAACTTGTAACCACTTACCACTTACAAGTTACAACAGCATACAAGTAACTTGTATGCTGGTGCATTATCCATTTACCCACCGGTCCATCTAACAATGTTCGATTAATTTAATTATTTTAATAAGTTATGGCGCATCAACACTAGTCAAAATTCTCAGGTCATTTCCTACCTTTTAAGGCAGGTCATGTTCTGTATCTGGGAAATTGGAACAAAACTCTCGCTCACTCTCAAAGCTAATAACCAGGGAACAAAGACTCCAGTTTCCTGTCATGATGATGAGCTGCAGACATGATCTGCTCTGTTGAAAATGAGTGGGAGATTTTGTGGACACACAAAACTTTGAAATCGTAAGTCATCATTCTATTAGTGCTTTAAGGTCCAAACTAGAAAGTGGCCTGATCCCATGATGGTGTATATATATATATATGTCACGGTTTGTTAGAGAAACAGTACGGTCGAGAAACGGAGCACTCGCCGTGAGGCACGGGGCGGAACAAGTGGTCGCCACAACAACGTCCTCCAGGCGGAGCCGCTCGATTGTCCACGACATTGCAAGCGGCGCGAAGGCCAGCGGACCTTGGTCCTGCTCTTCGCCCCCGAGCGCCGCGAAGAGCGGGCCAGGGCCGGCCGCGCGAGTTACGAAGCCGTGGTGAATGCAATCGTTGGCAAGCCCACTATAAACGCCCTGTCCAAGTGACTACAATGGAGCTAATGGCTAATGGCTAAACACTGCCGAGCTAGGCTAGTAAATAAAGAAAGAGAGTCGCAAACGAGTGACGTCAGCGCCTTCACTAGTGAATGGCTGTCGTCGCCATCTGGTGGTGATTGGTGTGTGGTGAACGACAAAACAAGCGCTCTTACAATGAACGTACTGAGTTACCCAAACATACTGTAACGTATATATATATTCCATCCTGGGTGCTTTTAAAGAAACACAATCCAGGCTTTTATTTTTCCACTTTGTTGGCTAATATGCAATGGAAGTGATAAGCCCTCTCAATATGGTTGATATACAACATCCCAGACCTTTGGAGCACCACACCTGAAATCCCTGTTAATAGTTTGAGACCTGTCGTATTATGCATGATTATGAAAGGTCACTGGAAAAATGCCTTTGGCAATGAACTTTGAAAAGAAAGTGTATGTGGGGGGAGTGTGGATGTGTTGCATGCTGTACTAGCTAATTGGTGGGTCTAGTAGGCTCATATAATCTAATCTACTGTACTAGTAATACCCTGTAGCATGTTAGGGTGTTTGTAGTGACATCATGCCAATTCCAGCTGTGACTGAAAACGTGTGAACCGCTGTCTGTTTATTCTGGTGATACGTGTGTGTTTTTCTTGTCATAAGTGAGTTAGTGTAATTGTGTGAATAATTGCAGGCGCTGGGTATATACTTCTCTGATTAGAGGGAAAGTCCTCCCCCTGGCTCTGCTCAGGTTCTGTGCAGAGAAATGCGTAAATGGCGTGAGGAATCTTGTTTTTCTCCATGTTTATCTTAGGGTGCAATTAGAATCTCCCTGGCAGAGATTCTATTGATCGTCATCCAAGTTTACCACACACACACAGAGACACAGGTCGTTGTCCATGTGTGTGTGTGTGTGTGTGTGTGTGTGTGTGTGTGTATGTATAAATAATAGGCATCATATATATGTCTGTCTGTCTGGGCAATATAGTCTCATTCTGTTTTGATGTTCTTGCTCTTGTTTATTTTTGTCTTTGTCTCTCTTCACCTCCCTTTCATTGTCTCTCTGTTTCCCATCTCTAGATTTTGCACTGCTGCTGCCGACAGAAACCTCCGCCTGTGGACTTCAGATCTTCAGGATAAGCATGAAGTCAAGGTAGTGGAACCACATCCTCCAGAGTTGCCCTTGTCTGCTGACATTAGATTAAGGATAATGTAGGTAGCCAAACAAGTAGAAAACCCTGGATAATACATACAATACAAACTATGCATACATTTTATCTCTAGTTGATTGTGTACTTGTGTTTGTTTACATGTTTTGTTTTTGTATGCTGTTGTCTAGGTGATGGAAGGACACACCAGCTACATTAATCAGCTGGTGTTTGAGCCCACGGAGGGGAAACAAATTGCTTCCGTCAGCGACGACCACACTTGCAGGTCCAAACCACTTTCTTCTCTTTTTTCCCCCTCCTCCTGTGTGTGTGTGTGTGTGTGTGTGTGTGTGTGTGTGTGTGTGTGTGTGTGTGTGTGTGTGTGTGTGTGTGTGTGTGTGTGTGTGTGTGTGTGTGTGTGTGTGTGTGTGTGTGTGTGTGTGTGTGTGCGTGTGCGCGCAGTGTGCGTGCGTGCATGCGTGTGTTCGTTCCTCTCCACTCTCGATTGTGAGTTCTGTTCTCTGTTAATGGTGCAGAAAGCCCTGACAGTGTTTCCACAGTGAAACCTGACGCTTAGCACAACACGCTCCGGTGTGACTGTGCGTAAGAACAGGGCCGCTTTGGAGCTTTTCTAGCTAATTGGTTGAATATGGAAATCCAATTAGCCAGCCAGAGATTTTCCTCTCCAAGGGGCAAACTCTTAACAAGGTCCCCAAATGTGTCTTTTCAATTAGCGGTCGGAGAGGAGGGGAAAAAGTGTGTCAGTAGCTGGGGTCACCCTAGGGACAACCCCTCCTCACATCAGTGGACTGAGTCACTGCAACAAACACCTGTTTTACATTACAAATCTCACCCCTCTTTCTTTTTTTCTTTCTTTCTTTTTTTTTTACAGTTACAAATCTAATTTTAAGGATTACTTAAATGAATTACCTCACTTAAGAACTGAATAAGAATAACTGACAGGAGAAGATGCTGAGCTCTGTCTACACATCTTGACTTCAGTGTGTTAATTTATCACATCACGTGTCTTCGATTTATGATGGCTGTCGCTTTCACAGTGGTTCGTGTGGCTGACCAATCGATCACTCACTGTCACAACCTGCTGGATGCCCTGTGTTGCCACAGTGCCGAGGCATCAGTCACAATGAGCAATGAGAGGCGATCAAGGCCGGAGCAGGGGACGAGGCTCTTCCACTAGCATCCGCACTTTTCTCACCCTCCCTCCGCCGTCCGGCCAGAGAAAACAGGAGTGTGCTCCATCTGCTGAAAGATTTAAATTCTGTCATGTTGAGAAAATATGGGACGCAGGAGGAAGAAAGGCGTAACGAGAGATAGATCAAGTTAACAGTAGAGGACCTTCCAGTTAGCCCACACAAACGGAGCCCCTGATATGAGAGGGAAAAGTGGACCCGCAGAAAAGGGGAAAGAGAGTGTGTGGGCAATGCATGCACGCATGCATGCACGAGTAGTCTTATGACCTCTACATCACTCCTTTTACTTTTGGCAGCTTGTTCAGCAATCATTTCAGTCTCCACTCTGCCAGCCATGGGACGTTAATGCAGTCAATTGTCAGTCTGCAGTTACAGTACGTGACTCAGCATTTAAACAGGCGCGCCCCCAACCTTGTCTCCTCTCAATTATCATCACTTTCTCAGCTGTAATTTGCCTTTGTTTTGTGTTATCACTCTGCAATTCTGTTATGTGACCTGCATGTGGGTTTGCATCGTTGTAGATGAAGTGGCATGTGCCACCTAGAGACCACACAGGGGAACTGCAGTTTTTTGAAGCGAGGGATATTTGGGGTTGACCGAGTTCATCTATGAACTCTGTAGTATCATGCACCTGCTGCTGCATTGTACAGACTGGTGACAAATGAAAGGAAAAACCAACAGAGAAGTGTCTTAGTAAGGTGTAACATTGACAGAAAAGTTTCCCTGTGCCTTGGCATAGATTGTACAGGTCTTGGTTATGGTATGGTACTCTTGATTATGGTATGGTACTAGGACTGTTTAATGCACCAGTCGAAAATCTCCCATGGGTGTACAACTCTGTGGAGATCTGTACTGTGAAGACCATAGCATTTATGATTCACATCATTGTCATGCTCTTTAAACCATTCAGTTACCACTCATGCCCTCTGGGTGGGTGCATTGCATTCTTGGAAGAGACCACTCACATCAGGATTAAAGTGTTTAATCATAGGGTAAAGCTGATCACTCAGAATAACTTCCTATTGATTTTTCAGTGACCCTCCCCTCTTAAGGGACAAGTGGACAAAACAAGGCCAGGAAAATGAATCCCCACAGCATAACAGAGCCCCCTTACTGACCGATTCTAGCATTCAGTCCTGTACTTCTCTTGGTGTTTGAAGGATGACTCATCTGACCATATCACTTTTCCCACATTTCTCTACACCTGTGGTTCTCAACTGGGTCGGGACCCCCAGGGGGGTCCCCAAATTATTTGGGGGGGTCCCCAGATGATTAACTTAATGTGAAACATTGTTTTCTCACTCAACAGTAAACAAACCAACATAAAGTTTAATGTACAGAGGGTATAGCCTATACACATTTCTAAGGTGACAATTCTTAATACCTTTAAAATGACAAATTAAACATTGGCCAAATTGTCAAATATTAGAGGCAGAAATTGTGGAAATAGCCGGTCTACGTGCTCACAACGCCTCGCGTATAGAGAACCGTGTTATACAAAATGTAATTTTTCCTTAAATGTCACATTTTTAACCCATTAAAACCGGGAAAGCATCTGTGTCATTTTCTACTTTGGCTATTCAAAAATAGCAGATATACAAGCTCATAGGGCGTCACTTCATGCCAGATGAGCTTGTAGTTCTGCTATTATTGGAAAATATTTGCTTTTGGTGGTCCCTGGAACACAAACATGTTGACATGCCGGTCAGCTGCCATATACATACTGTACATTATGGGGATCTTTGAGAACCACTGATGTAGGAACATAGGTTTTTCAGAAAACTGTATGGGTTTATAGAGTAGAGTTTGTAGAGTCGGCCTCAGGTTTATTCATTTTGGGGCTTTTATGCCTTTATTGATAGGACAGTAGACAGACAGGAAATGGGGAGAGAGATTGGGAGTGACACACAGCAAAGATGGCCGGGAACGGGACTTGAACCCACGACATGTCAGGCTGGCTTTGCAGCCTAGGGTGCCCGGACCACCACAACGGCGGCGGCCCGGGCCTGAACGTGTGTTTTTGACCACAAATTCCAGCCCTGGCTTTTACTGAATGTTGTTCCCCTTGGTGGAAATGCTGATAACACCCAGTTAATCGTTGTTCCACATCATTGAAACACGACCTCCTGCCATTTGTGCCCCAATAATGAACCCTCTTTCATAGTCATTTTACAGTAGATCTTTTTCTCTTTCCAACTTGATCCAAACTTGAGGTCAACTGTGCCTGCTCAGCATTTTAACACTTGCCACAGTCTGTGCATGATCAGATGTTAATTGCTTCATTTCATGCAGTACGCTTGTGAGGAAGCACCTGCATTCCTTATGTTTCTCCATACATTTGTATTAGAGATGTTACCGATCAATCGGCAATGGATCGGATCGGGCCGATCAAAGCGTGATCGGCGATAATCGGTGGTTTAGATCAAAAGGTAAATTCACCGATCCGATCGGATCGGTGCATCCGATCAACCAGCCGTTCAGTATGCCCAATTGAGGCCATTTTGGGGTATTGATTTCCACAGTGCTGAAGGAATAATTAGTTACTGCTATGATAATAAATACATAGTAATGCTAGTAAATAACTATACGGCAAATATATAAATGAATTCATGAGTGAATGAATGAATTAAAGTTAAAACATTAACATTTAGAAAATATAAATAATAACTTGATCGAATCGGTGATTGAGCGGTATCGGGTGATCAAACTTTTGTGATCGGTGCTCGCTGATCGGTTCCAAAAAACCTGATCGGACCATCCCTAATTTGTATAGATACTTTATTATGTACAGTACTGTACATTTGTGTTAATCACTTTTTTTGCTAGAGAAGGGAAAGGGAGTATTTTCTGGTCGTGGGAGAAAAAAAAATCTAATTTTACAGCTTCACCCAGCTGATGGCTGGTCACATGGCTTTGATGAGCACACAAGGTGGGCGGGAGTCTGGGGCTGTTGGCTAGGCCGTCCAATATGTAAAGTATTGCATGTTTCCTGTTTTTGTAAGGTTTGGGAGGGGAAACTAGTCCCACTCAAAACAAGCCGGATGTTGTCTTCAATTCCTCATAACTGACCTTTCTTATGCTCGGCTGCCACAAACCAAGCCTGCTCCCTTTTTTTTCTCCCCATTATAATCCATTCCACACAAGTGTGAGGGTTTTCTATCACTGGCCCTCAGTAAGGGCAACAAGCCAGCCCAATAAAAATGACAAATCTCTTTGATAATTATTTCAACAGTGCAAATGTCTGGGTTTTAAAGATAATGTTATTGCTTGGAGAAGGAAAAAACTTGAATGGCTTAAAAAGATGGATGCTGATGTGGTCGTGATGGGTGGGACAATGTGCGCCTGAACCTGGGCTGCTCTGTGAGGCACCGGAGTGGGATTTTATTGTTTTTCTCATTCAGTTCTCAGTGTCCAGAGAGTCACAGTGATTATTTACCCTGCTATACTATAAATCAGATCGGGCGGTGGTAACAGTGTTCCTATTTCCTTCATTTTCAGGGAAAACATTGACAAACCATAATTCTCCAGCCGTTCCGTTTTTTCCTCACTTGGATATTAAAATGCAGGACTTCAAATGCTTGCCTCTCCTTTCACCTCTGTTGTGCATGGAAGCAGAGTGTTTTTGCTTGACGTAGTGTTGTGCAATTACGCAGTGCTTTATCAGAGGCAGTTGCTCATGTTTTTCGTGTCTCATGCCTTTAACCTCATTCGGCAAAGGTTATGTTTTGCTGGGGAGATGCTCCTCTCCATTTGAAGGGCAGAGTGGTTGACCACAGTTTGGCCGGCGGTGGCGTAGCGTGCGATTGAACTCGGCTTGGCTATTGGTCTGAAAGTAGAGGGGTTTAGTCTTTGTTTGCCTGGTGTGGTCTGAGGGTTCTTTCAACCTCACTCACGCTCCACAGAGGAGGCTCTGGCCGGGTCTGCACACAGGCAGGAGGAACGAAGAACGCGGGGAGAGTTTTGACAGGGTTCTATCTGCTGCTGGGGAGACGAGGCAGGAAAAGTCTAATATTTACTGAGGTCTTCATCTGAGACGGGGCATATCCTTCTCCCCCATGCCGCATCTCTGGGGACATTCATCTCTCCAACAACATACTTGACATTTAGATGATCTTTCTTTGGAGCTGCTTTTGGACTTTATTAGATGTCTCCTGCGTGACCTCATCAGTCAGCGCCTTCCCATGCTTCATAATCAGTTGTTTGTTTTTTTTATTCCCAGAAACACTTGCAGCCTCCCAAGCCGCTCTCCCATCCCCACCTTTCCTCCATTCCTCTGGGATTGTTGAGGTTGTGTTTAAGGAGGTATTTGAGTTCAGATGTGGTTAACCATAGATCTTGGTCTCAGGAGCCACAGCTCTCTCCATCCAAGTGATTTATTACATCTGCATGCATGTTTGCACTGTTTCTCAGCTGCTTTTACTATCATAGTAATTTTCGGCTGTAGAGTTTGACCATAATTTTTGAAGAAATGATTACATTGAAAAACATATCGCTCTTTTAAGTGTCCAGCAAATGACCCCCTTGCACAAAGCTTGCGTTTGTACTGTAGAGCTTTGATGTCAATTGGCTTCAGCAGCGCTCCCGGAACCCCTCAATTTCATTTGCATAAAGCAAGGTTCTTCTTTGCCCCTCTTGCCTTGCAGACGTGCATTCTGACGACCCTTGCTGTCCTCCGCAGACAGTGAATGGCAGCGGGCCGCCCACAGCGAAACATTTGCTGTAATGTGAGTGAAGCGTAGCGCCTGACTCAGACTAGGGTGATGTTTCCCCTCCACTGACTCCGCTATCATTGCTCACTGTAATGTGAGGCTGGCGTTTTCACTGTAACAAGAGTCCAGGGTAAGCCTGTCTGTCTTCACAGCTCAGGGCCCAGATTAGCGGCAAAAGCCCTTTTCCCTGGAAGAGAAAGAAGGTTCTGCACATCACTTGCTCACAACTGGCAGAGGACAGACAAATGATGAACTCTGAATAGAAAAGGCACTTGATGTCTTGTGCAACAAATCCCGTTGACGTTTTGGGTTGTGTGTAAAGGACATTTCTAGTTGAAATGGTGAGCTACAGCCCTGTGCAGGAGAATTCTTGCATCGTATAGGAATCTCACTATTAAATGTCTTTATTCCTGCTGATGTTTAGCAGAGAGTTGTGTATGGGGTCTGTCTCAAGTCTTCCTTGTGTCTTGTTCTGACACACCTCCAAAGCTGCCTCAGTCCAAATATTGTTCAGTTCTGTTAAAACCAAAGGTTGTGTATGTTGTTGGCTGAAGCAGCCTGTCACTTTGCCAGCCTGAGAACTGATCAAACATCTTGTCAGTATAAAAGGGCCGATCGGGCCTGCGGTCCAGCCCGCGATCAGAGAGCCGCATGAACGGTCTGTGATGGGCCGGCCCGAGAGGGGTCGTGACACTCGCCTCGCCGCCAGGTTACCCTGCAACGGTCGAGGCAGCACTCGGACAAGGGAATCGCGCCCGACTCCGCTCCTCGTCGATATACAAACTGATCTGGCGGACTCTCTGAATTTGTTTCCATAAGAACCACTCGTCATATTACTTGCAACACTTGAGCTTAGAAGGAAACTCTAAAACCTTAGATATTGTGAAAATATACCTGTGAAGTTGGGTTTATATGGATTTTCCCACTTATGTCAACTTAAGAGCAAACTAGAACCTACAACGCTCCTGTCACTTGTCACACGTTTCTATGTTGGACAGTTTATTTATTTATCTCAGCCTGTATGTACTGCACCTACCACAGTCTCCTTTTGCATTTATTTTCATTTATCTTAGTAAAAAAAGGGCATGTTTTCATCTTCGGATGCTAAGTGGTTCATATCTCATTTCAATTCATACATCTCTTACAGGATTTGGGACCTGGATGGCAATAACACAACCACAGATCTCAGACTTAGTTCCCCTGGCATCAGCGTGTGCTGGCATCCACAGGAGGTCTTCAAGGTAGAAGTCCCACCACATGCACAGAGAATTCCAGGCTCATATCCTGTTTGTGGTCAAAATCTTCACAGAAGTATACATGAAATAAGAGAATATTGTGAATATTCCCATGGAAACAGAACATACACAGACCACAAAAAGCCACAGTGAATAGGATAAAGTCTTTGCATTCTTTAGTGTCACACAACTATTTGTAAACTGTTACAAACTGTCTAAACCAGGATGCGCAAGTGTGCCAAATAATATTGGCACACGTTGCTAATAATATTAGCAACGTCAAACAATGTCACACTGTCAATCTGCTGGCCCATTTAGAACGGGTACACATTATTTAGTATCATTATTTAACGATTTAACTATTGAAAAATAGCAGATATACAAGCTTGTAGATCTGCTATTTTTGAAAAATCTTGAAAATTATAATTTTGACCCAATTCTATAAGTGTCTTTTGAATCGTTCTAAGGTTTTTTGAAAAACCTATGTTTCTATGTCAGCAATCTGACTAGCCATCGTCAAAGAAAAGATCCTTTTCACTTAACAGTTAACAGCTCAGTTAGTCTGTTATTGAGAGACTACTATGTCAGTGGTTCTCAAACCTTTTCATGTGAAGGACCCCTGTAAAAAATATTCATATCTCAAAATATTATAGTTCCAAGGACCACCCAGAAGCAAAATTTGAGTTACAAACGTTCGCTCTAAAAATACGTATATTCAAAGATTTGCACACATTTTCACGACTTTTTTAAAAATAGCAGATCTTTCACTGGTTAAAGCGTTCAATAATTCTAGGCCTAAATGGGTTAAATTACATCACTGCACTGATACCATAAAACTCTGTCTTCTCCAGCTAATGGTGGCGGAGAAAAAGGGAACGATTCGGTTCTATGACCTGGTTACCCAACAGGCTATTCTGTCTCTGGACTGTGGCCAGTCACCACTGATGTCAGCAGACTGGTGCCTCACCAATACCATCAAGGTTGGCGCTGTGGTGGGGAGTGATTGGCTCATCTGGGACATTACCCGCTCCAGGTAAATGGGAGATTTTGGCTCTGTTCCATTGCTGCTAGTTATTTAATTTGTATTTATTTATTTATTATTCTTTTAACCCAGTGGTCAGCAACTAAGTTTGGCCTCGGGCCAATTTCTTTCTAAGTCATTAATTAGGTGGGCAAGAACACAATAGAAGGCTAATTTTAGATCTGGAACTTTGACAGACGTCTTTGCACACAGGTCTTTGCACACTGCTGCGTTTTTCGGGCCGAATATCGGAGTGCGTGAATAAAAAAAATCAACCTCACGTTATGTCAATCACGTTTGCACACTGCCGCCCGTTTCGTATTTATTTTCGGACCAGGGTTGATTTTTTCCGATTTTCGCAGCTGTTGCACTGAGTCCCTTGCTCTCTCTCTCTTTCCTCTCTCTCTCCATGGATTTGGGATTTCCAAAACGCAACGAACACACGCAGTGCAGTGTGCAACCACCTTTGCACAATAATCAATATATCAATTGCTATTTGCTATAAAAGTTAATATAGAAAGATGTGTGTATTTTAACTGCATACTGATAGAACTGTGTGTAATGAAATGTCACGGGTACACACAGACATATTTTTTTGGAGGACACATCCTTGAATTGAGGACCTTTTTGGTAAAGTGAAAGAAAAGACAAGACAGGCGTACTCCCTTTTGTACAGAGATAAACTAGCTCTTTCATTGAATAGGAGGCCCTCAAGGTCTCTCTTAGATATGGAAGGAAACTTTATGAAACACAAGCCTGTGAAGGACTCCTAACATGGTTAAAAACACGCTTAAGGTGGGGGTAGATGCTCTATTTTGACATTATTGTAGATTGCTTCTCAACTTTAATTAAATACAGTTTTTGGTATACAAATTTAGGTCACAGACCCTCATAACTATGAGAGTGTACAAATGGAACCAAGTGGACCGTTTTAAGAGGCCCCTGGAAGCCCCTCAAGGAACCCTGGGGGTCCCTGACCCCCACTTCAAGAATCACTAGCCTATATGTGGGACTTTCAGATATTGTAAATTATTTACAAAACCATTGGTTTGGATGGCATCACTAGCGGGACAATGTTTGCTCACATTCCTCTTATTGCCTAACACGGTTTTAACTTGAGCCCTTTATACTTCATTGTATGCAAACAAGACAAACTGCTGATCTACAACCTGTGAACTTGCAAATCGGCTATTTTCAGTATTTTTGGACATTTGTTTAAAAATGATAATTATCCACAAGTTTCCAACGTCCCATTGCGCAGAAGGTGGGCGGCAGTTAATGTGGTTAATTCTTTCTTTTGATCCTCTGCAGTTACCCGCAAGAAAAAAGACCAGCTCACATAGACAAAGCACGACTGTTCAAGTAAGAAAACGTGGTCATCCTATGTATTTTTCCCTTTTCACAGCCATCCCTTCTCTGTATCGATGACGTAAATGATTATGCACTGTAAAGCAATGACAACTGCAGTTGAATGGATTTCATTGTTTATTTCAGATGGTCTCGAGCCAATGAGAACATCTTTTGCACTACGGGATGTGCAGGAAAGATCAATAGCCAGTTACTCATCCACCATCTTGGACACCCACAGGTCTGTTCAATGCCTGTATTTAGTGCAGGGGTTCCCAAACTGTTTTGTCTCGGGGCACCCCATAACATATTTTTTTTTAAATCCGAGGCACCCCTACATAATAATTTTCACTCCCAGCACCTCGTCGTTGTTGGATGAAAACCTTGTATGTCCAAAACCGTTTTGTTTTTATCATCTATAAAATGTACTAAACTAGTGAAAACAGCAGATCTACAAGCACACAACGCCTCGCATCATCGGCTGTTTTCACTAGTTTTGTGTGACAGTTTTGTATGATGAAGCAGGGCTTTGCTTTACCAAAAGATGTACACATTTGAAACTTGGAGATACGAGGTTTCTGCCCGACAGTGACGATATTTTAGTGATTGTGTTGCTAGGAAATGTTGAGATAATAGCCATTTTGGTTAGAACTGACTGAAAATAACTTTGTACTTCAAGTTTAAAATGATACTAAATATTTTTTCAAGTGTCCAGATAAATTCCAAATATTATCAAATGATCTCGCAGCACCCCTGGACTGCCGTCGCGGCACCCCAGGGTGCCCTGTCACCCACTTTGAAAACCCCTGCTTTAGTGGCATGGCATCAGCACCGGGTACTTTTCGTGTTCATGTAACGTGCTGTTTGAATCTCATGACATTTCCTCATTTCTCATTACAGCCCGTGATGATTGGATCAGCCAGAGTAGGGGCGGGATTAAGCTGGCACAGAACACTACCACTATGTGTGATTGGAGGTGACCGCAAGCTTTCTTTTTGGATGACTGAGATGTAACGTTTAATGGCACATACCTGTACTAACAATGCAAAAACATTAAGACACATATGGTCCGCTATTTCTATTCTGGTAGATTTTCAATAAAGTATTTTTTGTTTTGTGAGTATACTGTGAGTTTGTGTGGATTTTATCAATTTAATCCTCATGTACCTGTTTTATCAGCTGTCTTCCCCGAAAATAGCCGATCTACAAGATCGCAACGCGCTACGATCTTCAAGATTACAAGCTTGCAGATGTCAAATGTCCACCCTATATATAATGCTTGACTGCCACTTCAGGTCAGATTGGGATAGAGACTGCCACTTCAGGTCAGATTGGGATAGAGGCCAGGCAGGCGCTGCTCTGGTTTCTGTGAGCCGCCTGCTTTTCTTTCTCTGAAGTGTTGCTTGTATCAGTAGTCTGTTTGTGATGTCCTGCCAAGAAGCCTAGGGTGAGCTGTACTAAACAGGAATGTGCGAGCCCAGCACACCACCACTCTGGTCAACATGATCATAACCGCACCGGTGCGTTCACTCGCTTGCTCTCTGTCTGTCTCTCCTCTCTGCTTCTCACTATGCACAACAGGTGTCAGGTACTGAAAACAGTTAGCTTCAGTTACACCTGCGTGCAGAGCACGGAACAGTCAAGATCAGGAATTCCAGAAAGGTACTCGGAGAGCCCCAGTCTGGCACCGAGCCTAGCTATTGGATAAACCCTGAAGACGAGCAGGAAACAGGAGGTGATGAAAGGGCCTAAGAAGTGTGATCGGAGGAAAAGCTTGGGGAAGGGAGGGGGAGGTGGCTGGCACCAATTGCCTGGCAGGGCAGATGAAGGGGTTAGTCTTTTCAGAGAATAAGGATGCAGTAAGAAGAAGAGATGCGCATCGCGTGACAGCGGGTGTGACTAATTGTCAGGGGTTCATAGACGGAACATGGAAGATGAGTAGCTTTGTGCCAGAAGCTGGTAATACCCAGTGGCAGAACATCACGGACTCGTTGCACTGTCATAGGATACTATGCGTGAGAAATCCACCCTATCCACTACACGGCATTTATGCACCCAGTAAACTACAGAGGACACATATTTAATTAACTTGATCATGAATCATACTGGGCGACAGCCGATCACATATTTCCACACATCCCTAACTTCCTACCGTGTATGTGTGTGTGTGTGTGTGTGTGTGTGTGTGTGAGAGTGAGAGATGGGGTGGAAAGGTCACGTCTGTGCTTTTGATATACCGATCTGATCATTCATATTTATTGTTGGTGCGGTGGGCATATGTTTTATACAGACTGACATACATTTTCCCTTTCTGAAAGGTAGACTGTCTGATATGTTTGATATAATACTACTAGTGTACTGTATATCACAATTTAATTTAAAAAAAAAAAGCATTTTAACCACATTATCCCTGGGATTTATATTTTGTCAATTTTCTTAAATGGCATGGGAGCTAAGTTCTATATAGAACAAATAGCAAAAAGAGCTTTTCGCTAATAGCTATTAGTTCTATGACAAAGTATATGGGGTCAAGTCAAATCAAACCTTGGTTAGCAGTATCTTGTGGTGTAACCGAACCTTTTATTGTACCCCATTAATGCATGTGAGAACTGAATCGGTGGGTTTTATTTGGTGCAGTGATCTGCACCAGAAATTGGGTTCAGGTAGGCTATAAGGCGCTCTCTCAAGCCTGTTCGTCAACCTGTATGTTTCTTGGACAAGACACGTAAACCACCATCCACAATCAAAACATGCTACTGCTTTCTAGTGCTCTCTTGTTTTAAAGCTTCACAGTGGTCTCCACTACATTTGTTATTAGGAATAAGTGGTTTTGGAGCTTCGGCATGAGACACAGACATCAGTGCAAGAAGTTTCAGTTTTCTTCTGTACCCTCCAACTGAACATATTGTAAAAGGGTATTATAACTTTCTTTCATTTTCTTTAAAGAGAGATTTACTTTCTCAGAAAGGTGAGTCAGGACTCTGAACAAGACTAGTGGTTTTGTGATTCAAAATGACTCAAGGCCGCCATCTGATGGTTTGTAAGTGGAATAACAGTCATCCTGTATTTGGCAATCCACCCTTGGAGGACTTTCTTCATGTTTTTCTTTTTGTAATTATATTTTTGGGGGCTTTTTCTGCCTTTTATTGATAGTACACAGTAGAGCGAGATGTGGAGTGACACGTCACACAGCAAAGATTGTTGGGCTCGGGAATCGAACCCACGGCTCGCTGTCAGGCCTCATTAGATCCAATATGGCCACTAGGCCCGCGGGCACCCCGTTTCTTCACCTTTAACCCTGTTCAGGAAACGACTGGCCAAGCGGCATGTCGTTGAGCATGTCATCATAAACAAATATTGCTCCTTTTTTTCTTTGTGACAGTCAAATTAAAGTCCTTATCAAAAAAACAAGACAAAGAAATTAAGAATTAAAATGTCAAATAACTTCAATAAACAGACTGGATTGTGGCAGGATTTGAACCTCAATCCAACAAAGAAAAAGTAATACATTGATTGGATTGTGACAGGTCATACCACCCTCTTCATCACCCCTTCTATCACACCTTAGTACTTGACCATGATTTCTCGTCCAAATGTTATGGCCACCGGCCTTCATGTTACCTCTTATGTAACCTGAATGAAGCCATTGTTCTTTGCGTAAAGTTTGATCTAGTGGAGATGTGATAACGGAGTGAAATGGATCAAAGGGAGATTCAGACAGTCTACTACAATCCTTACCGGTTCCTCCTAATCTCCTGGCCAATTCCCCCACTGCCCTGCCAGCTAAGCTTGGGCTTCAAGAAAAGGAAAGGAAATAAAAAACTAATGAGGAGAATGATAGGAGTAGAAACAAAAAAAGAGAGATTAAAGTGCTTTGAGGCTGGGCTTTGATCTAATCTTGTGCCTGGTTTGTTGTGTTGTTTTCCCAGAATGAAGTGATTAGGTTGATCTTTGATGAGTACAAAGAGGCATTATCATTCACTGAATATGAGCAGAGTTTTGCTGATAATCTCAGTGTGCAATAATAGTTGACATAAAAACATTTGTGGTTAATCTATACTTTACCAGCACCTACTGTATAGAGTGTGGATAACATATTTGTGTGGGCTAACCCAGCCAGGAATGACTGATGCCCTGGATGTAGATTTCCATTTTCCAGTGCTTTTTTTCAGTTTTTTGGTTTGGTTTGATTAAATTAATAAATGCGCTCTGTAATAAACAAAGTTATATGAAATTATGTTTTCTTTAAAGGAGTAGTTCACCCCCCAAATGTATTTTTTTCTATTGATTACTCACTCCTTGAGTTCAATAATATTTTTTTAGTTTTTGTCGTATTCCTACGCCGATAATTTGATTATAATAAATGTAGCCCCATTGATTCCGGATAGAGACCCAAATGTATTTGGGTCTCCATCCGGAATCAATGGGCCTACAAAGAGTCTCCTCAAATTATTGGCTTAGGAATGCGACAAAAACTAAAAAATATTATTGAACTCAAGTCTCCATGGGGTGAGTAATCGATAGAAAAAGTCATGTTGGGGGTGAACTACTCCTTTAAGATTATTTCCACAAATCAACATTTTTGCCAGACTTAATTTGAAGACAGCAAAACGACCAACACTAAAGTGTGAAAGCACTTTGGCCTTCTGAATGCAGTGGCCTCCCTTGTGTGTGTTTTATACTTCGTCGTACAGCACCGTCACATGCTGACGCAGATGTGACGCATTGGGAGCATGTAGATTGGCTATTTTCGGCACACAACACAGTCATACGACGGAGCATAAATTAGGCATTAGTCGTCGGGCCTGAGGACAAGGTGAACCTCACGACCCTCTTTCCAGCTTGTAGAAGAGGTGTCTAAGCCAAGGTAGTGATGGAGGCCATGACATCAACAAAGGAAACACTTATGGTTGGAGGCAGGATGATACAGCATTTGGGATTTGTGGCGAGTTTGCTAGGCACAAGAATCTAGCTGGAACGCTTACTAGTCATCTTATTGCCATGGTAACTGGCTTTTGTTTAGAGCTCAGCAGATTTGGATCCCAGCAGCGGTTTCGTGGGGATTTGTGGATTTGAGTGTGCTGGATGTAGAATGAGATACTAGAAATTATTAAGTGTTTGACTTCTGGTTGGAGAAAGTGGATGTGTGTGCGCGTTTCTGCACACCAGTCAAGCAGTAGATCACTCTTTCCCCTCTTCCTCTCTCCCTCTTTCCCTCCCTCTCTCCCATTTTCTCTCTGCTCTCTGCAAACAGAGAGGCTTGGGTTTCCCAGAGAGGCTGAAGCAGGCTTGATTTACTGTACAGTGGAATTATGGGAAAGGAAGGCTTCCCACACATGCTGGACCACTGGAGGCTTCGCCCGCCACCATGTAGGCTACTTCTAAAGGCTTTATGAGTACTGCAGATGGGGGGGGGGGGGGACGGCTCCGTCATACATTTTCATCGATCAAGCAAATCTCAGGCTTGATTCCAGGGGATGTTTCACATGAAGAGAAAAGCAAAAAGGACGGAAGTGCATCTGTCAGCCGCGCGGCCTCGCTCACCGCCCTGCGGTCTCCTGTGAGGTCGTGGTGACCTGGTCCAACTGATGCACTGGGGCCCCAGTGTTGGCTCGAGCCTTGACCAACACAGGGAACACGATACTTAAATCATTCATAATTAGCTCCTTCCTTTTGCTTAATAACACGCGAAGACAAATGGCTTCCAAAAAAATGTTCCAAATGGAAACAGTTGGTTTGGAATTAGATGCTAGAAATGCATGTCCTGCATTGTAGTGGTCCAGTCTCTCTTTCTCTTTCTCTCTCTCTCTCTCTCTCTTCTCTTTGGGTTTTTCATCAGTACGACAAACATCGGTGTACCATATCTTAGATCATTTTCTGTAACTCAGACAAATGTTTCCCATCACGATTTTATTTTGCTGTGATATTCTTTGGTGATGGTCATGAAAATAACCATTTTACATTCTCTCCACAATACACAATGACATACACGATCACACAACCTTGCTCACTTTCTGCATTTTCCACCTGTTGACCTTATGGCCTTTGTTCTTGCCATGAAATGTTTCAGGGCTACCCAACGTTAAGTGTCACACGGGCAGCTCTGTTTGTATTCCTGATTTCAGCCCAGCTTCTCCAGAGCACTCTGAAGCGTTTTCAGGTCCTCTCTCATCTGACTCAGCATGCCCTGGATCTTGCTGGGCTGATCCAGAACCTCCATGGTACATGTGAACGGGTCATACCGCACCGAGAACGGACGCTTGATTGTCGCGGCGTACTTCCTAAGGGGAGAGCATGGATACACAGGCAGATATAAGGCATAATACATGTCGTCGATGTCGGGTGGAAACCTTGTATGTCCAAAACCATTTGTTTTGTATTTATCATTTTAAAAATGATATAAAATAGTGAAAATAGCAGAGCTACAAACACACAACGCCTTGTTGATCTGCTATTTTCACTAGTTTTGTGCGACAGTCTCGTATGCTGAAGCAATAGCCTGGCTTTAGCCAGACTGATAACATGGTACCACTCACACGTTCCTCCACGGTATCAGTCTGGACTTCGGCCCATAGGGAGCGAGTATGAGAAATCAGAAAATGACCGGGCCAATCAGTGGCTGCGTTTCACTAGCCTGGGTGCCAGCCTGCTCGCTACGTTCCGTGATTTGGTTTTGTCACTCCGCTACTCAGTCTGGACAGCTTCCTATCTCCAAGGAGAGGTGGGACATAGAAATGGAATCCAACCGTGGCTTCTTATTGGTCTGTGGCGCGGGGCGGGACAAATACACAGGTGTGTATTGGCTAGCTGATATCGTAGCTACCCTAACCCTACTCTGATTTGTTGGAACAACATCCAATCAGCAAAGACGTCGCCTACGTCACAACTGACGTTCGGAAATACGAGTCAACTGAATCATGTCCAGACTGAGAAGCGAAGTGACAAAACAAATCCACAGAACGTAGCGTAGCAGGCTGTTACCCATGCTAGCGTTTCACTATTCAGTTGAATACAGCCACTGATTGGCCTGATCATTTTCTGATTTCTCATACTCGCTCCCTATGGGCCGAAGTCCTACTGTGGAGGAACGTGTGAGTGAATCCACATTATCAGTCTGGCTAATGCCAGGCTAATGAAGCAGGGCTTTACTTCGCGGAAAAACATACATTACACATTTTAAACTTGGAGATACAAGGTTTCTGCCCGACAGTGACAACATACAGATACATTTAGTGTAGCCTATTATTAGGTCTGACTCACAGAAATGCACTAAAATATGCTTTCACCAAGTTTACGGACATAATCCGTCCTAATACGAGCAATATTGAATAACAAGTTACTTGTGTTGAGTTACGTTTAAAGCGGAAATATGGAATACTCTTCACATACCTCAACTTAACCTTGGCATCTTCAAAGCTCTCTGATACAAAGTACACCGGCTGGTAGGCTTGATCCTGATAAGGCTGAACTGCAGTCTCCTCTGGGTTGAAAGGCTTGTACTCTGGCTCATTGGACAGGGCATACTGGAACACAAGGCAGAGACTGTCATTGTAGCAAGTATAAGGGGCTTCAACAACACAGGAGAGAATACAAGTCGGGGTCTAATAACGGCATTTCATGTTGATCTCAGTCTTCAGGTGGTCAGTCTATGTCATCTATGATGTATGGCCCTATATTTGGGAAAGGTTTAAGACGGATCTGAGTGTCCTTCACTTCCATTATATATATATTATTATTATAGAACCCATCAGTTCGAAGTGGAGCGGTGCATTTGAGCAGCTATACCCTGTGTGTGTGTGTGTGTGTGTGTGTGTGTGTGTGTGTGTGTGTGTGTGTGTGTGTGTGTGTGTGTGTGTGTGTGTGTCTAGGCTGCTCAACAGCGCCACTTGGTCATCCAGGCCTGCCACTGGTCACCCAGCGGTATTGCATTGAATATGATAGGACACTACTGGCATGCTAATGAGCCCATGATGACATCAAACCTATGGACCAAAACCTGGAAGGAGAGCTACTTCTGGGGAGTATGTGCCGATGGTTGATTCAGAATAATAGACCATCTCAATTGGAGCCACTAGAGGTGAAATGGTTCACAAATTCTACAAATGGTCTCCTATGTGGGCACTAACAACATACTGTATCTCAAACGTCCTGTTTACTGGTGCTAGATCCCGCGAGAGTGTGTTGCAGGGAGAGAGAAAGGTTGATAAGAATAAGAAGATAAGAATGTTGATTTTCTCCTGATTTGTCTAATTTTAGTTAGAAAATCTTGGGATTTGAGATTGTGTGGCTTGGGACGATTGGGTCCAATATTTAGTTCAGTGACCATGGGCTAAAGAATTGTTCAGAAGCTGTGTTCATGTTCACGCTTCCATTTCTAAATAATAGACTCCAACCTGCTTCCGGCCACCTACTTCACGCACGGATACGGAAAGCAAACCGGCATTGATGGATCCGGTGGGAAATGTAACTCCAATCCTAACAATGTTAGTGCCATGCTTCAATGAGGTGTGCTCAGGGACGTGCTGGCCATTGGGAAAAGCGGGACAACTCCCGAACGTCCGGTTCATTCCCGGCCGGTCCAGGCCGGCCATTAGTAAAAAAATAAAATGTCTGCCATCGTTCCATTTTGGGGGCTGGGCGGCCGATCAAGTAAATCGTCACTGTCGGGCAGAAACCTTGTATCTCCAAGTTTCAAATGTATACATGTTTTCGCAAAGCAAAGCACTGCTTCATCATACAAGGCTGTTGCACAAAAGTAGTGAAAACAGCAGATCTACAAGCACACAACGCCTTGCGATGCGAGGCGTTGTGTGCTTGTAGATCGGCTGTTTTCACTAGTTTAAATCATTTTTAAAATGGTTTTGGACATACAAGGTTTCCACCCGACAATGACGAAATATAACTCCTGTAATTGGCCCACTGGCTTGTCACTTGTCATGATCTGAAATGGCAAATCTTTGAGTAGCAGCAGCGCTATAGAGAGAGATCTCTCTCTATAGCGCGCAATGAGGGCCTCTCCAACTCTTTTTCCCGGGCTGAATCAGGGGCCCAGCACGTCCCTGGGTGTGCTTTATCAAAGGAAAGTATAAAATGAATGCACTTACCACTAGCTCTCCATAGGAGGACAGGAGGCCAGCACCATAAGCTTTGACCGTTTCATTCTGCTTACAGAGTCCAAACTCCACAGTAAACCAATACAACTGTGAGGGAGAGGTCAACAACAGAGGGACAGGACATGTTTACCAATTTATTATGAACTAGCCCTTACCCGTTCAAAGATATGAGCTCCGAAATGATGTGCAGTGTGTGGGTTATGGGATGTGCACTGTGCACACAGTATATGAGGGATGGAAAGTAACTTTAACTGGTGCTTGCATGCTAATATGTAGGAGCATCAATGTAAGAAATACCCGTTCCATTTAACGGCTACAGAGATACTGTGTACCGATCTGCATGATTTTTGGACAACATCTGTAACAGGGCCAGAACCCCCCCCTGTGTGTGTGTGTGTGTGTGTGTGTGTGTGTGTGTGTGTGTGTGTGTGTGTGTGTGTGTGTGTGTGGGTTTGTGTGTGATTGTGCATGGCCTGAACAACAGCGGCCCTCCCTTAACATGTGTGGTCACAAAAGGTACTGTAGGCTAAATAGATATAGATACACCATAAAAATGCTAATATACAGCATACGATTTGTGAAAGTGACAAACGGGCTTCACAGTTATGTCAGGTGTGTTCATATGCTGATGGTGATGCGATTTCAGATCAATTGCTCCAGCCACCGAGGAGAAACGCTGTGACAGACAGACACTCACTCACTCACTCACTCACTCACTCACTCACTCACTCACTCAGACATTCGCAAAATTATAGTATAGATGGGAATGAAGACACAATATGCAGATATTTAGTTTGGTCACTAGATGGCGGCAAAGATCTATTATTCTAGCTCTAAAAATTAAACATTAAAGGAGCTACAGTATAGTCAACTTTTTCTTGAAAAAACGGATGCTAAAATAAAAAAATAATGTTTCGGGAAAAAAAATAAGCTTCATAATATGTGTTTCAATTAAAAAAAGACCACAAAAAGCGTAAAATAATGATAAAATAATCATTTTGGCCATTGTCGGGCTGACACTTTGTTTACATCCTAGTCTAACACTATCAAAGAATAGACTAGAATGTAAACAAAGTGTCGGTCTGACAATGGCCAAAATGATTATTTTATCATTATTTTACGCCTTTTGTGGTCATTTTTGAAAAGAAACACATGTATGAAGCTTATTTTTTTATAAAATATTTTCGAAACATTATTTTTATTTTAGCATCCGTTTTTCAAGAAAAAGTTGACTATAGCTCCTTTAATTTAACACAGCTTCCAGTTGGTTTGAATTCTATCTCTTCGCTGATTGTTTATCTTTTAACATGTGGCGCTCCTTTTGTTTTTGTCCCGCGAAAAGAAAAAGACTAATTTGTGTCCATGATCATCTTACCGTTGAAAGTTTCTCAATGTCTTCATCTGACGCTCCAAGAGATGCAAGTCCAATCTCCTGGAAATATTAAAAGTTGTTAATAATGTAACAGATTAAAGTCCAGTATAGGGCTAAATCAAATGGAGGGGTGGGGGGAGAAAATCAACAGTGTGTTTACCTGAGAAAACTGGGCAAATTCTTTATCGGCAAGCATGGGAATATGGCCTAGTAGCTCATGACAGCAGTCCCTGTGAGAGAGGAATTAAGCAGTTAATTAAATCATTAAAGGTAAAGGCGCCATAAGGAACAGATCAAACTAGAAAGGTGCAATTCTGGGAAATTTCAAGTGTGGTTGCACTGACTGACTGCGAGTCGCGAGGAATCCGCTGGGGGGGAATTTGTACTGTTCCTGATGAACCTGAAGCTTGACTAATCCTGTCTGATTGGATTTTTGATTGATTGATTGAAGAATTTATTAGAAGTTTGCAATAGAAAAAAGTACAGTTTCATGAAAGTACAAATCACTGGTGCAAGGTCAACTAAAAGGAGATCCTAGAAAGCTCTACGGCTTATTTCCACAGGAACCACACTTTAAGTATCTCATATATTGTCATATTGTTATATTGTCAGATCAGAAAAGGTTTACAGAAAATGTCCACTGAACTCAATGGACCTTTGGGGTCACAGAAAGTTTACAGAAAATAAAAATGGACACTGGACAGGAACAGTAGTCTGGTAGCATATACTGTACATAAAACACACTAATGAGATGATGGATGCCCGGTGCAAGGCAGACTTACGGTTCAGGGGAGTGCATCGGTGCTGAGGCATGGCGGATGTACTGTGTGCACTGGAACACTCGGAAGGCCAAACTGGCCAAGAAGTCTTTGGCAGACAGGAGCCCTGCCACTGGACGTAGCTGGAAGCCTGTTTTCTCTAGAGATGTGCACAGAGAGCGGGGGTGGGGAATCAGAAACGTGTGATGCCTAATTCATGGTCTGTTGCATGATGGTGTCGGACGCCGGAAATAGCAGACCTACAAGCTCACGACGCGTCTGCGATGCGTCGTGAGCTTGTAGGTCGGCTGTTTTTGAGGTACTGCACCATCGCCGCCATGTGGCAAAGTATCTATCGGACTTAACATTGAAAGTTCTTGTGTCACAATTTAGTACTGTTATTAACTCTTGGAGTTAAACTGACACTGTAGCATGCATGATTTTGCTGTGTTTTCATATAATATACAGTATATATATGTAGGCCTATAGTATTGTGATGTCTTGGGAAGTTGGGATTAATGGTTTTGACTTAGTTGATCTTTTGCACATGCACACACAGGTGCCCACATAGGCACATACAGACAGAATAGTAGGCTACATTTCTCATTAAATATCAGCCTTTTTCATTTCAAGGACCTCCAGTTTGACATGTACTAGGCCACAGGCCCCCATTAGGCCTGGGACCCCCATGTAAAAATCATCACTGGTCATTTAACTCTGGGAGTGTACAAATGGAAGAAAAGAAGGACAAGCAAGGGTTCATTTGGTTCCGTTTGTATCGTCTCAGAGTCACAGACCTGTGAGGGTCCATTTGGTTCGGTCGCCAAAGCCCACACTGAGGACCGCTGCAGTGCTCTCTCTCTCTCTCTAGCTCCCCCTACAGTACAGCTATTATTGTATCTGTAGGAGATGCATTGAAAAGGAGCGTTTGTTTTCGGTGGCCGTGTCAAGCTTGCGAAGTCCGCTTGAGCCGACTCAGCACCGTTCGAGTTATAAGCTAGGGGGCCAGAATAGTAAATCTTCATCCCCCCGACTTTCGGCACCTCCACGCGGTCCAAGTGAACACAGCGAAGCACTCCCTACCTCCGGTTCAGCCAATCGCCAGCCACGGCCAACAAGGCGTCTCCTACGGCAGGGGTTCCCAAACTTTTTTGTCTCAGGGCACCCCATAAATATTTTTTTAATCCGAGGCACCCCTACATTTTAATTTTCACTCCCAGCACCTTATATTTATAGCATATCGTCGTTGTCGGGTGGAAACCTTGTATGTCCAAAACCGTTTGTTTTGTATTTATCATCTATAAAATGTACTAAACTAGTGAAAACAGCAGATCTACAAGCACACAACGCCTCGCATTGCGAGGCGCTGTGCTTGTAGATCGGCTGTTTTCACTAGTTTTGTGTGACAGTCTTGTATGATGAAGCAGGGCTTTGCTTTACCAAAAGACGTACACATTTAAAACTTGGAGATACGAGGTTTCTGCCCGACAGTGACGATATTTTAGCGATTATGTTGCGAGGAAAACGTTGAGATAATAGCCATTTTGGTTAGAACTGACTGAAAATAACTTTGTACTGATACTAAATCTTTTTTCAAGTATCCAAATAAATTCCAAATATTATCAAATGATCTTGCGGCACCCCTGGACTGCCGTCACGGCACCCCAGGGTGCCCCGTCACCCACTTTGAAAACCCCTGTCCTACGGACACCATAATGGCCTACAGTACCTTTCAGGAAGGCAGAGACATCCTGTAGCTGTGGGATGCTGTCCTCTCCATAGCCGCACTCTCTCTCCAGCTGCTGCAGGCTGTCTAGGAACTGCCTGCACGCAAGGCTGGGGTAGATTCCCCTCAGGGTCCGGTACACCTCCTTCCTTTTACATGACAGCAACATTGAGTGGAGAGGTGTCATTTAAAAAAAGAAAAAACACACATAGGCCTAGCACTGACCACTTAAAGGGATAGTTCACCCCAAAATGACTTTTTTTTCCTATCGATTACTCACCTCATGGAGACGAGACTTGATCCATGAATTCAAGAATTCATGGTTTTGTTTTTGTCGCATTCCTGGGCCAATAATTTGAGGAGACTCTTTGAGTCTCCATAGGGAACAAAGCAGGCTCTTGTGTCTCCATAGGGAACAAAGCAGGCTCTTGTGTCTCCATAGGGAACCACTGCTGGTCATCAAATTATTGGCTTAGGAATTAGACAAAAAACTAAAAAATATCCATGAATTCAAGTCTCCATGCAGGTGAGTAATCAATAGAATAAAAAGTACTTTTTTGGGTAAACTTTCTCTTTAAGCCCTGTTTAACAAAATAGCAAGATTAGCTGATTTACAAGCTTGTGATGCGACACATTGTGAGCTTGTAGATCAGCTATTACAGCTCATTTTAGTTTTAGTTTTAAATTAAAGTGTTTTGAAAATGTTCGCCTGCACAAAATAGAGACACCAGGTTGAAAGTGGCTAATGGATGTCACATAGCTGTGGACTGAGATGTGCTCATGCAGCGTGGATCTAAAATCAGTTTTACTTGTGGAAAAACACCCAGAGAGAAAATATATGCATCTGAATTAGAGGTTGACTTTCAACACTAGGGGGTGACAGTTTCCATCGTCTGGGACGCATGAGCCCCTAATATTATCACACGATTCATGTCATTCTGACATCTGCGGTAGGCTCATTGTAGGCCATAGAAAGGAATCTCACCATGTGGCTGTTTCCTCTGCTGTGTATTCGACTCTGGGTAGTGGGTCACCCCTGCAGGAATTGGGAAACAGAAAATATGCTGAAAAAATGTTTGGATGTTGGATGCTGCCTATATAGTTGCACTAAGATTTTGATTTCCTGGGTTTTTATTGGGACTTACTGTTTGTAGTTGAAAGCCAGTTCAGATATGAAAGCTCTTCTTTTTCTATATTCCAAGTCACTGTATCCCTGCAAAGGAAATGTGTTGTAACTTCGTTGACCATATTCACACAATGTCTATTGTATTTATTATTTATTAGGCTACATCATAATTGGGGTATGACGTGAAGGCAAAACGGCCACAGTGTGTCAAAGGGGCTAAATTTGATTACACACAAAATATAGTAGAAAAACATATATAGGCTAAAACAAATGAATTAACTAATTTTGAAGTAAGAGGGAAGTACTAACTGGATGCTCCTGGTCCATATCTGGGTCAAATTTTGTTATTAGCAGGTTGCATTTGTCCAGATCTTTTATCCTTCTGGGAAACCAGGGAACTGTGAAGAAAACAAAGATGTTAATTGGTTTACTGTTCTACACAGCTACAGTAGCCTATAACCAAAAGTAGAAAGAAGACATTTAATGGATAGATGTATTCACTAATTAATGGCATTGTAGCAAAATCATAAAACATAATTAATGTCAATAGGCCTACAATAATGTAATAACAGCCTGTTACGACTTAGGATCAGCTAATATATGAATTGAGTACAAAGGGACCCCAATGCAAACAAGCTTAAAGGAGTAGTTCACCCACAAAATGACTATTTCTTTCCTATTGATTACTTATGGAGACTTGAGTTCAATAATTTGTTTTGGTTTTAAGACAATAATATGATTACAATAAATGTACCCCCATTGATTCCGGATAGGGACCCAAAATTTGGTCCCCATCCAAAATCAATGGGGGAAAAAAAAGTAATTTGGGGAGTGAACTACTCAGCTTTACAGCTTTAATGTGGTCTTTATCCTTTTAGTTGACCTTGTATATGCAGTGAAATAGGCTACTGTCCCTGTTTTTTTTTTTTTTTTTAAGATTTGTTTTTGGGCTTATTATGCCTTTATTCGATAGGACAGTAGACTGACAGGAAATGGGGAGAGAGATGGGGAATGACATGCGGCAAAGGTCGTCCGGATCGGGAATCGAACCGGCGACGCCAGCAGGCATCATAGCCTAGTAGTCTATATGGTACGCGCCTTGACCACCAGGCCAGCGGGCGCCCCCCCCGTAGCCTGCTTTTTCCTATCGAATTAAGTAGGCCTATTCAATCAATCGAACAAACCTCTCTCCTCTGGGATCGTGCGAACATCTTCAGCCACTCTTTTGAGTGAGTTGATGAATATGTCAAGGTCAGCGCTGTGCACTTCACATCTCATGAAGAATTCCAGGTCTGTCGCGCTGTTCTTCGACCTTCTTCCCCGCCGACTTTCAATATGCAGAAGTTTGGCTTCAAATGTCTATTAAACAAGATAAAGGCGGAGACGTTAAGAATCAAGAAATCCAAGTTTTCACACAGAAATAGGGAAACAAATACATTGTTTAAACATTTACAAGTAGGCTACTATAAGTAAATAAGTATAGGTATTAATTTGTAGGCTACTTAAATTTCCAATTTTCAGAATTTACTTCTACTCCACTACATCTCAGAGGCAAATGTTGCATAGCCTACTTTTTCTCCACTACAAATATTTGAACACTTTTTATACTAGTTAGCCTACTTTGGATTATTATTTAAAAAACATATGACATTACCCATTTCAGCCCTATATAGCCTACAAGCTCACAACAATACCTCATGATGCAACACACTGTGAGCTTGTAGCCTATCTGCTATTTTCAGAGATAGGCCTATTTTAATACGTTATAATGAAAACTCATGAAATGGGACATTCTGCACAATGAATAGGCTACTTTGTACTTTTGGTAGCCTTTAAGTAGGCCTACATTTTGATGCCAATACTTTTGAACTTTTACTCAAGTAGGCCTAGGCCTATTTTAAATTCAGGGCTTTAATTCACTTTTAACAGAGTAGGCTATTTCTACATTTCATTAGCATATGGATACTTTTACTTGAGTAAAAAATGCGAGTATAGGCTAATATAGGTCTACTTTTTCCACCACTGTTTAAATTAAACTTTACCTCGAATATTTTTCCGGTCTTGAAAAAGGATGCGTTCTTTTCGTTGCTGAGCGCAAAGAGGATGTTCAGCGTGACCCTGCCGTCTTTCTCCTCGAAAACGAAGCTCTCTCCTCCGCACCTTGACGGCCCCGGGGAAGAGGAGCCACTCGCACGCTCCTTTCGTGCATCCTCGATCAGGCTCTGCCTTCTGCCAGTGAACGGTCCACTCTGCACCACGCTCTCCGTCTTCATTCTTTCTCCTTCCGATGAGCAGGTCTCGAGAATTGAGAGTTAAAAGGGACCCCGAACAAGCCTAAGCCTAAGAGCTTTCTTGTGGTCTTTATCCTTTTAGTTGACCTTGTACCTTTTCCTATTTGCAAACTTCTAATAAAGTATTCAATCGATTGAACAATCAATCAAGACAATAATTTAGGGAGAGGATATCCCCCAAGAGGATATCCCCCAAATCAATCAATCAAATCAAATCAATTGAGATAAAATTAAAGGATCTCAATGGAAACAAGCCTCGTCTTAACTGAGCTTATCCTTAGTTGACCTTGTAGGCCTACCAGAACTGTACTGTCATGAAACTGTAGCCTACCTTTTCCTATGCAAATTCTATTAAATACTTCAATCAATCTATCAAGACAATAATTTAGCCAGAGAGGACTTTCCCCCCTTCTTCAAGTGTAATGTGCCGATCAGACCTCTGAATGTGCCAACAGCACAGACAGGTTTATATAACCTGGTGACTACATGCATGTCATACCAATTCTTTATAGAAATGCAAATGCGCACGTCTGGATTTGTTGTGGTGGTTTGCGTCACTCATGTCATGCCAGGCTTTGTCATTGTCTAATATTAGGCCACTTTAACCGCAATTCATGTTAGATTAGCCTGTAGCAGTGGTTCTCAACCAGTGGTCCAGGGACCACAAGTGGTCCTCAAGGGGGTTCCAGTGGTCCCCAGCTAAATAATGACATTTTGTTGTCAGCCTAGTGATTAATGATGAAATCAATTTGGATTACAAGAGCAGCAATCAGTCACCGTCACAAACCCTACTGACAGAACTAACATTCAGGCACGTTTTTCTGCAAGTTGCAGGAGAAAGATTTTCATCTGTCGTTCATCTCTCCACATAAGAGAAGATATTTGTGAAGTGCAGCAGCAGAATCAAATCAGTTCAAAATAAATGGCAAATTTGAATTTGAATATTTCTATTAAAAAGAGAATGGCCGATGCACAAATAGAAAATAAAAGAAGATTGACTTGGATTAATAGCACTACATTTTACAAATTCAATTCATTTAGACACAATCAATATACAAACTAATGTATGCCTTCTGGTGTTCAATTAAAACAAAAATAAATGATATTAAATTCATTTTCAAATAGACGATTCATTAAAGATTCCATATCAAATAACCAATTATGGAAGTGATCACTACCATTGGCTTTTTCTATGAAACATGTCACTGATTGTCCACATTCTGGAAATGATGTCAGTTCAAAGTAAACCAAATAAACATTAAAGCTTTGAGGGTTTACTAGAGCTTAATTCATGCTCTGTATCCACCTGTTTCCGCGGGAGTTTACTGGAGATTATTTGGACCACACTTCCGGTTTAACAGCAGACATACAAGCTCACGCCGCGTCGCAGATGCAGCCCGTTGTGAGCTTGTAAATCACACTCGGCTGCGGCGCCGGAAGCTCGGTAACGTCTGCGCAATGCACTATGGGGCGTTGGAAACCTGTGGATACGTTGGTGTCAGGTGCTGAAAACAGTAGATCTTCAAGTGAGGCGGAGGTCAAACATTAAAAGCGTAATACAACAGTAATGATATTTATTTGTCACATCAACAAAACAGTTCATGCATAATATAAACATTTCATTTAGCTATTACGTGGTATTGCGCAATGCAGACTAAAAGGAAACAACCAAAATAAAATCCTCAGTGTTAATGTAAACTCTGACAGAGTACATTAGAGTACATCAGCGATCCATTTGGTTCCATTAGGCTAGTCTCTCAGAGTTAAATGAACACCCATGGATTTTACAACGTAGCCTACTTCTGTTACCCATTGAAGCAAATTAGCTGATGTAGCCGATAGCACTATCAATGAGTTGCTGGCCTAAACTTAAAATTGCTTTACTCAAAATGTTGATTATTTGTTTCTACTGATTAACAAAAATCATTCACATATGAAGGAAAAAAGAATATAGAGTAATATTTACAATAAGATTACAATTTGAGCTATTAGAGGAAACAGTGGTTATTATTTTTGAATAATAATGTTACCATAGTGTGTATAGACAACAAAATACTAAAAATATCTTTCTTACATTTAGGATTACAGCCATACTGTATCGTCATTATTTGTCTTGCATAATTGTTGAAATGCTATAGAATGCAAAGGAGAGTAACAATATGCCTGCTAATATCTGAAGAGGGCAACAACCTCATTAACAAATGACAGTTTCTATCAAAGAAATGAGAGATTCTGTATGTGCGCATCAGCTCAAAGACCACCCATGTCCACTCTGGCTTACTCCAGTTTCCGCAGGGCATTGCACAAAGTTCCCATCTCACCTGAAACACAAGACAAGACAAGAAAAAAGTGTATTTTTTTTTTGTATTTTTTTGCCTCCTGCCCAGAACATATATGTGAATTATTTATATTTATCAAATGCAACGAACATTGCCATGTGCTGTAAATTGAGTGCCAAGGACTTCCAATGGAATCAAGACTGTAAAAGGACTTATTGGGATGTTCCTATTGGACAGAATGCTTTTAGCCCTACCAGTGCTGTGCTACATGTTTTAAATGTGTCCACTGTACATGTGTGTAAATTCATTGTGCCAATAAAATAAAATAATCAAAAACATGTATTAATAGTGCCCACTTCTCCTACTAGTTAGGATGGGTAAATGCAGATGACAACATTCACGTACAAAGAACATATCAATTAAACTGGAGCTGTGAAATGTCTAAACCTGTAAAACATCAGTGTAGAAAAGGTACCTATTCAGGACTACAATTCCCATGAGCCAATTCCCCCAAAACCTTGTACCTGCCCTCATATAACCTGATCCATTCTACTCTTTCATACAATATGCTTGATGCCTTTGCAAACGGTGTTTTTGATGTATGTGACTATCTACGCGATTGACTATTTGTATTCGAAATGTTAGCGTATTTGTTATACAATACACTGAATTTCCCCCTTGGGATAATAAAGGTATCTATCTATCTATCAATACTTGTAACCATTAAGAAATGTTCTGTTCATGAAATGTTATATAGCCCTTAAAATTCCTTTTCAAAATCACTAACCCATATTAAGTAGATAAAGTCATGACTCAATTAAACAATCAATATATTTGTTTTATTAACCAGTATTGCACCTGAATAATTGTGGATTAATCTAACTGGACGTTTCCCCACATCAACCACATCATTCAATGTTATATGAGATACTTCAATGGTTTCCAGAGGAAATAAGCTTAGTCTTTTCATGGATCTCCTTTTAGTAGACCTTGTACCAGTGAACTGTACCGTCATGAAACTGTACCTTTTCCTATGCAAACTTCTAATAAAGTCTTCAATCAATCAAACCTGACCATTGTCCTAGTGGTTACTAAAGTTACTAAAAATACAGTTCTGTAGGGATGCATGGCTGAATGTGGCACATACTGTTAATGCTGTCAGCCAGGTTTCTAAGCTGTTGGGTGCTATCCAGGACTTCAATGCTTTGGGTGTATGGGTTGTAACGAACACTGAATGGTCTGGGGATGGTGGCTGCAAATTTCCTGGAGAGAGAGAGACATGTGCTTTAGTTATTAATGAACCACTTAAATGCTCGTCTTTAATAACATGCCTCAAATAGGGATGCCAGGTTGAAAGTGGTTAACTAATGTCTTATCTGTAAGTGACAGAAGACTGATTTCATATGAATTAAAAACAATTATTAAGAAAAAGATCACATGCTTGTGTGTAAGCTACTGTACCTGACTTTCTCTTTGGCGTCCTCAAAGGTCTCAGCAACAAAGTAAACAGGCTGGAACTCAGTGATTGGATATTTCTGGAGGCTGGTCTTCTCGGGGTCAAAGGGTAGGATTTGGGGCTTGTCTGTCAGGCAATACTAAAACAGAAAAGTAACTAGTAACTTTTTTTTGTTTTGTTTTTTGGCGTGTGTATCTTTCTTGCTGTAATTATAAAACTGAGTAAATGTACAAAAGTATTGGTATCAAAATGTACTCAAAGTTCCAAAAGTAGAAAGTACTCATTATGCAGAATGTCCCATTTAAAATAAAGAAATAAAAATCTTTTGAAAATCTACACACTCATAGATTGGCTATTTTCAAATGGCCGAAATGTAGCTATATGGTTGAAGTGGTTCATGTATGTTTTGTAATAATAATCAAAAACGAAAAAGTAACTAGCAACTAAAAGTTTTCAAATAATTGTGGTGCAGTACAATATTTGCCTTTGAGATGTAGCGGAGTAGAAGTAAACATATTGAAAATTGGAAACGCTCCAGTAAATTACAAATACCTCAAAATTGTACTTAAGCTTTACACCAGCGTTCTCAACCTTTTCAGGCTGCAACCCCCAAACTAATCACATTTTATCTGGGGACCACCCCACCCTGACGATCAAGAGTTATTGAGGCATTACATTTTGTATAACACGGTTCTATTGTGAAAATAGCAGATCTACATGCTCACAACGCCTCGCAACACGAGGCGTTGTGAGCATGTAGATCGGCTATTTTCACAATACTCCCATCAGACGCGACGCTAAACAGGAAGTGCAGTGTGAGTCGGGGGCTCAGCATGGGACACCACAGCTGATGCGGCCCGGCAGAGCGTACATCCTCTGCTGACAGAGGGTCTGATGTAACTCTGTGACATTAGGGAGATATGAATGTGTATCGTCTCCCCTGTGAACCACTAACCTACTCTCCAGTGACACACTTCACATCCAGGCTGAACCACTAACCCATTAGTTTTAATTTACTAACCCACTGCCTGTCTGTCTGACGCGACCTGGCGTTTGGCCCTAAGCTAGATGCAGAAAAGATATTCTCCATCTACGGTAGCTTAAAACCTAAATTTAACTCAAATCTTTGCTTCTGGGGGTCCCTGGAACAAAATATATTTAGATGGGGTGGCTGCGGCCAAATACGTTTTTTCAGAAAACTGTTAGGATTTAAAAGACATTTGTAGAATCGACTTAAATATATCAGTGGTTCTCAAACTTTGTCATGTCAAGGACCCCAAAAATGATATGTGTTTGGCCGCGGACCCCCATCTCAAAATATTTTGTTCCAGGGACCCCAGAAGCAAATCACTCTGAATTTGCGTATTGTATTAAGCTAGATGCAGAATAGATACATGCAACTCAGACCCGTTGGCAAACGCCAGGTCGCCTGTCTGACACCACGCATGATCAGTGGGTGGTGGAAAGTTACTAAATATACGGCATGTACTCAAGTACTGTCCTTAAAGGAGTGGTGACACCGGCCGAAATGTAACATTATGGTACAGTAGATCACGTGGTCTTTGTTGAAACGGTTTGGAAAGGGGGTGGAGCCGGCTGTTGCTGCCGACAGGCCCATCAACAGTAGCTGTATGGGCCTGTCGGCAGCAACACAGAGCCCCCAGTGATAGGCTGTTGATTGTACTGCATCATTTGATTGGATAATTTAACATGGGGGTACATGACATCATTAAAAAAAAATGCTAATTTGATACCCATAATTAGCTGTTTTGGCCGTGTCACGCCCCCTTTAAGTAGCATTTTGGTGCATTTTTACTTTACTGGAGTATTTCCAATTTTCAATACTTTTACTTCAGTTCCACCACATCTCAGAGGCAAATATTGTACTTTCACTCCACTATAATTATTTGAAACCTTTAGTCACTAGTTACTTTGGAAAACATACATCAACCACTTCAGCCATGGCTATTTGAAAATAGCTGATCTACAAGCTTGTGAGAGTGTAGATCTGTTATTTTCAAAGGATCTTTATCCACCTGTTTCTGCCAGAATTTACTTACACATCCATCCGGTTAACAGCAGACATACAAGCACGCGGAAATGCCGCACACCTTCTGCGTAATACAGGATGGGACGTTGGAAACTTGTGGATACATTTGCAAACATGTGAAATGGGATATTGTGCCAATGGATACCTTTACCTTTAAATAATACTTTTACTCAATTGCATTTTGAATACCGGACTTTTTCTTCATGGTGGTATTGATACTTTTACTCAAAATACAAAATGTGAGTATTTTTTCCACCACTGCGCATGATGAGCAACTATAGCCCCATTCCTACTTATACTCATATAGCGGCATGGCGCAGTGGCGTCAGTTCAGCAAAAGCTAAGGTATGGCAACATGACTGGTTTCTTGTGTGCAAGACACCAGTCATGTTGCCATACCTTAGCAACAGGCATGATTTTAAGAAGTACATTTGTTTACCCCCATGTAGCCAAGGTATGGGAGCTGGCAGCTGCCATACCTTGGCATACCCAATTGACGCCTCTGGCCTGGCGTGCCAAAAATAGCTGATGCACAAGCTCACAACTGATCTTGTAGATCGGCTATGTTCAGTGCACGAAACCGCTGTACTAGTCAGAGCATAAATTCATAATAATAATGATTAGCAACAAGATAAGACATTAAGCTACTGTAAGACTAAAAAGCATAAAGGGAGATTTGATTTAGGCCGGGGAAGGCTTTGAACGTAGCAAGGGTGGCTGGGGCGGCTTTGATGTGTGGTGGGAGTGAGTTCCAAAGGGAGGGGGCTGCAACTGAAAAAGCCCTGTCACCCCAGGTGCGTTTGTTTGTTTTGGGGATTTCCAGGAGGTTGGTTGGTATTACCAAATTAAGCATTAATTTGTGCAACTAGGCAAATCTGTGAGGAGCAAGAAGTACTGACACTGAATGCATTGACAAAAAGTGACACAATATCCGTACCGTATATCGCTCGTCCTCTATGGAATACATGGTTTCAGCGTACGTGCGACTACGATGACTAATATAAACACAGCAATCTCACCTGCAGCTCTCCAAATGATGACAGCAGTCCAGCACCATAGGCCTTTATCTCAGAGCCCTGCTTACACAGGCCAAACTCCACGGTGAACCAGTAGACCTAAAGGGAGAGTTGAGGACCAATCACTCAATCAATGATCCTGAAGTTTTGGAAATATGATTAGTGGTTATAGTATAAGGAAACCCATCAGACTCTTCTAATCAATGTCTACAGTACGGATAATTTGTTGAATATAATCAATACATTTACTCTACATGACAACAATAATAGCTAATTATGCCCAAGTATATGGTTATGTATTTATTACCTAAATCATATATGTAGTTATATTCTATTGAGTTGGTAATATTTATTTGTACATGGCGTTACTTACAGTTGCAATTTTCTCAATGTACTCATCAGGTGCACCGAGAGAAGCTAGACCAATTTCCTATATGGAAGAGAACATGGACACAGAATATCACATACAGTGAGAGGTATATACCTGCAGCTATGTACTGAGAAAGCATCTTAAAATCACACTTAAAGGCCGGATGACACTCAAAGAATTTTAACATTATGATACAGGAGTAGGTCACGTGGTCTTTCTCCAAACAGTCTGAAAAGGAGGCGGGGCCGTATCAGTTAGTAGTGAATGTATACTTCGTCCGTCGTGCGGTGCCGCGCACAACGTGATGCGTTGTTGTTAGCACGGCTATTTTCGAAAGCTATTACACATACACACACACACACACACACACACACACACACACACACATACAGGCTACACACACAGAGTGTATGAGCCATGGACCTCAGTCCTCCGGTGTGCTCCGGTGAGAAGGCAGGACATATGTCTGCTAAAAGGGCTCAGAGCTGCCGAGGAGGAGATCGCTGGACCCTCGTTCTAAGCTTGCTCCGGTGTCCCGGTCAGGTGCTCCAGTCAGGTTTAGGGGAAGAGACAGCAGGGTATGGCCGACAAAACCGTCTCAGGGACAGGGAGAAGCGTGTTGGACCCTCGTAACTAATCTCTGACACCTTTTTTGAAGAAGACTTGTATTTTTTTACCGGTATAACCACTGATTTTATAGCGAATGATGTATAATTTTTACCCCTAGAACTGATAGTTTTAAAATTGGTTTAGAAAGTCGGAAACACACCTCGGACAGCTTTTGTTGGGGCAGTTTCAAAAGATAATGATATGGATAATCGACTCCGCCCCTCCCCCCATATTAGCCCAATCAAATTAATTTATTTCAGTTACTGTACAGTACTACTTTCAGTACAGTAACTACAATAAATTAATTTGATTGGGTCATTTAACATGGGGGTACATGATTAGCTGTTTTGGCCATGTCACCCGACCTTCAACTAATAGAGAGCATGTAAACATCAAGTTTGCTTTAACAAGATTAATATGTAAGGGATGAAGGTGTTTATTTTCAAATAATGGTGTTATTATATACAGCAAGGGTCTTCAACAGGGGGTCCGGGACCCCTAGGGGGTCCTCAGAGTTACTACAGGGGGTCCTCCAAATCTTTGAGTGAACCCTATAGTGTCCATATTCTGAGAATTTTAGCAAAAAATAGAAGATCTACAAGCTCACAACGCCTCGCAGCGCGAGGCATTGTGAGCTTGTAGAGAGGCAGAGCTGTCTGTTCAGGAAATAACAGACTTCAAAATGATTTTATCGACCAATTAGAAAGGAGAACAACAAAGATGTGTAATAAATATAGTAGGCCTATACTGTGATGATAGCGTTTTGTAGATGTTTGGTTGTACCACAACGCAGACATTGCAAAACTCCTAGTCTAGCACTGTATGAACTTCAATTACCTGTGAGAACTGGGCAAAGCTGGGGTCAGCAAACAGAGGAACATGTCCCAGGAGTTCATGGCAAATATCCCTGCGAGTGAACACAGCATCAATGAGTTCATTCAGTCTCCTCATAATCACTCACATTATTGTTTTTCGTCACTGTCGGGCAGAAACCTTGTACCTCCAAGTTTCAAACGTGTACGTTTTTTTTCGTAAAGTAAAGCCCTGCTTTATCATACAAGACTGTCGCACAAGACTAGTGTAAATAGTTGGTCTACAAGCACACAACGCCTCGCATCGCGAGGCGTTGTGTGCTTGTAGATCGGCTATTTTCACTATTTTACATCATTTTTTAAATCATAAAAACAAAACGAACGGTTTTGGACATACAAGGTTTCCACCCGACAACAACGTTTTACTCCACAGGCCGACATGAGACATGAAACTCACGGCTCGGGTGTGTACATGGGCTGGGATCCGTGGCGGATGTACTGCGTGGAATGGAAGACGCGGAAGGCTAACCCGGCCAGGAAGTCCCGGGAAGACAGTAGGCCAGCCACAGGGCGCAGCCGGAAGCCTGTGCACGCTGCGATCGAAGGAGGGGAACAGAGAATGAAGGTGATTGTGTCATGCGGAGAGGGTAGGAAGTGGGCAACAAGGCAATAGGAAGTAGAGCATTTAGACAAGCCTTGCTTCCCACATTCACTGGTACACAGAGGGCACGCCTCCCCCTCTACATCTAAAAATGGAATGGAGGACATGACCACAACTAGATC
This sequence comes from Nannobrachium achirus, assembly GCF_963921795.1. Lineage (NCBI taxonomy): Eukaryota > Metazoa > Chordata > Actinopteri > Myctophiformes > Myctophidae > Nannobrachium > Nannobrachium achirus. The sequence goes on from NC_137830.1 coordinate 42,364,444, forward strand.
TCATTCAGAGATCGCTGTGTGTAGTATAACCCATTGGTTCTCAAAGTTGAGCCGCTAGGGTCCAAAGTTGACCCGTTAGGGTCCATTTGGTTCAATTTGTACACTCTCAGAGTTGAATAAACATTGATTTTACAATATAAATTGGGATCTCAGAGATAGAAATGCCATTAAATGGGGGTCCGTAACCTAATGCATGTCAAATTGGGGTTACTTGAAATTAAATGGTATCACTGCTAGAGCTGTAAAAATCTTCTCTTATGGGGGTCACTGGCATATCTTTTCAAATAGGGGTCCACGGGCTAATACGTTTCAATTTGGGGTCTGGGGAACTCCAGGGGTCCTTGAGGGTCCCCAGCTAAATGAATGGTATTTGGTTAACAAATGCATTTGGTTCAATCTATAGACCTTTTTCCAGAGCCCTGCCGTGTAGTTGTGGTGTCGCTGTGCGAAGCGGTGCCGCTCGACACAGCAGTTATGGTTGCCGCTTTGAGAAATCGGTCTATAACATTGGTTCTGAACTCCAGTTCCAGGGGGTCCCCAGCTAAATGATAGTTAGGAACCAAATGGACCCGTTAGTTCCATTTGTCTTTGACATGAAAAGGTTTGAGAACCACTGGTCTATACACAGAGTTTATGAGGGTCTGTGGCCTAATGCATACCAAACTTGGGGTCCTTGAAATGAAAAAAGGTTTGGGAACCACTGGCTTACACTGCAGAAAGCGTGAGATGTCCTCCAACTGGGGGATGTTGTCCTGTCTGTAGCCACAGTACTGCTCCAGCAGAGGGAACACGCGGTTGTGTTCGCGGCAGGCGTGTGTTGGGTACAGAGTTTTCAGCTCCTTGAACACTGTGCCCCATGTGGCCTTCTCTTCTTCTGTGTACTCAACCTTGGGAATAACCTGGCCACTAGGACAAAGACAGAGGGTTAGAAACAACGCAGGCAATGCTTAATACCACATATTATTTATGTATGTCATTCTCTGCTACTCGTCAGCTTGCTGCAGCTCTCCACGGTACACAAAATGGTAGCTGTGGCGTCAGCATCGGATCTGATCAAGTGTCGAAATATAGGCTATCAATATAATAACTGTCACAGGGCAGCCCATGCCCTATACACTGATTGAGGACTCTCCTCTGCAGTGCTGGCACTCCTCTGTAGATTGAAGTGTAGCATTTTCTATTATTTTGGAAAGTATTATTTTGATTTTTGTTATTCAAGGCCTTCACTGTTAATTGAGCTGCATTGGACTGCCCTGCAGTGCTTCCCACCTTTTGGATTTTGGAGGTAAAATAAAAAAGTGAGTGAGTTGTCTGCTCTGTATAAATACAGAACATACAGAACATAGAGTTCAGTTAACCAAATGGAACTAAATGCACATGTACATGCAAGAATGCATGTACAGACAAGAGGGAGGTGGCAGTGGGCAGTTCATGGCATTAATTGTCACTATCCTACAGTTATGTACGGTACATGTGTGCCTTCTTGGTCTTGCGTTTCGTTGGGCTTGATGCTCTTTGTTGTTACCATGAATAATACCTCTCAATTACCCTCCCAACAGGGGGCCTTCGAATCAACCACTGCATTCCTATTATTTGTCCCCTTTTGTTTGCACTAGATTTCAATAGAAGGCAAAGCGTGGAAGCAATCAGAAGTGAAGACCCGGCACCCATTCTCACACAGAACAGAGCCATTAAAAAAAAGGTGAACGTTTCAGGCCACTGGGTCCAAGCCTCCCTGTGGCCTTCAAACAAATAGAGTGCCATGTGAGAAAGTTCAAGTTCAAGTAATCCAGTTAAAAGTGAAATTAACGGTCTGCATGGGCCGCTGGCGCAGCGGTCCAGGCTCAGCCTGACAGCATGTCGCGGGTTCGAGTCCCGATCCTGACGGCCTTTGCTACATGTCACTCCCCATCTCCCTCCCCCATTTCCTAAATGGGGGGAGGGAGATAAAAGTAATAAAAGGCATACAAGCCAAAAATAAATCTTTAAAAAAAAGAAAGAAAGAGTTAGAGACATCTAAAAGGGGAATTACTGTCTGTAGTTGTAGGCGATGTCAGCGAACTCCTTCCTGCGAGCTCTGTACACTGGATCTGTGAAGCCCTGGGCACAAACACAAAAGAAAGCCATGTTAGATCTTATGACCAGTATTTAGTTGCTCATAAGTAAATCAAAGAGTGGACGTCCTCTGCAGAGGAGGCTAAACCCCAGCATAACAGCATTATTCTCTCCCTCTTTAATAACAGCACCCAAATACATATTCAAATGAAGCCTTTGTAGAGTGTTTCTCGGGTTTATGATGAATACATTTTGCTTTAATGGCGGTGGCAAAAGGGAGCAATTATCTATAATTATAGGGGCTCATTTAAAGCGATGACATCAATTTGCGGGCCTGCATATCGTTTCCATTAGAATGGATTGATAGGCAGCGTGGGCCCTGTCATCTACACAGGTCTTTCATAAAAACACGTGAGTGTGAGTGGACAAACAAGAAAGCACGTGTTATAAATACAGCTAAACACACATGCTCACATACACAAGCACGGGACAGATAAACAGTAAAATCCTCAGTGTTCATAATATCCATTAGTAGCCCAGTTAGGTCCATTTGGTTACATTTGTAAACTCTGCGTTATATTTACCCAATAAGACCAGACCTTAGTTTTAACCATTATTTTATGCTTTAACTATTGAAAAATAGCAGATCTACAAGCTCACAGCGTGGCACCGAGTGCCACGCTGCCAGCTTGTAGATCTGCTATTTTTGAAAAACCGTGACAATTTGTGGAAGTCTTTGAGTATATTGACCTGATTCCCCCCCCCCCCCCCCCATCTCAAAATATTATGTATCAGGGACCCCCCAGAAGCAAATATTTGAGTTACAAATGTTCGCTTTAAAAAAGATATATTCAAAGATTTGCACAAATTGCCATGATTTAAAAAGAAAATAGCAGATCTACAAGCTCACAGCGTGACACTCGGTGCAGCGCTGTGAGCTTGTATATCTGCTATTTTTCAATAAGTATAAAATAATTCCATCTCTTAAATGGGTCAACATGAGGACTACTACAGAGACAGACAGTAAGGGGTGAGTGTCCTTACAGGGTGGTCAGAGTCCAGCTCGGAGCCGTAGCTCAGAATCTGGTTGGCGAAGCGATCCAGGTCCTGGATGTCGTTGGGAAACCACGGCACTGAGGAGCAACAAGAAATCACGTCAGCATTTGCTCATTAACTTAGATATTCACATTATGAATTTTCGTTATATTTTTGTATGTTTTCTACTCGTGTTTGACTGTGTGTTATGTCGGTTTATTTGTATGTTTTAAGAGCTGCTCTGCAACAAATGCCAATCAACTCTGTTGACATGGCAATAAAGTATTGAATCTTGAAAACGTATTTAAAAAGGAAAAAACATAAGCTTCCCTTAGATCAGGTAAATCAACTTAATATAAGTAAAATAGAAATACATCTTAAAGCTGCACGCCCTACCTAGGATTCAACCTGGGCTTCTCGCATGAGACCAAATTTCATTTCTCATCCAAAGGGCAATACCCACAGTTTTTGTTTTAGTTTTTTATGATGTATATTTTACTTTGCTTTTTCATTTTAAGACAGTGACAAAACTGGAGACAAAAAAACAAACAACAAACTAACTAAAATAACGACAAAACAAACAATACAGATGTCCCACAAAAAACAAGAGAAAGATCACGTAAAGACAATAAATAAAACAAAACAGAAAGGTATATCCATGTGCTACACACACGCAAGCATACTGCGATAAACACCGTGTACACAAACCTGTACGCACACATACCATTGTTTTGGGTTGAGATTGGCACATTTCCTGGGGCAATCTGCCCAGATCAAGCATGTCACACGTGTCTTCTTCCTCTTTTTTAGTAAAAAAAAAAAAGCATCTGCAATGTAGTGCATTTGAAACTACATTGCAGTGCACATCATGGGGTGATCACTGCTTGCCTCCTTTGAATTGTTTTATTTTTATTTTTGTTTATTTTCTTTTTATTTTGTTGCTGAGTGAGGTCAGCAGACAAAGTGACACGAGTGAGATGAAAAAACCTGAGTGAAATGTGCCAATGTGAACCAGAGACATTGGTACACACACCCAAACAAACTATACTAAGTACAATGTTTGCATTGCACATCTCGACCCAAAACTAAGCCTCACTCACTCAGTCCACAACATCTTACATTCAATATTGAACTGATGAGCTTAAGGCCATACTACTTATCAACCATTAGGTGACAACAACCATTGCAGATGTGCTAGTTACATTATATGAACATGCCATACAAACTGGTTAAAATAACAAACTGTATTCATTAAAATAACCCCCGGTCCACAACCCCCCAGTATAATTACCAGCAACAATAACATAGCTTATAAAAGAGTGTGTGACCCTAGAGGCACCGTTTATCAAAGTGAGAAAGAAAAATAAGTATATATAATATAACTGGTATTATACCTACTGTATAGTGTACACCAGAGGTCTTCAACAGGGGGTCCGAGACCCCTAGGGGGTCCTCAGAGTTACTACAGGGGGTCCTCCAAATCTTTGTGTGATAGAAACGTTTTTCTCCTTTTATATATTAATTACTTGAACCCTAGCGTCCATATTCTGAGAACATTAGCCAAAATTAGCAGATCAACAAGCTCACAACGCCTCGCGCTGCGAGGCGTTGTGAGCTTGTAGATCGGCTATTTTCGGCCGAGAGGTTTGGTGTAGGGGGGAAAAAGAGCAGACTAAGTACAGAGTGAAAGGTCATGTTTATTAAGTATTGACGGTTCAAGTGGTTAAATATCTGAAAACGCAAAATTGACATGAATCCAAAATACACTGATGATTGTGCTGTCAAAGGATGAAACTATTAAGGAATCTCTGAAAATGTGGGAGTCCCTGCTTCATCTCTCTCTCAACTAAGGGGTCCCTGGCCTGAAAACGTTGAAGACCCCTGGTGTACACAGTAAAGTCCTTAATGGTAATTTAACACTGTGAGAGCATGTACTCATTGTTTACATTTGTTCACTCTTGGAGTTATACCGGTACATGTATGAGGATTTGGCCGTGTAGATTAGATGGGGTTTTGAGCAGATTTATTGATAAAAGACTGACTTTGATATGGACGCAACCTTAAAATGTCTTCCATTCATTTGTCCGGCTGTCTGCTTATATCTCTGCCGCGGTGCCCCCTGACTTCTTTGTGTTAACGTACAGTAATAATTCAACACTAATGGAAACAAGTATAGCACAAATTAATATTGATGTGGATCATCTCGTGGGGGCTTTGCCCACGGGGGCTTTTGTGCCCCCGGAGAAGAAGATGAGACATTTTGACAGTGAGCAGAGCAGCGAGTGAGGGTCATCTGTTCCCTCGTGTGGATTTATGACGCTCAAAAACACTGGGGTGCAATCATTCATCTCCATTTGAGCCGTGTGGTCCAGCCCGGGGCCTGAGGGGGACAATATGCTCCTCCACAAACAGGCTATGCCCATAACAGACCATAAATATCCCCTCGTCCACTTGACCCTGACGGCGAGACCACATTGGCAACACTGGGGTCAAAGGACGTTCCTTGGTGGCCCTGTCTGTCTCAGCTGGCCGTGACCTTGGTATAGTGTCCCTTCGCCCAGGGGCGTCACAAGGGGGGGGGGGGGGGGGGGGAGTGGGACTGAGTTACTAGGGCCCAAGGTGGAGGGGCCTTAATTATTTAATGCTTTAGCTATTGAAAAATAGCAGATCTACAAGCTCATAGCACGGCACCGAGTGCTGCGCTGCGAGCTTGTAGATCTGCTATTTTTGAAAAGTCGTGAAAATGTTAAGCGAACATTGTAACTAAAATTTTGCTTCTGGGGGGTCCCTGGAACAAAATATTTTGAGATGGGGGTCCGTGGCCAAATACATATCATTTTGGGGGTCCTTGACATGAAAAAGTTTGAGCACCACTGACGTAGAAACATAGGTTTTTCAAAAAACCATAGAAGGATTTGATATATTCAGTCTTCTCACAATTTTTCAAAAATAGCAGATCGACAAGCTCGCAGCGCCGCACTCTGTGCCGCGCCGAGCTTGTATATCTGCTATTTGTCAATAGTTAAAGCACAAAATAACACGTGATAATGTGTTCCCAGTCTAAATGGGTTAAACATGAAGAACATTCATGGGGGGCCCGCCGTGAATCCTTGTACCCAGGGCCCAGAATTTGGTGCGACACCCCTGCCTTCGCCAGTCTAAGTCTGTCACAGTGAGGGGGCTGTTCTGCAGGGGGTGGAGCCGGGACACAGGGCTCCTCTGTTCCAGACGGGCCTGTTGGTCCTCAGTAACTAAACTAATGTCATTCTGGAAACAACTAATAAAGGGTCTGGGCCCAGACCATCAGTCTCAGCGGCGACGCTGGCTGTCCATTACTCTGTCTGGCTTGGGCAAATCATAAAACGCCAAACATTCGGTTCATTTGATGAATGAACTGTCTCCCTTATTTGTTACAACGGGGGTAAATGGATATTTAAAAAAAGCCTCCAGGGCAATGAATTTTGGGACCAAAATCAATAATTTGAGTCATAATTCAAGATACATGTTTTACATAATAGAATGAACAAGCATGACCAACCACCATCTTCATCAGGCCCTGTGGTATGGCTGCAACATCAATTATCTTCTATCAATTACAATAGAAAATAATCAAGAAGCGTCTTTTTTTTATAAAATAAAATGATAATAATTACATATCAACAAATCAGCGCAAAAATCTTCCAATTGATTGTTACGATTGACTAAATCAATTATTCTGGTTGACCACTTAAGCCCTACATTGTCATACTGTACAACGCTACTTGTATCTGTATGACAGATACAGATACTTGTAACTACTGACGATGCTTGACAACAGGCCTACATCTCATCATTCATTAGTTGAGTACCTGAGATGAATAACAGTCTAAGTCCATTTTTTTTTTAATATAGATATTTTTTGATTTACCAGACTGTAAACCACAAACTAGTCATTTTTAATCTGTTAAATTGTTAATGCACTCCCCCCTCATTTTGTTCTGAAAAATTGTCTGTTTTAATGTTATCTGCTCCCTTTGTCTGCTGAATATTGCTTGTACGGATTTATACTGTTGTTCCACAAACTGTTGGAAATATACTGTTTTTCCACTTTCCACAAGTATTATGTCTTATAATTCCTAATATATATGAGTTAAGTAAAAAAATCTAATTCAGCAAAATGAGGGGGGAGTGCATTAAGAATTTAACACATTAAAAACTTCTAGTTTGTGATTTACAGTCTGGTAAATAAAAAAAAACTATCTATATTCAAAATGTTAAAATATGGACTCAGTTGTTGAGACAATAGAAAAAAATCTCAGATGGTAAGTGGCCACTCAGGCCACTCGGGCCACTGCGGCTCTGTGTTTTCAACGGCCACATTGCAACATATTGTGGCCAGAGTCATTAGGAAATGGGCTACATCAACACCTCCAGCAGCTTGCAATAACTTAGAATCTTAAATGAAACAATTACAATTTATCTCACATTTCAACCATTTTGAGATGACCCTCAAACATGTGTGTAATAACTAAGCCATTTTAGGCACTCTTATACACAGACACACACACACATACACACCTGTATCCTTCTGTTTGTTGCGAGTGAGCTCATGTATACTGCCACTGATTTGTGCGCGCAGGGCAGTGATGACCTCATCCAGAACCTGGGAGCAGTTGGAGTCCACGCTGACATAGAACTCAAACTCCTCTTTGTTCTTCCGTGATGGACGGGACTCGATGTGCATCAAGTTGACGCCCTTCTCCTGACATTCACAAAACCAGACAAGACGACAGGACTGTAAGACATGAGTAGCTCTGGGAGGTGATCCTCTCTAATCTATTCTTAATTATTATCATCCCAAAAGGGAAATAACATCAACACATTTGTATTATAGCTAGCCTATGTGCAGTGAGATAGATAGAAAACACATTTGTTTTATTTAGAATGTGAATCAGCGTTACATCTGTATAATTATTGTTCATATAGTGGTCTACAACTACTGAAAGCTTTTCAAGCATTTATGAGAAAAAGAAACTAAACATATGGTGTGGTTTCTTAACCCTGTTTTTTTGGCATTATCAAAACGAAGCGGATAAAAGCGTCAAACTTTTTTTGAGGCTTCTTTAGGACCTAACGATGGATTTTAGCCTTGGATACCAAACTTTATTTTGAAAATTACACATAGAATTATCCATATCAAGTTGGGCTCCTATCGACTTTCTATACAGGAGGAAAATACCCAGAAAAGAAATCTGCTTTAAGTAGGATGTGAGGGGTCTAACTAGGGGTTTGTCATGATTCTGAATCCATTGCAAGCATTTGTTTTGCACAAAAAAACTTTCCTTGGGCTAGAAATAGCCCCCCAAAACACCCATAAAACTGTGAAAAGTGATGACTCATCACTAAACTATCATTTTGTTGGGCCATTTCTAGCCCAAGGAAAGTAACCCACTAATATAAACACTTTCAGTTGGAAGATCAGCAATATACAATTGGCTTTGTTTGACCACTAGAGGGCGATGTATACTTATTTAAGCACTGGCACACGACGTGGAGGCCACTATGCCCTGGGGTCAGAGCTCCTAGAACTCTCTCTCTCCGTTAAGTGATGGTGGGTCAGCCAGAATAGACTTGTACTGTAAAAGGATTCAGCACATCTTGGAGTGGTTTAGGGAATATCTGCGAAACTTCCAAATAAATCATCCTGTCGACATTCACGTATTTCTCATTCAGGAACATGAACACAAAACCGTGGGGATGTTTTCCAGATCTCTTTGCTTTGGACTCGGTTCTGCAGTCTACACGCGCGCACGCTTTCTTCATGTACACGGCTGCTGACAGGCGCTGACTGGGTGCCAGAAGTCATGGTCATCTTTAATGACTAATTATGATCAAAAATGTGTTTTTGTTTAGGTAACTTTGGGGAGGGAGAGGGAGTTCAGTATTCTCTCCCTGCCATAGGCCAAACAGAGAGGCGGGCCTGACGGCTGCAGACTCCACTCCATCCCTTTCCTTGCTTTTCTCCATCTGGTTCCCATTCCACCAACTATGGCTCTGTGGGGGCCACATGGGTCTGAAGTTTCACCCCCATATATTTAAATGTGCCCCAAGCCCCACCCCACAGTTGGCATCCCTTTGCCATTCTATCACGTGTTGTGCTATTATCTGTTCAGTGTCAGTGGGTTTACAGTTTGTTGCATTTCTGTGAATGCTACACTATTTCGGCATTGAATGTACTTTGAATGAGAGCGCACGATCATCAGAAAAACTGGAATTCCTCTACAAGGAATAGAGGACAGATGAAGTCATGCAAAGTTTCTAACTTGTACAGTAACATCGGAGGTCTCTGTTATAACGTTGCTTTCGGTTCTATAACAGTGTTTGTGACCTATGGTGCATGGTCAAGCTTATCTAAGCCAATAGTCAATGCTGGGCCTTAACCTCTTGAACCCCATTGCCCCCGCCGGCAGGGGCAATAGGTGTTGATCTCTGAACAGCTGTCAATAAATGTCAATAAATCAATAGAGACCAAATCAAACTACAATTTCATTGTTGATTATTTTTTTTACAATTTGTTAAGAGACATTATTTCATGTTTTACAATTTTCAGGGGTTAGCTGACATTTGGTGAGTCAAGAGTAGCCACAATCATTGTAGTTTTGTGTCCACAACTGTTCCAATTTGGGCATACATTTTAGGCGGATTTTTCCCCTGGACCCCCCTGGGGCTTCAGAGGTAAGCTGTAATCCGTAGGTTTTATGTCCTCTCCCGGGATAAGAATGTCCCACAAGGGAGATCAAACTCCCTTGCTGCTCATACTTGCTTGGCTGAGTTATGATATTGAGTTTACGTGCTTCAGGGCTACTTGTCAACCTTTTTCCAGAGCGCTGCCGTGTAACTGCGGTGTCGGCGCTATGATGACACAGGAGTGGATTTTCACTCCCTTCCCATCCCACTCCCACAGTAAAAAATCCTGTCCCGTCCGAATGCCGGGCCAGAGTAAAAAAAGATAATCCCATCCTGTCCCGCTCCCGTTACAATGACTCCCGCTCCCATCTCACTCCAACTCAAAATGACTTCCGCTCCCATCCCACTCCCATTTCTTGTCTTTTTTTTTTTTTTTGGGGGGGGGGTGTTGATTGAATGAATTAAAATGTATGATCTCCCCTTCGTCACACAGATTCTTTTTTATTAAATAAAAACTGGTCTGTCCTGCTCCCGTCCACTTTTCATTCCCGTCCCATAACAAAACTGCGCTTGACACCGCAGTTATGGTTCCCGATGTCTCAGAGCGGCAACCATAACTGCAGTGTCAAGCGGCACCGCTTCGCACAGCGACAACACAGCTACATGGCAGCGCTCTAGAAAAAGGTCTATACCGTAGGTGTCCCACCCGACGCCAGGGTCTAAATCGTAGGGGAACCACATTCAACCCGCTGAAAATGTACTAGGAACTAGTCATATTGTATTAACAAACTCTATAAAGTTTGGTTAAAATAATCAAAGATATTCAATACAACTACAAAAATCTACACATTTAAGTTACAAATTCATGTCTGGGTGGCTCAGTCGGTAGAGCTCTCGCCTTTGGACCACAAGGTCATGGGTTCAATCCTGGGCACCACCAACTCAGTGTATGAGTAGCACGGCTTGGGGGCGGCAAGTCGCGCGGCAAGTAATGGGAGCTGACGTTAAGTGTGGCGCTCCACCTCAGCAATCCATCTCCCAGGGGTCTAGCGCATTGTAACGGGGACAGAGTCCTGCGTGTTACTGGCTGATACCCACAATAAGCCACTCCCGACCTACTTTGAGAAACAAAAAACTGTTCTTGAGTTGAGTACTTTGTCTACCACTGGTCATGATACGCATAGAGAAGGTAGGAACCCACTCCTCACATGACGACCACACTGCCACGTCACATGACCTTGAGCTCCACAGTGGCTCTGAACTGTATAGTGGTTATAGAATGTTAGGCTGTGACCTAATATGACCCCATGAGTCATAAATACCTAGATTATGCATTCTTTCCAAATCCATAATTTCAGCCTGAAATAGTGTTGCCTATCATTAGCTTCAGAGCATAATTGCTGACGTCATATTTCTAAGGTTATCAGGAAAGAAGAGATACAAAATGTATTTCTGCCTATAAGTAATCTAGGTGATTTAAGTAATCATGAATATAAAGTTATGTTTATAAGCCTTTATTTATACCTCTACAATTCAAACACAACGAAGCAGCATTGTTAAGCAAGTAGAGTTAGGCAGAAATGTCAATTTGGCCAAAATAATTACTTTGGCAATTATGCTATGAGGCTAACGGCTATCAATTCTGGTATTCAAAATTGGATGCAAATCCCGCCACCTCTTCTTTTTTTCCTTTCCTTTTTTGGAAACAACAAAAATGACAGAACTTGTACAACCACAAATTTCACCCACTGTTTTAAACCCATAAATCTGCTTTGTGACACTAAAAGGGATTCTGGTTCTGATTCTTGAAACAGTTACGTTGTCGGTTGGCGGTTGCTGTGTGTGAGAGACTCTTGTAAGAGCCTAGAATTCCTTGCTACACCCCATACGTTTTTTGGGGGAGAGGGTGTGCTAATGGTTTTTGAGGCTAGATTATGTGTTTTATAGAAAAGTTGGAGAGGGGAGCAGAGTGACTGTGCAGAAGAGAGGGGGGTGAGAGGCGGGGGAGGAGCAGGGGGTGGATCGGAGGAGAGAGAGCTCATAGGTTCAGAGAGGATTCTCGTGTTTACCACCACAACTGAATAGAGAGCAGTATTTAGATGCTTGGTTGGTATTGATTAAAGCCATTCTCCCACATCTCCACCCCCTATAAAACAGTTTCATAACTGGGTTTTCATAACTGGGTTCTTGTTACATTTGACTGCGTCTTTGTTTTTCTGTTGGTTTGTCAAAATGTGTAAAGATTCCACTGTTACACATGTTTCTCCTGCAGGGACATCAAACTCGAACTTTGATATTGCTGCTTTTTTTGAAGGCTAAATGCCAGTGTTGACTTCATGCAGTGGTGCACGTAGTCAGGTAAAGTAAATAAAAAAACTACGCAAAAAAACACTGTGTACCCTGGCTGCCTTTTCTTCTTGGCAATTTGGCAAATCACAAATGGACATTCACTCCCCTGCCAGAAACACGGGGGACATGCGATATGCAGCCCAATTATTGATCATGCACATGGAATAGCAGACCTTGGCTGTGCCAGAGAACCAAAGAGCCGCCAGCCATCTGTGAAAGTGGTTCAAGGTTCAAGTTTGTACTTTATTGTTACATCTTGTGTACAGGTACATACGAGTAAAACTTATTTTTGTTTGGCTTCCTTTAGACAAAGATGAAAGAGACGGATGTTATTATCGCACACACTGCGTTATGAATCTTTAAACAAAGGGGTCAACATTTTCATATCAAGGGCCCCCAAATTGGCCTCTGAGCCAATCTGACAAGATGTTGTGTAAATGATCAAAATTATACATCGAAAATAGACAATCTACAAGTTGCACTGTTACATATGTGTTGTGAGCTTGTAGATCTCCTATTTTCGAATAGCGACTTCCATTAAATATTTTTCTGGGGACCCTTGCAACCCCCTTAAGGACCTTTGCGGTCCCCGGACCCCATTTTGAAAATCAATGGTATAGTTAAATGGGCTTGTGCTCGTTAAAATCTCATCATATGCTGTATGTTACACTTCTGAATTTATTTAAGCCTTTAGGACTTTTTTTATTTTTTTATTTTTTTTATACAATTTTTATCCCACAATTTTGTAACCCATTTTCACCCAGTGCCTATTGCCTATGTAATCCTGGGCTCTGCTCTCCCTCTGCCACGCCTGGGGAGATAACGGACAAACCTCATGCTTCCTTCAATGCATGGGTAGTCCAAGTTGTTTCTTTTCACCTGACAGGGGGGATTTCCCTGGGATGGACGTAGCATGTGGAAGGAACACGTTATTCCAACCAGTTCCTTTCCCCTTCATGAGGCGCCCCGGCTGGCCAGGGGGAGGCATTATCGAGACCAGGATTACTGCATGTTTTTGTGAGGGTATCAACCCTAGGAGACATGGGAAGAACATGCAAACTCCACATAGAAAGGCCCTATTGCCAACCCCACCTAGGGTGTGGGCACTGATGATGCGGAGGGAGGAACACGCCCACAGCGTCCCCCAGAGGGAATCGAAGCCAGGACCTTCTAGCTGTGAGGCGAAGCGCTAACCACTTCGCCACCGTGCCCCCTAAGTCCTTTAGGACTTAAAGTCTCTACAGTAAACAACATACTGGAAAGAATTAAATGCAATAGCTAATCATATTGCTATATACCAGTAGGTCATTCCCTAGTAATGTACCGTATGTAAAACATTGCGCAAATGGTGATTGTGAAATGTGAAAACCCTTTGTTTCTCATAATGATGTACACACAGTACTTTGATGTACTGTACCTGACGGTTAACCACTTAAACTCCAGACTCATTATGTCTTCATTAAAGAATATATTATCTGCAGTTGTTCTTTACCATATAACACACAGATCCCTTGGCTTGATCTCAACTATAGTATACCCTATACGTCGATCACCTATCTTCGCCAAATGTTAGTTAATGTTAATGTTGTTAACTTTGTTGATGCTACAACATTAATAATATGTTGGGAGATTAATGTAAAGTAATCATTAGTGAAAACCTGGAGGCCTTTCAATAATATACTGTACATATTATTATTTAGTAATATAGTAATTATAACATGACAATATGTGCTAAAGAGTTGAAGAAGTAGTTATAATTAATGGAGATAGAACCAAATACAGTTCTACTTGCAGAAACTGTTATTGATTCATGTAACGCTTCTAATGAATTAACATATTACTTCTTCTTAATGACTCCAACAAACCCAGATCTGGTTTTGTAGAGCAGGAGCTGGTCCCAGGTCTACAGAGAACAGTGCACCTTTGCTTGCTCATTTACTGTCTGGCTTCAAGTCCTTGACCATCCCAGAAGGATGACCATGCAGCGGCATATCACCTGAGACTAAACCAGACCAGGCTCCCATATGCAATGTGTTACATAGCTTTTAAAGTTCTGCATGGTCTTGGGGTGAGGGGCAATGAGAAGCCTTAGCTGTCACTTTCATGCGAAGCAGGGTTGCTGCTGACAAATGGCAGGTAGTGAACTTCTCGTATGTAAGACATTAGCACTGACAAGTGGCTAAAGATAAATACGTTCCTGAGAAACACGAGTTGTGAGAATCTTCACTGAAAGACAATTTCCTTTTCTTTTTTCCTCTTTCTTTTCTTTTCGTTTCTTTTTACAGAAGAAAAGCTCTGAAAATGAGAAAATGGAAGAGGTGGTAGACCAGTTTTGGTGATTTCATGAGTGTGTGTGCGTGTGTTTGTGCGTTTGCGTGTGCATGTGTGTGTGGAGGGGGGAGGTACCTCAAAGAGCCTAAGCGCCTTGGCCAGGGCTCCGACCTCCTCTTTCAGGGAGAAGATGCAGGTCAGAACTCCTGACTTGGTGTGAGTCTCTTCCTCCAGGTACATGGAGCCCCTTCTCGGCTGCAGCGCATGAACAAAACAGCAGTGAATGCAGTTATAGCTAGAACACATTGTACACAGTTTGAAACGTAATTCCTGAGTCTGAACTCTCAGAGCGTATAGAGACGGTCCGGTAAAGAAATGTGCATATTGGTATATCCTACGTCTTGGAACTGGAAGTTCACTTTGAGCCTTGGCTCGCCCAGTCTATGTCTCAAACCGTCCCTGATCACTCATCTAATAAGCTATCTGAGCAGCCATCTGCTGGGTGAATGCATAAAAGTAACGTCCTCTGCCCCTGGTATCCCTACTCCAAAATAATACATAATAATACATACGGTATCCTGCCAATGAAATGTTGTGAAGTCCCTGCCAAAGGTGTATTTTCAATAGAACCGCTCATACCCAGAAGGTCCACGATAATGCACTGTTTATTAAAAGTGCAGTCCTGAGCTGTATGTATATCTCTTTAGCTATCTTGCTGTTTCTTTTTCGGCTCACCTCTATGAACTCAGACACCTGTTCACTCCACACCTTTACAGCAGTATGGCCATTCCATATTCTCTATACCAGTGCATGGTTCCCAAACTAGAGAAAAAAGCAGATCTACAAGCACACAGCGTGTCGCTTCGCGCCGCGTTGCGAGCTTGTAGATCGGCTGTTTTCACTACTTCTTAATTATTTTTTTATATGTTTATGGAATATCTTCGATTTATTATATGTATATATATATATATATATATATATATATATATATATATATATAGATCAAATAACTGATGTACTTGTGATCTTAATTATGCAGTATTACTTTATTTTGTTTATTTGTTTTTGTGTCAGCTTGTTGGCACTGGGAAAAGAAGAAAAAAGAAAATGTATTCGAAAAAGAAAATGTTATGTAATTGTGTCTGAATAATCCCGTAAGGGATGGGCTGCGAAAGGCAGCCAGACACGAAAATAAAATCATTCATTCATTCATTCATATATATATATATATATATATATAGTTTTTTTAAATGTAGGAAAAGAAAGTTTTTACTCAAGTCGTGACCCATAAAAATGGATCATGACTCACTGTTTGGTAAACGGTGCCCTACATTGACATACAGTATGTCAATAAGAGACCCTAGAGTCCTTAAATATCACTGGATCGGGGTCATCAGCCAAAGGGGGCCTTTAAATCAACACGGTTACAACACTGGAAAATCCTGAGTGTAACTGCAACTGGTTAACCACACCACGATATTACTGTGGTGAACAAGGGCATTCTGGGACCTGCAGTGATCCTGTTTGATTACCGTACTTTTTCTTTGATCCTGTGACTGTGTGTGTGTGTTTATTTATGTCCATGTCAGAGCCTCATGTGTGCACTCAGATCCTCTGTGTGTGTGCGTGCCGTGCACACATAAGTGTTCTAACTGCATGGAATGTCTGAATTTAGAACCCATGACAATCTGCACTTCATGTTGCCCTCGCAACCTTTAACCTTTTCTCTCTAAGCTCCCCTCATGGCCTCTCACCTTCATACCATTCTTTTATTTATTGTTTGTTTGTTTAATGTTTTTTTTTTATGTGATTGAACAGAAAGTGTATATTTCTCCAAAAACATTCACAAATATCTGGGAACATCTCAAAGAAAGAAATAATGTATTCCTTCTCAGCTGTATAAGTTTATTACATAGTATTACATATGATCTCCCTCCTCACAGTTTGTATAGTTTAGGGCATGGTAATATTATCCTTGCCCATTATTACTTCATAGCCTATAGGCCTAATTCTATCTATTTTAAAATATATATATTTAAATATTTTCTTTTTTTAACACTGCTTTTGTCTTCTGATGACAATGTAGAATATTCTAGTAGTGTTAAATTGAATGACAAAAATTGATTTCACAAAATAAAGCTAAAGCATGATCAGCCTTTTCCTTGTTTTTTTGTAAGCTAATGTCAATTAGTCTACTTAAGTTTGACTTCATTCAGCATATCCACAAAATAAACACAGATTTTCCCACAATGGTGCAATATCTAAATCGTTTAAATAGGTCTGGAAAAAAATATAAATATAGATATGTACCCTTCTGCCTTCGTCCTCTGCTGGCTCTGCATCATGCTTGTCTTGGTGGTCTCCGTTGATTCTCTTGTATGCTGCGTCCATCCTCTGGTGTGTTCTATGGGGGCACAGGTACAGATCTATTGATGCTGGACTGTCTGGCGGTGAGAACTGTTAGTGCTCCACTTTGTTTGGCCAGCCCTTGTTAAAGCTCAGCAATTTAAAGTTGTGCCACGTGACACACCACACCCCCTCAGCATCGGTATGTCACGCGACCCGGTTGTTGTGAAACAGAACCATGCATACATAACATAATGGCACATCTGGTTCTGATTGTCCGAGCCTGGGTTTGAGTTCTGCTGGGTCATGCTGTTGGAAATCCGCCATATCGACTCTACAGTAGGCCTATACTTGATGATGTCAGGCCAGACCTAACCTAACACATATGGTAGTTTAAAGTATTTTCATCTGATAACCCGAGATGATGGACGACAACAACAACAATTGACGTGAATTGCTAAAATGTTACTTGGAAAACGGTTAACCTAATTAGGTGTCACCGTGTCAGAAATGCGGCATTTTCTGTTGGCCTACTAAATTTGTAGGCCTTTATGTGGCCTTTTACAAGATGTAGCAGGCTTTAGCCCACGTGTGGCCCTTGAACTGAGAGAGCCAAATATAATGATAATGATGTCCTAAAACAAACTGACAGGCTACTAAAGGTAGCCTATATAAATATATTAATTTAAACCTATATGAATTGAGTAGACCTACAAAAGGACACACATTTAAAGAAGCCAGCAAGCTTTCTTGTGGTTTAAATCCTTTTAGTTGACCTTACTTTTCCCCGTACGTTTTCCTATGCAAACTTATTCAATCAATCAACATTTGCTTTTCACAGCCGTCATCAATAATTATGAAGTTGCCGTTTACTGTCAATATTCCAGGATGACCTCCCACTTGGGTAATGACGCCCCCTGGCGATCATTCAGAGAAACTACTTCAGCTCCCGTACTAACGTAGGTAGGAAGGGCCTGTCACTCAAACCGGAGTGACCCGCCTCCAGGCTATATAAGCCCCCGGAGGCGGAAGTAACATCCTCTTTTCACTCTCTGCGATATCACATTCAGATAAGTTGAAACTCAGCCTTTGTATTTTATTCTTCGCGCATTAGCCTAAAGCGGTGGCATTGGAGTCGCCCACCGGCGAGTGTAGAATTATACCCGTACTTAAGAATAATTATTCTTGTCCCGTCCTAAACCGACGGTTTTCTTTTCTATAACAAAGAAATGTACCGCTTGTTCAGGCTTCTGCCCGAACCAAGCGTGGCCTAGCTTTAGCCGTTAGCTTGTTAGCTCGTCAGCTTCCTTTGTTAACGTTAGCTACAATGCTTCGCTATGAACCCTCTTGCTTTCTGCCGAGGGAATGTATGTTTGTTCTGCTGTTAGCTTGTTAAGGCCTCTGCCTGAACCAAGCGTGGCCTAGCTTTAGCCGTTAGCTTGTTAGCTTGTCAGCTTCCTTTGTTAACGTTAGCTACAATGCTTCGCTATGAACCCTCTTGCTTTCTGCCGAGGGAATGTATGTTTGTTCTGCTGTTAGCTTGTTAAGGCCTCTGCCTGAACCAAGCGTGGCCTAGCATTAGCCGTTAGCTCGTTGCTCGACAGCTTCCTTGTTAACGTTAGCTACATGTTTCGCTATGGTCCCTCTTGCCTTTCTGCCGAGGGAATGTATGTTTCTGCCTGAACCAAGTTTGGCCTAGCTTTAGCCGTTAGCTCGTTGCTCGACAGCTTCCTTGTTAACGTTAACTACACTGCTTCGCTATGGTACATCGGTTCCACCTGGCTAGGGCAGGCCTCGGAGCCTGCGCTCCACCAGGAGGGCTTAACGCTCTGGATCCTACAGCCCAGGCTGTCCGCCCCAGGCGGCCCGCACCGATAGTCAAGGTGCGGCGCTGCCGTCCGGGGCACCGCTTGTTCAGCAGCGCGCCTTGGTCAAGATGGCGCCAAGCGACGTGAGACACCGCCTGCCGTGCAGCCGACCGCAGCTAGCTCCACTGTCACTGGAGCTGGCGGGTCTGGCGGAGTTACCGCGAGGAAGGTGACTAAGAAGTCTAACAATATCCCTCCGGTGACCATTTCTCCTACGGGCGCGGTGCCTAAAGAGTAGCGTTGTGTTGTGACCGTCGGGGACGTCCCCTTCGACGTGAACTTTAACAAAGCAGTCCGATCCTTCAGGCGCGAATCGGACCTGAGCTCCAGTCAGAGCTAGGGTTCGTACTCAGGATACTCTGAGGACGAGAAGGAGGAGGACATGGCGGAGGAGGATGGCTCTCGCCCTGTCTTTACAGTGAAAGGTAAGGCCCCTGCGGCGCCAGCACTTCAACTGCCCCTCCACCCGCCAGTCAAGCGGGTGGAGCGGGTGGAGCGATGGCAGAGGACTTTGGTTTTCTGCAACGGAGATGTTGGATTCACTAAAGCGCTACAATCCTCATGGAAGTTACACAAGCACAATCTTTTCTGGGTTCTGTCAGACCCCAGTATAGAGTGGTGGGCACGACGTTTATTTTCTGTACCCTGCGTCGGGGAAATGAAAATGAGAATGTCGATGTATATGCCTCCTGTGTCCCAGATAGATCTGTTGAAAGAACAAAGTCTGTTTCTGTCCAACTCTATTGCACTAGCACAGATGACTCCATCTTGCATGACTCCTGTAAAAGTGTTGAAAGTCCTGTCAGGACTTTTTAATCAATCACGGGGTTTATCAGCAACCAGTATTGTTAATGTCAAACATTTATATGGTTCCTCTTACACGCGAGGGGAATATCCCTCGCGTGAACAATGCAATGAATTTAACAATGAGTCACTAATTCTGTCGGCCTACTATGAGCCCTCGTCACGGGACAAGCATGAAGGCCATAGCGCAGGTATTAAACGTAAAAGTTCCTCCCCTGTCAGGGGAGAATGCTTTAGTTGCGGACACTGTAGAGGGGGATTGTGTTGGGGCAGGGGTCCGTGGTGTCACCCGGTTCCCCTCCCCCCAAACGAGGACGTTTATTTTTCCCCGCGTAGGGGAAATAATAATGAGAATGTCAATGAATATGCCTCTTGTGTCCCAGATAAATCTGTTGAAAGAACAAAGTCTGTTTCTGTCCAACTCTATTGCGCAGACGGCTCCATTTTACATGCCTCCTGTAAAATTGATGTAGTCCTGTCAGGACTCCTTTGTCAATCACAGGTTTGTGTCAGCAACCAGTAATGTTATGTCAAACATTTAGATGGTTCCCCTTACACGCGAGGAGAATATCCCTCGCGGGGTCAATGCAATGAATTAACAATGAGTCACAAAATTCTGCCGGCCTACTAATGAGCCCTCGTCAAGGGTCAAACATAAAGGCCTTCCCCGCGTCGGGGAAATGAAGATGTCAGCAACCAGTAATGTTAATGTCAAACAATTATGTGGTTCCTCAAGCGCGCGAGTGGAATATCCCTCGCGTCGACAATATGACTCCTTTATGCATGCCTCCTGTAAGAATGATGGAGTCCCGTCAGGACTCCTTAATCAATCACAGGTTTATCAGCAACCAGTAATGTTAACGTCAAACATTTATGTGGTTCCTCATGCGCGCGAGTGGGCTTTCCCTCGCGTGAGAGATGCTATGAATTTAACTTTGAGTCAGAAATTCTGTCGGCCTACTATGAGCCCGAGTCAAGGGACAAGCATAAAGGCCTTAGAGCAGGTATTAAACGTAAAAGTTCCTCTCCTGTCAGGGGAGAATGCTTTAGTTGTGGGCGAGTCTGTTTATCAGTCGAATCGCTTTGTTCTTCCTGTCTCTCTATCGAGCGAAGTGCGAACACTTCCGGTGACACCGGATACGGATTCGCTCGCTCCCCGCTTCCGGTCCCGCCGCAAAATAGCTCCGCTAGTCAAGCGGTGCAACCAGAAGGTGTTTCCGCCATGCGGCCTATTGAACCCTTGCGCTCCGCATCCGGTCGTTCCGGATACGGATACGCAGGTCTCCCGCTTCCGGTCCAGTCGCCAAATAGCTCCGCCGTCACGGAAGCACAGTGGTGGGGTTTCTCTCTCTCAAAACACGCTAGCACGCTGCGCGTGCCAGTGGAGGTTGTGCGTAAAAGTTCCTCTCCTGTCAGGGGAGAATGCTTTAGTTGTGGGCGAGTCTGTTTATCAGTCGAATCGCTTTGCTCCTCCTGTTGCTCTATCGAGCGAAAACCGAACGCTTCCGGTTTCACCGGATACGGATTCGCTAGCTCCCCGCTTCCGGTCCGGCCGCAAAAAAGCTCCGCTAGTCAAGCGGTACAATCAGAAGGTGTTCCCGCCTTGCGGCCTATTGAACCCCTGCGCTCCGCATCCGGGTGTTCCGGATACGGTTACGCAGGTTCCCCACTTCCGGTCCGGCCGCCAAAAAGCTCCGCCGTCACGGAAGCACAGTGGTGGGGTTTCTCTCGCTCAAAACACGCTAGCACGCTGCGCGCGCCAGTGGAAGTTATGCAACCCGAGCCATTGGGTATTTCGAACGATAACCAGGGGTTACAGGTTACAGTTCGCAGACATACCCCCGCTTTCGAGCAGGGTTATTCATACCAGGGCTCGTGGTTTAAAAGCAAATCTTTTGAGAGAAGAGATCAGCTCCTTGCTAAGCAAGGGTGCTATAGTGGAGCTGGACAGGACCCAATCCCGCATGGGATTTTGGAGCCTTTATTTCCTGGTGCCCAAAAAGGGGGGGGGGGCTACGTCCCATCCTGGACCTAAAGGCACTAAACGTGTACCTGAAGAAATACGTTTTCAGGATGCTAACTGTACCCACCATGTTACGGTCGGTCAGGCAAGGGGATTTCCACTGTTCAGTGGATCTGAAGGATGCTTATCAGCACGTCCAGATTTATCCCCCACACAGGAAATTCCTACGGTTCGCCTTCGAGGGTCGCCTGTACGAGTATACAGTACTCCCTTTCGGTCTGTCACTGAGCCCGAGGGTTTTCGTGAAAGTGACCGAAGCAGCCATCGCCCCGCTGAGACAGCAGGGCGTCAGGTTGGCAACGTACATCGACGTTTGGATGATTTCAGCGAGCTCCGCCCACGAAGTGGCGCGTCACACACAAGTGGTTTTGGCTCACCTGAAGGCCTTAGGTTTCATAGTCAACCACGGCAAGAGCATGCTGACTCCAGCACGTCGTCTTACATTCTTTGGGGTCCTTCTGGACTCGTCCGACATGTCGGCCCGTCTCTCAGAGGAGAGGGTGGACAGGTTCGGGAATGTCTCGACTCCTTTTCAAGTGGGCCAGGTGGTCACTTACAGGAGTTGCATGGTACTGACGGGAATGATGGCTTCCGCAGTACATCTGTTGCGTTTGGGCAGGTTTCATATGAGACCTTTTCAACGATGGATGTTATCCCTCGGGATCCCGCCCTCCTTGAAGTACAAGAAGGTTACGGTTTCCCCTTCCTGCGCGATCGCCCTGTCTCCTTGGCTGGTGGAGGGGTTCCTCACCAGCGGAGTCTCGATTGGCGAGGTGGTTTCCCACAAGTCGATCACGACAGACGCCAGTCTCAGTGGATGGGGAGCCACTTTCGAGGGGCGCACAGCGCAGGGGCTTTGGCCTCTGGAGATGAGGGGTCGTCACATCAACTATTTGGTGTTGATGGCTATACTCCTGGCGCTCAAGCATTTCGAGCCTTGGATTTTGCATTGTCACGTCCTGGTCAGGACAGACAATACGACGGCCATGTTTTATGTCAACAAACAGGGGGGCCTGTCGTCGTTGCCACTGGACCGTCTGGCTCGATAATTGACGGTTGGTGCTTGTCGCGCCTCAAGTCGATCAGGGCCTTACACGTCCCAGGTCTCCTCAACAGCGGAGCAGATCTCCTGTCCAGGGGAGGTTCTCGCTACGAGGATTGGTCTCTCCACCCCAGGGTGGCGAGCCAGATTTTTCGCAAGTTCGGTCAGCCAGTGGCGGTCCTGTTTGCGTCAGCGGAGAATACGAAGTGTCCGTTGTTCTTCGCGGTGAAGGGCAGTCCTCCCTTGGGGTTGGACGCCTTAGCGCACACGTGGCCCAGAGGTCTACTGTACGCGTTTCCCCCCTTCGACTTAATCCGACCCACTCTGGAGAGAGTCAGGAGGTTCGGTCTGGAGATGCTCCTGGTGGCTCCCTACAAGGGCACGTGGAGATCGGCGATCGCCCCTCTCCTTTGCGAACCGGGTTGGCAGCTGCCTCAGTGCAGGGATCTGTTGAGTCAGGCCAGGGGGGAGATCTTCCACCAAGACCTGCAGGTCCTAGACCTGTGGGTTTGGCACGTGAAAGGTTAAACCTGCTGGCAGCTGGTTTTTCTTCTGAAGTGGTTACTACCATTCAGAGTGCTAAGGCGCCTTCTACGAGGGCGTCTTATGATGGAAGGTGGAATGCCTTTGAGGACTGGTGTGAGTCGCGTGTTCCACCGGTGGCGGCCCATGTGGCGTCAGCCCAGGAAATTCTGGAATTTATGCAGGACCGCTTGAGAAGTGGTCTTGCATTTTCTACCCTTAGGGGGTATTTGGCGGCTATTAATGCCTGTCACCTGGGGGTGGCGGGCAAGGCACCTTCTAAAGTCCCGGAGGTCATCAAGTTCATGCAAGGAGTTGAACGTTTGAGGCCGGTGACTAGGTCTTTGTTCCCATTTTGGGATCTGCAGGTGGTTCTAGGGGGCCTATGTCGGGCTCCCTTTGAGCCGCTTGTAGGGATGCCTTTGAAACTTTTGAGTTTCAAGACGGCTCTTTTGCTGGCTTTGGCCACGGCTAAAAGAGTTGGTGACCTGCAAGCTCTCTCGGTGTCTGCGGAGTGCATGCAGTTTATGAACAATGATCTCAAGGTGTTGCTCAAGCCTCATCTTAAGTTTGTTCCTAAGAACATGGTGGTTCCTAAGGAGCCTGTTGTTCTTCTGGCTTTTCATCCTCCTCCGTTTGTCTCGGTGGAGGATGAACGGCTGAATTGCCTTTGTCCTGTCAGGGCATTGAAGGCCTACTGTGACAGGACTGCTGGTTCTAGAGCTTCTTCTCAGCTCTTCGTGGAAATGGGCAATGTTCTTGTCAGAAAGCCGGTGTCTAGACCCACTCTTTCGAGGTGGATTGTGGATGCTATTAGGCTGGCTTACTCTAGTGCGGGTGTGGAAGTGCCGGCGGCACTTAAAGCCCATAGCACTAGAGGTGTGGCTACTTCGTGGGCACTGGCAAAGGGAGTCTCCGTTCAGGAGATTTGTGTTTCGGCGAATTGGTCTTCGCCTTCTACCTTTGCAGCCTACTATCACCTGGATATCGAATCCTCTTCGCTAGCGCATTCGGTTCTGGGTGCAGTTGCCTCCTCTACGTCATAGTGGAGTCGGATCTTCCCCTCCCACAGGTGGGCATGTAGCCACCTGGGGTATTTTGGGGGGGACCCTGTGTTTTCCTTATATAGTGTGTCTTACTTATAAGGCGGACTTGTCCTTTTCATTTAGTTGAATGAGGCGGACTTCGGTCTATCAGGGTCTCTCCTTATTTTCTCATGCCTTCACACCCAGGTCCGGTGGGCCTGGGACCTTCTGGGTGATGGGTCACGCCCGTTTGGGCTGTGCTCACCCGTATGAGGGGTGTGTGAGGGTATGAGAGTAGGTTGTGGCTTAGAGGGGAGTTTAAGAATCCCAAGTGGGAGGTCATCCTGGAATATTGACAGTAAACGGTAGGTTCCGTACGGAACCATTGTTTACTTAGATATGGAAGGATGACCTCCCACGTAATGCCCCTCTGTTTCACTGAATGTGGCAGAGAGTGGTATTAAGAGGATGTTACTTCCGCCTCCGGGGGCTTATATAGCCTGGAGGCGGGTCACTCCGGTTTGAGTGACAGGCCCTTCCTACCTACGTTAGTACGGGAGCTGAAGTAGTTTCTCTGAATGATCGCCAGGGGGCGTCATTACCCAAGTGGGAGGTCATCCTTCCATATCTAAGTAAACAATGGTTCCGTACGGAACCTACCGTTCGGAGCCACTAGGTGACGCCAAACAACGGCGTCCAGGTGTCTTCTGCATTCAGGACTCCACAAGCAGGTAGGATATATTATATATCCCCCAAACTATTGATTAGTAAAAGTATCAATTGTAATACTGTAATGTAGAAATACTCAATTAGAAGTACAAGTGTTGGTATCATAATGTACTTAAGTTAAAGTACCAAAAGTCCTTCCTCATTATGCAGAATCACAGAATGTCCCATTTCAAGTTTTCAAATGTATAACAATCTTTTGAAAATAGCAGATCTGCAAGCTCACGATGTGACACATTGTGTACTTGTAGATCAGCTATTTTCAAATAGAAAGACTCAAGTAAAGTACAAATACCTCAATATTGTACTTAGTAAGTACAGTGCTTAAGTCTGTCTGTCTGTCTCTCTATTTACCTACCTACCTACCGACCTACCTACCTTCCTACCTACCTACCTACCTACCTACCTACCTACCTACCTACCGACCTACCTACCTTCCTACCTACCTACCTACCGACCTACCTTCCTACCTACCTACCTACCTACCTACCGACCTACCTACCTACCTACCTACCGACCTACCTACCTTCCTACCTACCTACCTACCGACCGACCTACCTACCTTCCTACCTACCTACCTACCTACCGACCTACCTACCTTCCTACCTACCTACCTACCTACCTACCTACCGACCTACCTACCTTCCTACCTACCTACCTACCTACCTACCTACCTATCTACCTACCTCCCTATCTACCAATGACAAATTAGCTGTATGTCTATGTGTTCATATTTATTCAACTATTCAACCTTCAACTATTCAACCATTAATTTATTCAAACATACACCTTAAATAGATTAAGCCCCCATGCTCCCCCCCCTCCCCTTTTTTTTCTTTTTTCTGCCTTTGTATTTGATGTTATACTTTTGAAACTGATATTATCCTAGATAAAGTACTATGTTCTGTCCGTCTGTCTTTCAATGTTATATGAGATACTTAAAGTGTGGTTCCTGTGGAAATAAACCTCGGCTTTCTAGGATCTCCTTTTAGTTGACCTTGTACCAGTGATTTGTACTGTCATGAAACTGTACTTTTTTCTATTGCAAACTTCTAATAAATTCTTCAATCAATCAATCAATCAATCAAACCTGATGCTGACTAGGGAAACATTATGCCACTGGAGGGCAGTGTGGGGTTGGTATAGAATAGATGTTAGGCAACCACAGAAGTTCATTATGTAGAATAGCATAGCACACCTTTCACCTTTGAGGGCACCAAATTCTTCTAGATGTAAGTTGTCCTACAACATAATAGTCACAAATTCACATTAGCCAATTTTCAATGGCCCGTTTGCTCCTTCTTCAAAACAAACAAACGATGGAATGCATGAACCAATTCACCGTTTGTCAGCCTTCTGATTGGTCCCTGAGACTCCCTGACTGGCCAACCAGAAAAAACCATTCACTTTTTGCTATCGGGGGTGGAGTTTGTGGAGTGGAGAATGTTGAATGCGTCTTTCAAGAACTGTCCGCACTGCACGACACGGAGTTCGCCCGGTACGGCCGCGGGAGGTGATAGCGACGGCAAGCGATCTCGCTCATCATAACGAATAAGCTTCAACAAACTAGTTCACATGGACCTTATCAATGGTCTAAGAGTCACGATTGGGTACATATAATTTAAATGGGCAGAATTACGAAAAGCCAGCCTATTATGTGAGGAGAACGTTGCCAGCCTGTCCTCTTCCTACCCAAGATGCAATGCGCTTTCTTTTTCTATTTCTATTCTCTCTCTGATCCAGAGGATTAAACTAATTAAAACATATATTTTCGGGGGGAAATTACTGTTTTGCTATGTAATTACTGTACCTTTTTCTTCCCTTTTTATTAATATCACGTAGATGTGGTTTTTTTGGTACTTTATATAGCTGTAATGAGGCTATGAAGGAAAAAAAAATCCCATCCACTTCCACTATAAAAGAATCTGCAATAGTGATTCTGTCCCACTGGGATTAAACAAATTAAAACATATATTTTCGGGGAAACCCCCTGTTTTGCAATGTAACTACTGTACCTTTGTCTTCCCTTTTTATTAATATCACCTAGATGTTTTTCCTTTGGTACTTTATATAGCTGTAATGAGGCTATGAAAACATAAAAAAATCCCATTCACTGCCACTATAAAAACAATCTGCCCAGGGTCAAATGTCCCATCATAGTAACAGGGCAGAATGGGGCGGGATTTGCAAACTAGTGAATTAGCACTGGCAGTGAAAGCTTATAAAGAATTACTTTAAGTATCGTTCTGCACTTGTCTCCTTGCAGATAAACATGGATGTGCTCGACTGCGCCTGGTTCAACAATGACGTCATTTTAATTTCTCAAGGTTCCCAAATAATGTTCTCACATTGTACATTGAACTCACTATCTGCGTCATGTTCTGCAATTAATGGTCATAGACACAATTACTAGTCTATCACACAAGAAGTGGTCTCTTTCATAGAGGCTCAGTCTTATTCTCACACTGAAGATCTATTCTCATGCACTAATGATTAGCCAGATGTGAGTCATTGCTAATACTACATTAAAAGACTGTTAGGAATGTCTCCAGGCAGCTGTGTGGCCTTCATTGCTCTACACTGCAGAATCCTAACCAGTGGCGTCAGTTCAGAAAAAGCTAAGGTATGGCAACATGACTGGTGTGAGGCGCGCGTGCAAGACACCAGTCATGTTGCCATACCTTAGCAACAGGCATGATACATTTATTTTAAGAAGTACATTCTATTTTCCCCCCCGTTTCTACGGTTTCTTGGGCTGGATATGGCAGCCTGTAATGGTTATTCAAGTGCAACTAAACTTGGCATGTTAGTAAACGTTTGCACCTGCATTGCACCTGTACAGCTGACCTGCGGAACCTGGGAATATACCATTTTGTCGAAGATGGGGAGAATACAAGTGTGGAGAATATAATTATAATACTTTGCTAAAGTGACCATTTTGTAAAATTTTGCATTTGTAGTTATTTTTACTGTTACTGTTTTAACAACATAATAACCAGAACAGATAGACAAAGAGACATTCGTGGATTTATATTTAAAAGTAACTTTTATTTCCCCCCCTGGACCCAAGGTATGGCAGCTGCATACCCCTGCCATACCCAATTGATGCCCCTGATCCTAACTCGTCTCTAGATATCTTCCAAGCAAACGACAATTACATAACATTTCATTATGTAAAGATTCTGAATGATGCAATACGATGATACAATACGATACAATATACTTTATTGTCCTTAGGGATTTTTTTTTCTTGGGCTCAGCGTCACTGCATCTAACAGATATCTTTTTATCATACATTTTTCATACAGATTATGGAGACACTGGGAGTGGGACACAGTCGACCGCATACCAGTTTTCATATCCAAGTGCCGTAAGTAAAAACCTAAAAAACAACATATGGCACAACCTTAAAACAGCCGTCCATCCTAACAAATGCACCTCTGTTGCTCATACTAATGTATGTCACAATTACAATTTACAATTTAGGAATTTAGCAGACGCTCTCAATCCTTCGCGACTTACAGTAAGCAACAACAGAAGGTAACACATGAAATACATAGCAATAGTAATCTAGTATCATATGTAAACCAAGAGCCCATCATCAGTCTAACAGTAGAATATATATATAAAAAAACAATAATCTATCTACATAACATCCTATCTAAATTACATTTTGCTTTTGCGCCTGCAAGGACGTCGAGGCAGGGCAAGTGCTACAGGCTAGGGTGGAGTCTGAAGAGGTGAGTCTTCAGATTATGGCGGAAGATTGGGAGTGAGTCTGCTGCTCTAATTGCAATGTGGAGTTTGTTCCGTTAGTTTTGGAGCCAGAAGGGAGAAGAATCTGTGATATGTGGAGCGTTGTTATCCGGGATGTTTTAGCGAAGGTTCTTCCAGCTTCCCTGTGTTAGCTGATCTCACGTACTTGCTGTTTAAGATGACAATAAGACAAGCTTAGATTTGAACAGTACTGAGAGTTTACCATGCCTGTAACTCATACCTCAGAGTCATAAGGCTGTCCATTGTGTCCAATACTGCCTGGTAGAAAGTTAGAACAAATACACTAGTTTCTGGTAAACACCATAGTAGGGCCTGGGCAATACAGTATATCGATAATATATATTATTGTGATTTTGTGTATCGTAATATTGTGATATGGCATAAGTATTGTCTTTTCCTGGTTTTAGTCACTTGAGCCTTATGTTATCTTTTAAAATATTTACAAAAGTATTGTGAAAATAGCGGAATAAATAGTGGATCACAATATGTCCCATCAAGCTTGTAGATATGGTATTATCATCACAATATCTATATTGAGGTATTTGGTGAAAAATATTTGTGTGTTTGATTTGTCCATATCGATCAGTCTTGCCTCAAGTAGCTACCCCATACACTTCACAAAAAGTACATCTGCTGTAACCTGAAGCATAGGCTGTCAACATGGGTTTGCAAACATTTTGTCAATATGGACGCCAAGGCAATACCTGATTAATGGGAGTGTTCACTACTCTGTTTTCACCTGCGCTAGGGTCAAACACTATACATTCTTTATCTCAGAGTACTAGGATGATGTATCATTGTCTATGCACAATAAGGACAGAAGTGTTATCAGATAATTGAAGTAGGTGATGTACTGGTAGTTATCTGAGTGTTTTGCTCATACACCTACAATATGAAAATCAACACATTACATCTAGACTTTGGGTAATATAACATGTACATATATGACAAACAATATCTTCCATTCCTTATGTAAAACTTTATCATGACATTATTTATTCCATTTAGCCTGTCCTCTTACATTTAATATTAGGCCTAGGTTTTTGAACTTCATTTGAGGGTGTCTTGTGAAAGTAAGACAAAAATTGAGAACTACTTGGCACAGAAAGTAATAGAGCAACTTGATTGAAAGTAATAATAATAATAAGTAAAAAATATTCATTATTATGTAACTTTGTTCTTCTTTTTGTGTGTGAAACAAATGAATTAGACTAGATAACCAACTTCTTCACAGAATATATATATTTGTTTAGAAAGAGTAGTGGGGGGGCTAAGACATGCTAATCGACATTATAGAGTTGTGAGGCTTCTAATTGTGTCTTCATGAGAGGGTGTTGATTAATGAACTAGTTGACAGACATCCTGTGAATGTTGTCCACATGTGCACTGTCCACAGGGGTGCCCAGGAATCCGTTCCAGCCTTCCACTGGCATTGTAGAAGCTCTTTTCTGAGTTAGAGAGAGAGAGAGAAATAGACAGAGAGAGAGAGAGAGAGACAGAGAGAGAGAGAGAGAGAGGGAGGGAGGGGGGGATGATTGGAGGAGAGTTGAGGAAGAAAGGGGGGCAAAGGAAAGAGAATGAAGCGTTGAGCCTTTCAGCAGTGCTGTTGTGAGGGCAGTGAATGAAGAGTGGGGGCCATACAGCCAGCCACATGGGCTGTTCTCACTCGGGATAATGGAGGGCATTCTGTGGTACTTAACCCCCTCGTCGCACGCTGTGAACGGGCAGCCGCACGCCCGCCGCTCCACCACAGACACGCTCGGACACGCTCACCCGCTGTATAATTGAATTTTACACCCAGTAAAGTCACCCCCGACCTGGCCACCTCCCCGCTACACGTGGGCCTGACAGGAACTCTCCCAGGCTCAGCTCTCAGTTTTGGTACGGGCCAGTGCAAGAGTTGGGAGAAACTTTCAGGGGGAGAACGCCACTCGCCCATGGATGGATCTTTTAGATACCGTATGTTTGTGCTTTGGGTGTGAGGAATTACTGTTGCTGTTTACGCTTCCATTGTCGCTCCCCGTCCTGTGACTCTTGTCAGTAAATCTCAGTTATAGTCTTTCGAGCACGTGCAGCTGATAGGAGAGAGAGATAGCACTCCCCAACAGGTGGAGGCTGTTTTTGCAGCGGGGCTGTTTGAGTCAACTTGTTTCCTGCAGTCTGTCATTAAGGCCATCATGGTGTGAAGATGGAGATAAGATTAGGTCTCTTGTCTTCAGGGACTTTTTCCACAAGAAGCAAGTAGATATGGAGAGCCCAAACCAAGAGGAGGGCGGGGGGACTTGGGAGTAAAATGGTAAATGGTGCATTTATATAGCGCCTTTATCCAAGGCGCTTTACAGAGATTGTGCATTACATTCACCCATTCACACACACATACATACACCAATGGCGGGGGAAACCATGCAAGGCACCAACCTGCTCACCAGGACCAACTAGGAGTTCAGAGTCTTGCTCAAGGACTCTTTGACACCAACTCTGGGGGAGCCTGGGATCCAACTGGGAACCCTCCGTGATCTAATGACTGTTTCTCTACCCCAGAGCCACTGCTGCCCGAGTCACATGTTAGTCCCACAGGGAAATTCAATGTCAGCTTCACCCAGCTGAAGGCTGCTCAGATGATTAAGAGAGCGCTCAGGGGCAAGTGTCCTTCCTGTCTTTGCTCAGGGACACTTTGACACATTAGGGATGAGAACCAGGGACCTTTGGTTCACCCAATGGCCTCTCTACCCATTCATATTTGCCCGACATAAGAGCTGTATGATCAGTGGTGTAGCGGTCTATGTACATTTACTTAAGTACTGTACTTAAGTAAAAAAATGTAGGTGTTTGTTCTTTACTTGAGTATTTCCAATACTTCTGTTCTACTCCACTACATCTCGGATCCAAATATGGTACTTTTACTCCACTACAATTATTGTGTGTGTGTGTGTGTGTGTGTGTGTGTGTGTGTGTGTGTGTGTGTGTGTGTGTGTGTGTGTGTGTGTGTGTGTGTGTGTGTGTGTGTGTGTGTGTGTGTGTGTGTGTGTGTGTGTGTACTAATGGTGTGAGAGAAAGTGAACCAGGCCATCTCTTCTTGACTCCATTAAAGGCTGACAATCCCGTCAACGGGAGGGGATGAGGGGGGGCGCGGGTCGCTGGGCAGGCCTCGTCCCACTCCATCTCCGGCTCTCTCTGCCCTCTCTTGACCAAACACAAAAGGTGTCTCCTCCCCACAACACTGGACACTTTTACCTGTCACTCAGACTTTGCCCCTGTCACCCGGGCCTGGGGCCTCTATCCCTGGAGTGTATGGAGCAGGGCCCCAGGTGAGCACTGAACTGTGGCCGACAGCTCCTCTTCTGTACCCAGTGTGTCCAATAGAGTCTACTGAATAGACCTGGGGTCCCCAAAATATTTTGGGGGGTCCCCAGATGATTAGCTGAATGTGT